>NW_027210651.1:2267500-2727500 GCF_029030835.1 Brachyistius frenatus
AAAACCTAGTATCTCCAAAAAGACACCTTACAGTCAACCTGTCAGCATTTAAAGGCAGTTTTCATTTACTAGCTCGAAGCAATTCATTCAGACATTTTCGACTTACCAAGTTTGTATTGGCAGCTGGTTTATCATTCATATAATTAAATTTCAAGTTTATATTTGTAGATATGCTTCCATTTGATCATTGCATGTTGTAATAGGTGAATTAAACACTTTCTTGGCAATGTAAAAACAATGTTTAAATGAATTAAATTGTAAAACAGCTTTAAGAAATTATCAGTTATTTACAAGTGCTTACAAACAAAAAATATTTGTGCAGAAATACTTCCCTTTTTCTCTGTCAGTACCCCCCTCCCCCCCCACCCCACCCCTGTGTTGTGCAACCAGGCCGGTGATCAGATGGGTATCCCGGCACCGGCGGTGCATCTGCTGTGACTATATCAGAGTCTAATTGGCATGAAAAGAGCCACACAGAGCACTAAGCCTTACAAGCAGGCCGTCCTATTATCCCCACGGACATCTCATTTAGGAGGACTCATGTAGGGAACCCGAGCACCGACTTGCATGGTTTAGCATCTTTGACAGGAACATGTCCTCCTGAATGCTGCTTTAGTGACGCTTATTCAGAAAGCAGTGGTGCGTGCAGAAAGAGGAGGCTATATATTTACAGGGACACACTCACAAAGAGCTTTTATGTTCATGAGGGTTTTTTTATTCCTCAGAGTTGTGCAAGTTTTTAAATTTCATTAAAGCAAGATTATTATAAGAAAATTGCTGGAATGGGAATACCATCATAAACGTTTACTTCCCACTGCTGGGTTTCATTATTGCTCACGTGTTTTGTCTTTGTTTTAACTCGGTCGGTATACAATAATGTGAAAAAGTTTGATTCAAGTTTTTTTCAGGAGCTACTGCAATTACGAAACTGTAATAAAAGTACAGGTAGCTTGACAATAGAGTGCTTCTGAGGAAGCAGACTGGAGGCTTGGAGAACTCATCCATCTAATGGTGTGGGATCAATAGGAGGCAGTGGGGCTGCAGAACGATTGATCCATTTTAGAGTATGCTATCAGCTCAAAGTACAATTCAATATCATTCACTGGGTAAATCTAACCGTTTTTAATCTCAATAAATAGTTTACTATTAAAATAGAGTATTGTATGTATTTCTGTCGTAAAAAAAAAATTGGTGAGATTTCCTTTTTTTATGTATATAATTAGCTCTGGGTGTGTTTCTTCTTTAACGTGCACTTGCTTCTAATCTTGCTTTAGTCATTATTTTGTCTTTATTTCCACTGGTTTACCTTTACATCCACACATTCTGACTCCTTGTCTTTCTCCTGTCTATATCTGCCTGTCTGGAGGCCCAGCCTCCCTCCAGAACAGCCTTTAACACACTACCTCATTACCACGTGTAAATAAAGACGAATGGTCGGCGATATTCCCACAAATTTGTTTCCCATTACACTGGGGTCAGCGGTAATTGTGGCTGGCTCCCAACTCCCCTGTGTGTGCGTACAGTTACATTCATATTACAGTTAATGAACAAGGGGCTAACAAATTGTCCTGTAACCCCCCCCACCCCCCACCCCCACCCCCTCTCACTTTCCTCCCAGCCCCTTTGTATATTTGTTCTCGGTGGTCAGCTACAGTAGTAGCAGTGAAAGGGAGAAGAGAGAGTCTATCTGGGCTAATACCCCCCCTCTCCTCTCCTCTCTCTATCGCTCTATTACCTCCTGAGAGGGCCTCAGAGTCTATTTAGCCTCTGCAGGCCTCAGGCGTCGGACCTTTGTGTGTTGAATGCAACATTATAAATGTGAGAACTTGCATGTGTGCAATATGCAACGGGCATGCAGAACAATTCAGGACTTCACAGATTATTCTCAATGCATTTATTGAAGCGTTTGTGTGTGCGTGCGTTGTTTTCTCACCATTGTCTTGCATACGGTATGATACCAAATGACGCCAAGTGCAAATGTGACTCCGTGCTATTTGTTCTGTCTGTGTTTTTTTTCTGTCTGTGCTGACAGGCAGCTGCTCTTAAGGACCTTTAAGTGCCTCCTTATTGCGGTCATTACACGAGCCCTCTAAACGGTGAAATATATCACAGTGTTAAACATGGCAGGCTCCACTGTGGGGTACAGTAGACCGAAGGTGAGCTCTCAATGTGGTTTTCTACAGCTGAGAGCACGTAGTATTTTACACATTATTTTTTGTGTGTACTTTATGGGACGCACAAATGATAGCCAACATATTGAGCAGAGCTTTTTCTAAGATACACTGAAATTCAGAATAAGGAGGTTTTAGTGACTTCAGTTTCAGTAGTGACTCCTGTAAAAATGTCTATTTTGCTCCGCATTGATCAAATTAACTGATTACGACCGCAACTTCCGTCTTTACACTAGATTCTCTGCCAGGGACTTCCCGCTGTTTTGTAACCACAGGAAATTTCATAAATGGAAGAAAAGAAAAAAAAAAAAAAAACTGGCCATTTTCCACATTCAATAAAAGCACTGCACTGTCAAAGTTTCTACAGCCAAAATCTAAAAACCTGAACTACACACAATGCTAAGGTGAATTAAACAAATATAATTAGTGTGATCTAACCATTGGGTATAGCCAGGGAAAATTGGACAAATCTGATCAGATGTTCAAGTTTTCTCTTTTTTCTCTATGGCAATTTGATTCATATTTCTATGAAAACAATTTCACTGAGAATAAGGAACATTCAGTAAAAACATGTGATTTTTTTTTTTCTTCTTCTGTGTAACTGGTTCATTCATGTGTTGTTATGCAGAGTCTGTGAAGGAGAAGCAGGGAGGGCAAAGTGAACTTGGTCGGTTTTTGTATGCTCCTGCAAGCTCCCATGATCCATTAGAGGAGCTGAGGATGAATGAATGAGCGCTGCACCCGGAGAGAGCACAGCAATAGTTTCTTCGGTTCCCACCTTATTGATTTCTGCAGGAAATATAGAACTCTGGGCACGAAGGTAGAAGAGGGAGGACCATACTGATATTAAGTCGTTTTCCCATCTTTTCCAAAAATCTTTAATCAAAGTTTAAGTGAAATACTAACATGCCACTTGACGTGACCTTTTAGTCTTGTTACGAATCACCTGTTTTTGAGCCGAGCTGTGTGGCTGCGAGAGGTTAGAGATATTTCCTAATCAGAAATCGCTGCAAGAAAAAGAACAAGTTCAGTGGCAGAGTTAAATGGCCACCGAAGGGCTTGTTTGCTGTTGACCTTTGACAAATGCTAGACAACAAATCTATGTTTAAAGCACTCGCCCGACTGGATTCCTTTATAGCACTAAGTGACTCCTGGGAAGGACAAAGCCTTGAAAAGTGACTACAGCTCAAGCCAAGAAAGCTCTGCTACACCAAAACAAAGGAAGATACAATGCACTTCCTGCACAAATATGGCTCTATGAAGGATGATATACAGCAGGATGGGGGATACATGTCTACAGGGACAGGGCAAACAGGACGATTTGTGAGCATACCAGTGCCTGGCGTATAATGACAAATATGAAATCAATATAGTGACCTTAATTTGCCCAAAGTATAACTGTGATGTAGTACACAGCGTTTCGATTAAAGGAGGTATAAAAAGATGGTGTCTGCGTGTCGCGAGGGCAGAGAGGCCATGCCCTTTTGAACCCTGACGCTCACCGAGAGCGTGGCAGCCATAAAAGGAACAGCCAGCCCTGTTTGGTCATTGAATAGGCTCCTTATGGCTCATGGGTAATAATGTCACGCCTCAAGACGTTTTTTAAAAAGAGCTGGCGAATGATAGCTACCAATGTGTTCCGCAACACTGGCAACATTATGGCAGCGGAGGAGAAAATATAATAGCTTGAATATGCTATGAATAACAAAACCTGTCAATACTCACCTCTAGAAGAATCGCTGATCAGACACAGTTCATGTAAAGTGTACGTGTGTGAGTGGGAATTTATGATATGTGTCCCTATATATGTGTGTGTGTGTGTGTGTGTGTGTGTGTGTGTGTGTGTGTGTGTGTGTGTGTGTGTGTGTGTGTGTGTGTGTGTGTGTGTGTGTGTGTGTGTGTGTGTGTGTGTGTGTGTGTGTGAAAAGTGGTGTATTCATGTTTCTGCTGAAATGCATAATCTGCGTGAATTCACAGTTTAATGGCATTACTCTTTTGAAAATGTTTTCTAAGTTAGTCTAGGAAAAAGGGGGTCTACATACAGTAGATATATGTGTGTGTTGAGAACTGATGTCTATGCTTTTATAAGTTTAAATTGTAAACTTTCAGCATTAAGTGTGACTGAGGTTATTCATATGAACATTCTGGCATCTTTTATGAACAGTACTACAATTTTAAGATGCTGCAGCAGGACATGCATTCAGAAAAAGGCTATATTTTGTTCATGACTGGACAAGTCAGTGATTTGACTTCAATCCAACAAAGTATGTGTTTCACTTGAGCAGACCAAACTGGTAAAGAGGTGAAGATGGCTGTAGTACAAGCCTGGCAGAAGAGAGGATGTTTGCTAATCTCTATAGAAAGGAAATTTCAGAGACTATGGAACGCAAAGGATTTGCAACAAAATTTTGATTAAATAAAACAACTTAATTAAAACCTATCTTTATCTTTTAATACATTTTGATCACCTAAAACTGTGATAGTATGCATACAAAAATCACTATTTCTAAACATTCTGGAATTAAAGCTGAAAGTCAGACCTTTAATTCAACAGTCAAGTTTAATTTGAAATTCAATATGCTGAAATGCAGAACCAACACAACAGAAGTACGTCAGTTCTACTACTGTTTCTGGATCATCGGAGACAAAGGTATTTAACCGACAGGATAGCAGCTTAACTGCTTTACAACTGTATTACGGTATGTCATACTGTATATTATCAGTTATCAATTCAGTCTCACTGTTGTGACATGATTTCAGGAAACTGTGGCACATTAACATCAGCTTTCACTAAAAAACAAACAATAACATCATTTAAAGAAAAAAATACAATCACTTAAATAGGGGGGAAAAAAGCAAGAGGAATTTTAGACTGAGGATGGTTTGTAATGAGTAACTCAAGGCATCGTTAAAGCCGGACACCACTGAGCTCATCATAAAGCCCGTAAATGAGTCCATCTTGTTTGGCTCTGCCCCTGGGCTGTTAGCAGCCAAGGGCAGAATGGCTCATACAATGGGGCCATTCGGTTAGAGCTTAGCCCCTAAAACAACACGCCACTCAATGATCCTGCTGGAAAACAATGCCAGGACACATCAGTCAGGCCTGTGTGGGAGGGAGGGTGGCAGCGGGACAATGATCCCCCCCCTTGGCGCCATCCCGTTGGGAAGACGTTCCCAACGGGATGGCTCTTTTTACAGCCTCAACTGGAAGAGGACGGCTTTGTGAGGGCTGGACGGTTAGTCTTCTTAACTAAATACCAATGAATACATCTGACAGTAATGGGATATTTGGATTGTTTCATTATAAGGAAGAGAAACGTATTTATAAAAATGGACTAATCTGAGGTATCTCTCGTGACCTGCGTCACTGAAAACAATAAGAAAATTATCATTACTGCTAGTGTCCTCTTTCTTTCTTTTTTATGTTATCGTGTATAACGTGACAAGATAGCCATGCAACACGACACAAAATACCATAAGGGTTGGTCTGACAAAATCAAAGTTATATGAAACTTTATCATATCTAGTTGGTAAACAATAGAAGAAAGAAATCCAGGTATGTTAGAATTTGCACAGTTTATGGCGTAAGTCCAATTTTTCTTAGATTTACAAGGTAAAAGTTTAACTATAATGACTGCAGGAAGACACAGAATGTAGGAATTTTGATCCAATGTAAAGTTTTGATTTGTATTTGTTTACTGTTTTTTGGGGGGGAATATAAAGAAACAAAATAATATTGTGAGGTTGAGTGGAAATGAGGAGGACAGGGATGATGCAGAGGCCCCCTGGGTCATAAATACCATAAGGCCTCCAGCATATTACCCAGTGCCAGGCCAATCTCTGTTCATTACCGCTCCACGCTACTCAGCACTTCATTTAAAACTCGCATTCCTCTAATTAACACACACTGCTGGGTACAGATGAGCCAGTACAGAGCCTTGTCTGTCTGCCCCTTGCTTTTACTGCTTACTCAATTATGCGTCTCTGTCACCACATTTCTTTTGCTCTTCAGTCTTTTATTCTCCTCTTGTCAATTAATTTCCTCCCTGACAGCACCTCTTGGGATAAATGTATCTTTGTTGCCAACAATATGACGTAAACACACTTCCTCACTTTTTTCCAAAGACATTCAATAAAAAACAATTAGACTCCGGAAAGATATTTTAGAGTGAAAGGAAACATGGATGTATCAGAATCTGAAGAAACAGTTTGTCCAACAAATTGGATGTGCTAAATGTTTATTCGTTTATCATATCAAGCAATTACACTGGGACAGAATTAGCTCCATAAGAGAACAAAAGGCGAGTATTAAAGAAAAAGAAATCACACATCAATTATTCCCAGCACTTAAATCTTAACAGAAGCCCACATTAAGTCACTGTGGGTGTTTTTAATGTTGAATGATTCCCATGAAATGATGCATGGTGATCTACATGATAGATACACAAGGCAGAAATTAAATTCTAATGTCTTCTGTATTTGTAAGGCACAAGAAAAAACAGCCATTCATCTGAGCTCGTATACTTCGCCTGCTGTTATTAAAGGAGTCTTCTGTGCAGCTTAAAGGAAATGACTGCTTCTATCACAGCGGCTTATGTGGATCAGATGATGCGTCTACTGATAGGTTTGTAATGGACTTTTCCTGTTCATTAACTGAGTTATAGCGCCAGGATTTTATGCTTTGCAGTTCTAAATTGAATAATACATCTCCTATGTTTAAAGTAATATTAATATTTTCAAAATCAATGTTAGTAAAATTTTATGTACACAGTTGTATTTGTTGATGGCCAGCCACAGCAAATAAAGATACGATTTATGAAGGAGGGGGTCTCCGCTCTCTGTACTATTATCACAAGTGAAACGCTGACCATAAAAAAATTTAATTAAAATTTTAATTAACACCGGTAATCAATAGGGTGTAACATAACATCTCACATATTCTCAGTGGCATGGAGGAAAATGTAATCAAACAAATACAGAGGGACCAAATATGATGATTTTATAGGCTAATAAGTCCAAGGTAAGTGTGGCAGCACTAGTGGGAAATGTCACCTTCTTTCTCTCTTTTCCCCCGCGGTGTTTGTTGATGCACTGAGGGCTCAAATAAATGTGTTTGCTCTTGACTATCTAGTCACCACTAGGATTTTCCAATCAACTATACATATAATATTTAATCAGCAAGCTGTGAAGAATGAATACTGTTAAATCTATAAACTCAAGAGTTCTTCATAATCCTGTTTACCTTACAATACTTGAAGAACTGTGGTGTTCTGTTACTGACGCTTCTTTCTTCTTTCTTGGGTCATGAACAAAACAGACCAAATCATGACCCAAACAGACAAAGGGCTTCCTTAATAACACAATGTATCAGGTGAGTCTTCAGATGAAACGCTTTCTATAGCTTATATAGTTCTTGCTATGCATCCAGATGCACCCTAACCCTTCAATCTCTAAAATAAAACGCCATCATAAAGCCAACAAGCAGCTGTAGCTTTATGCAGATGATAAACCTACTACACAGATAATGGATGGATGGATAGCTCTGTTCAGACACTCATAACTCTCTTCTTCTTTTAGCGACTTTTCTCGCTGATCCCACTGTTGTTTACAAGCTGTTCAGATCTCCGGCACTCTCTCTTTCGCAGTGTCTTATATTTAGTTATTTTTCTGCCTCCTAATAAATGTAGTTTATTTAGCGGTGAGGCGAGGTGAATTGAAAGCACGGCTCCGCACAATGAAAACCCAATCCTTAGTATATACAGCTTTTACTCTCCTCCTAGCATTTTTGGGCAGCCAGGATTGCAAGGTGACTGTCCGAAGGAAAGGTAACCCTAAAAAGAATCCCACAATTCACCACCAACCAACAAAAATGGTTATGTATCGCACATTAAACTATTTCGATATGAACGGCATCATCTCATTCAATATCTCGTCTGAAAAAAAATAGATCGATATACTTTAAAAAGTCGATATATCACTCAGCCCTCATATCCTCCTCCCACTTTGGTGCACCAAAACACTGCAAAGGCTCAGGTTCCTTACTATGCCTCAGGAAAGCATCACTCCACCGGCACACCCACCCACCACACAGAACGTGGAGAATTAGTGTAAATTTGTAAAACAAAAACATGCCTGTAGATAACAAAAATGTATTTGAAATATGTTTTGAGGAGCTGATAAAAAAAAAAAGCAAATTTTAAACAGTGTAATTACAGGAATTTAAATGACAAATGTTTAATAATGAAGACTGTCACATAAAAATAGATTAATGTTTTTTCAGAGGGACAGATAAGATGAATACTGGTGAAGCAGACACACTGTAGGCTACATAGTCTGTTAGGATTTGAGTGGAGCTCGACTGAATACTGAAGGAAGAACAAAGCAAGTGAAAGAACAAAAACAGAGTGAAAGAGGGAGGAAGAGGGAGAGTATTAGGGTAATAGTCCCTGAAGATTATCTGTCACTCTCATCTCTCCTCTCAACCATTTCTCTCCTTTTCCTCCACTTTTGCAGAGGTAATCTCCCCCACAGCTTGACGGAGGCGCACCACAGCTCAGCCAAACAATAAATAAACTAGATTGGCCCCAAAATGGGAATTGCATATAAGGCAATAAAGCAAATTTCAATCACGCTTCATGGTCCTTTTTACATTGCTGCGGAGGGTAAGTACACTTGTCCATTCTGAGGTTATTGAAACACAGACTGAGAGGAGCTCAGCTTGGGAGAGATTTTCTCAAAGTTTGTCAAGCGAGTGTTAGAAGAGTAAATTACACTCAACCCAACAACTTTCACTCAATTATTTTACTTTGTAGAATAAACAGAATCAAATATGAAGAACAAATGATTTAATTTGAAGTAAAAAAAAGTACATTTGATATTACCAAACTAAATACTTCCCTTCATCTTCAACATTTACTGCTTTGACAGTGGAATTATCCCTGAGCATTTAATTATTCAATTATTGCTCTAAAATTTATCCTCTTGCCCTCACCCCTCAGTAAGGTCAAAGGTCACCCACAGCTAATGATCAGCACTGTGGCCAGCACACTGTCAGACAGAGGAAGGCATAGAGCATTCAGTCAATTTTCAAAATAAAACACCCTGCGCAGACTTCTGATCGCATATCACGTAGCTACATCAACATCTATTCCCCCCGTCAAAAACAAACAAAAATGAAAACTGTTGAACAGCTTTTACACATAAGAAGCAGAAAAGTCAAAGAACAATTACCAAATCAGGAAAAAAAAAAAAAAAAGGGGCAGATTCAAGTCTTCACTTTTAAAATGCTCCTGGTGGAGTATTGAAGCTGTGCAGAGGACGATCAAAACAGCGTCACACACGTGACGTGACGGGCCCACGCCCGATGGAAAACGCAGGTAACTTACTTAGTTCAGGTTACCTGGGAACAAGTTCACCAAACTACAACCTCTCTCTTGTTTGTTTTGTTGCTTTAAATAGCTCTTTACGACTGTTGTCACTGTTCGGCTCCTGAGTGTATTTGGAACGAATCAGATGTCTCGAGTGGATATGAATTTAAACATATTCCATTTAAATGTTTTTCACAGTACCGTTTATCCTCACTCAGCGTACATTCATATTTCTTTACATTTAAAGCTCTTTTAACCTTTGGGTAGATACAGTACTTGTTCAAATTTGTCCAACTCCTGCGTCACAGACTTGCAGTTTACGTGTGTTCTGTAGACTTCTGCAACCTTTAGCCTTTCCTTCAGCTGTGTTGTCTCAGTGTGTGAAGGTATGCGAAGGTATCCGTCAGAATGAGAGTGTCAGAAATGAGCAGAGACAGTACAGGTATGTGTGTGTCAGTGTGTGCATCTCGGATAGCGGTAAAAAGGCCTTGCTCTACCTCAGAGTAACCCAGTGACGAAAAATAGTTTCCCTCTCATCACTGCCCTGCACCCTGACTGGGAATTTCATCTGCAAACAGCTCGATTCAAGGAGCAAATGTTTGTCCAGCTTCGAAAGGATGTTCAGGCTGAATATCTTTAAATAAACGTTTGCGCGGTTGTTTCTTCTTTCTCTTGTTTCAGACACCAAAAACTATTTCCAATCAGGGTATTTTATTGTCGTAATGAAATTTGAGCGGTTTCCTTTGTTTTAAGAGTTTTGTCTTTTCGAGGGAGTGAGTATCTTCTTTAGTTCTTGTCCAAGTGTAGAGCACAGATGGTGTAAGTCTCTGTGGGAAAACAGGCTTTCTCCTTCTCCGTCCTCAGTGTCAAACTCGCTGGCCAGCTTTCAAATGAACAGATTTTTTACTGCTCACATCTAATAAATATTTAGGATTAACTCAATGAGACGATGCAAACACAAATGAAATGTATTTAATGGGCATCCTGTCCGTTGGAGGATTTTCAATAGGGCACTGCTGAGGTGTGAAATGGCTACAACAGGCAACATAACACTCACATGGTCTCTCTCGCTCACGCTCACACACACACACACACACACACACACACACACACACACACACACACACACACACACACACACACACACACACACACACACACACACACACACACACACGCACGCACGCACGCACGCACACACACACAGAAAAAAAAGCACCTAATATTTTCTGTCAGCAAGATTGTGCATACCCCCCAACCTTCAAATAATTTACTGCCGTGTGTCTACAGAGTGTTTGGCGCAAAAGTGTCACTAAATCTCAGCCCTCAAAGTCAAACGTCAGGTAACCACAGAGAAATAATGTTTATTTTCTCTCAGCCCTGGCCCCGTTCTTAACCATGCTGTCAGTACACCGGGAGCTCGTATATCTCACAAATTCCCTCATGATCTGTACAAGTAGCCTTTGAATAGTGACTGGAAACAACACCACAGCTGATTCTTTATTACTTATAAGCCCTGACAATGACACACAACTTTCACCTTACACCAGAGAAATATTGCAAGTCCTTAAACAAAGTGATTACCAGAACAAATTAGTTAAACATGCTGCATTAAAGATGTAGGAAAGTGGCTCGCTTTCATGGCTGTCTAGATGTGTACAAAATATCTGCACTCCTGCTGGCATCATGGACAAATAATCAAGTATTTTTCTTTATCTCTGTTTTGTTAGGACTTTTCTTATTCCCTCATCTTTAGGGTTTACCTTCAGTTGTGTAAATCTCCTACACTTGTCTACAGAGATGTCTATATTTTTAGGTTATTCTTCTACTGTCAAAAACAGGCAGCATTACAGCTTTTTTCAGATATTTTCATTAGTGTTTAAATACTAAACTGTAAGAATCTAAATGACACCTGATATTGTGAATATTTAGTTCTTATATTTATATTTAAGCCTTTATTTATATTCAGTGAAAAACCTTACTCATCTAGTCAAATTAAAGTGTTAAGATGCATCATAATGTCATATAATATAGACTGACACCAGGTCAAGCGGCTCTCTGCAACCTTGATTTTGCATGCACATGTGTTTGGGTTTATATTTACCTGTCTATGGATTTGAGGACACACACCAAACCACCTCCCACCCCTCTAAATGATAATGTCTGCTTGTGCTTAACCCCCTAAACCCTGTTCACCACTCTAATAGAATTTCCCAACCTATTCGACCCTCCCGCTGCCCACCCTAATGACCGAAACAGCCTGACCCATTTCTCTGAAAAATCCCTGTATCCTAAATGCATTCTCGCAAACACGTACTGTGACCACAGAGATGGAGGGGAGAGCATCGAGGAGGAAGGAAGAAAGCATCAGAGACGGACAAAATCAAGCAGCTGGGTGCAAGTACCTCCGGTGCACCCGCAGCCGACCCTCCACTGCTGTCATACATACAGTACTTGTTTCCCCTTAAAGATTCACAATGGGGCATTCTCTAATAACAAATCATTTCTTTCACAGTATGCTTTTTAATCTGGTCGTGCCTGACAGGGCCCATCCTTTCCGCTGAAGGGGAAGACCACTTAGAGGCCAGGCCAATAAGGCCCAGCAGCCCTGTGGTCTGACTGGGGTGATTTGTCAGGCCCCTACGGCGCCTGTGTTGGTCACACCGATGGATTTATCCCAAGGTAAATGGAGATAGCCCTCATCGGCCGCGGGCCCGGCACTCTGATTACAGACCCTCTCTCCGAGTTGCATTGATAGATGTTGCTTGTGTTTATCTATTTACAATGCCACTAAATCTGCGAATACAATGTAACACGGGGAGAAGGGGTACGACTCCGGGGGCTGAGTGAGAGAGGGAGCGAATCTAATGGTGGTTTGATTTATGCTATGCTATGCAGAGCAATAGAGAGACAGCACAGATGAAGGGTCTGGGATGAAACAGCTCGCTGGGGCAGAGGTTGTTGTTTTGCATTGGGGTTGGAAGGGCACTATGATGAATCTCGTGCATTTCTCACACTGGGTGCTGTCCACACCATGCCATAAGAATAGCAAACACGCTGCAAAAGGAATGAGAGGAGCGTTTCAGGAACACGGGGGAAAACAGAATGTACTTTTGCGACGACAACAACGGGGAGCCAATCGGAGATGCGCAGTGAACATTTACCCCAGCACTCTCACAGCTATGGTGACGAGTCATTTCAGCCAGGAACAATCACTGGGACAGGTCTGGTTCAGACGGCCTCTTCTATCTCATTCCCTTCCAGCCAGCCTAAACCAGTTTTTCTCCATAGTCACGTAGAGAACATCTTGGACGTGGTAAAAAAAATTGGTTGAGTTCAAATGAGTCAAATTAGACACACTGGAAGCTTTTCATCTGTCCATGTCTTGAAGGCCAGATGTGTAATCTTTTTTTTTTTTTTTACCTAATAATAACAGCTTCAACATTTTTTTTGATGGAAAGCTCTCTTGTAATATGTAGAATCTTGTAAAATGACACCTCTTTCATTCCCACTCCGTAAACTGAATTTATGTTTTTGTACTGTGCAGCTTTGGTGAGTGGGTTGGACCTCTCGCACTTTTCCCTAGCATCAGACTGTCGAGCTCCTCGTCATAGCCGAGGGGGGAGCTGCAATTGACAGGAGATGATACTGGTCTTCTAGTCGTCACTGGCAGAGTTTGCAGCCAGTTCCGGGATTTAAGCGGTCAGATACTTGAGCATTGCTGCATCACACACTGCTGCTCTAGACCCGACACGCTCCGCATTGTTGCCTTTCTTCAGCAGCCAGCAGACACGGCCCTGCCCTTCACACAGATCTCTAACTCGTTCCTCAGGGAAGAGTGATAACTACTCTTTTGTGATACCAATATCATTTAAACCTGTTCAGGTTAATTTGTTAAACCCAAACTCCACCAAGAGATAAAAACATTCAGATTTTGTGGACGTCAACAGAGCCATCACGGTCAGCGGTGATAGGCGCTGGACAGCTGATTCCCTGCCACTCAAAAGTAGCTCCAACATCTTTGTTCTCAACCGGCTGCGCTGCTATAAGCCAGTTGTTTCAATCCACAGTACAGTATCGCCGACCGTGCGCACCCGCACACCACAACAACCCCCCTTTTGCCCCAACCTCTTGGAAAGCTTATGTATGGCACTCTCATTGTTTCCTCAGCCTATTGAGGTAAAGATAACTGTGGGATGTGAGAGAGCTGAGTGATTATACATCAGTAAAATCACAGGGGGTATATATCACTGCCACTAGGACACACCCACTAGAATGAATTGGGTCAAATGAGAGCAGTGCATCGGGCAGGGCGCACTGACAGTTACTAATGCACCTCCCATGGCCACTAATAGGAGTGTACAAATTGCCAGAGGTTTGTAAACTTTGCCTGTTTGGGGCAGAGGCAGCCAGGGTTTGCACGCAGCTTGGCTGTAGTGGTATAGGTAGGTAACTAAATCAACACTGCAGCAGTGCGCTGGGACGAAGGGACTCTGGACTCTATTCAAAAAAACGGGACGGGGGGGTTCCTTCAATAAGTATCGGCCTCACCTACGAGACGGGTAAGAAAGGTTTAGACAGAGAAGAGAGAAGATGGACGGTGACTTTTATGGAGCCTTTTATGCGAGTTTAACTGAAATGGGCTTCAGCCACACTGATGATGTCACTCTCATCACTATCTATCTTTAAGGTATACGCTGTTCATCATACTTTAAGAGTCAAGACAATTATATTGAATTAACTTTGACTAAGTGGTTCTAGTTGCATAACCTTGGCCACAAACATTAAAAAATAAGAACAGGCACATGCACAATAATACCTTTCCATCAAGCACCTAAAGAACTTTCATTTGCTCACACACACACAAAAAGTGTTTAAACAATTAATCTCTGGGAAGAATAATATTGTGCGAATGAAAAACTACGATCAATCCTGGATTTCAGGAGATGAAAGTATCTGTGAGGGCCCGGCTGTGGTCAGACAGACAAGCGGAGGCTGAGGAAGGAATGTGACACCCTGTTCTCCGAACCTGTCATACCTCGCAGTTTGTCCTCCCTCTCGTTCTGTTGTTTTATCGCAATACAACATCAGTGGCGTGACCGGCTTGCAAAGGCGCCTCAGTGACGGAAGGTCATCAAAGCCAAAAAGCTGTTTCGATGTGTTTGTATGTTTATCGAATCAGAGTCCGAATGTGAGATGCTATGTTTGATACGAGACAAAAGCAATGCAAACAATATGCACATCAATAGTTATATCAAGTATGTTAGACATACAGCATGCATGCCAGTGTACACAATTGTATTCATGTTTACATAGTTTGTTGTTTTAAGATGCACAAAGCATGTGAGCATTTGCTAAATATGCGCACAGGACTGTAGAGCTGTCTGTCTATCTGTATAATTGAGTGTGTAAAGGCTAAAGAAGGGTATTCAGAGTCACACCTGTCTGCTGCAGTTTGCACTGAGGCGAGGGGAGGCACAACAGGCATGCAGTGTCTATACACGCCGGTGCACCTGGAGAGAAGGACCTGATGGCTAAATGCACATAGAACAACAATACATAGAGGGAACAACCTGAATGGCAGTTTCCCCTTACAATCAGCGGTCAAATCATTTTTTTATTATTAATGTTTCAGTAATATATTCATCAATTACACCATACTATTTTTACAGTGGCTTTTAACTTTTTGAAAAAATATCCCTACATTGGTAACAGCATGTTAAATCATACTTTAAAGACCTATTAATAAAGATGAGGCTGATAGTAGGCTTTAATAACATGTTTTAAGTTATATGGAAGTTGCCGTGGTGTTTTTTGACAACACACTGCATTATAAAAGAGATATCATGACCGTCTATATTACTATAAAACTTTGGAATAACTCTATTAATTTAAGTAAATCAATGTCTTGAGTGTTTTTTTTTTTTTTTTTACTGTTAAGCCTTTCATATGAATTAATAGTAATCCATGAAGTCAGTGTACCTAAAAAAAATATATTCTTGTGTTATCATTTTATGCATCCTTTGGTTTAAAATTCAAACATCTTTACAATCTGGTATTGGTATTCTGCAGCCTCTGTATGTCGAGAGGAGACTGTTCCCGGCATGCCCTCTCTGTCCAGTCCAGCTCTATGTTCAGCTATGTACCAGGATGGTGTGACTTGGCCCGTGGCTTGGCAGTGGACTCTGAAGCATTTATGTGCATGTGTGCATGACCGTGTGTGTGTATGTGAGTGTATGAAGCTCGGTGACCTCAGATGTGTACAACACCTGTGTCCACTAAGCATTAGATGTGCTAAAGACCTGCAGCTGCTCAGCCCATCTCCTTTCTTCTCTCACTGCGTCACACAACATGCTTTCATGTACACACACACACACACACACACACACACACACACACACACACACACACACACACACACACACACACACACACACACACACACACACACACACATTCATTCGTGCTGCTTCTCCACAAAACCAACTCATACGGAGACATGTCAATATTGTATATATTATAAACTGTATGTATCCAAAACATCTTCCCACCACTTAAACATCCAATCACGAAACATAAGTGCATGTTCACTCTGAAGCATACTCTCCCACTGGTGGTGGCTTCTCACGCACACACACTCATTCTCTCTCTCTGCAGGATTATGACATGTTATTAATTGCTGCCATTATCAGCGACAGCTTGCCAGAGAACTGGGCCCTTCTCTGGGGGCGTGAGGCCCAGTGTCGCAGCATTCAAAAAAAACTGAGAGAGAAAGAGAGAGAGAGAGAGAGAGAGAGAAACACAGACACAGGGAGGAAAAGGGCACATTGAAAGAGTGACCGAGTGATGGAGGAAAGGAAAGAGGAGGGTGAGACTGGTGGAGAGGGAGAGGGGGGGGGGGGCAGAGACACGGTGAAGGTGTAATGCGTCACACGGTGCGATGCAACACTCTGCCCAAAAGGGATTGTGGGACTGTGAATAATTTATCAGAAAACATTTTTCTTGGTCCTTTCCACAGACCCACAAATCCTCCCTGAGCTCTCTTTAGAGGGAGCTGGAGATAATGTACTGAGTGTGTGTGAACATGTGTGATGGAGGAGGGTTACAACTTCGGAGTTATTTTCACACACATAGCGATCTAAGTGGACATTCACACAGCAACAAAAATGTACATTTATTAATTCTCCTGCACAAAAGTACACACATGCTGTAGCTGTTACAACATGTGGCAAGCCTCCATGCCAACAGAGCAAGCTGGGCTCGTCAAGCCTATCTTTGTTGCCAAAATGTTATTGGATAGTGGATCGCGCATGATTACAGAGCCATCTTCTGTTCACACTTTATGAAGGCAATGAAGATGGGAACTCATAAACAAAGATATCATCAAATTACTAATCTCACAGTTGAATCATTGACACAGAAATCTGTGAACCTCATCACCGGTTCACCGGCGCATCTATATCTCTTCCCTTGCTCATACATAGAGGGAGAAAAATTGATTAGAAGGAGTTTGAAGGAGAATTCGATTGTCAACAGCGTCCTGGCATCAACTCCCCCAGCCCATTCATCTGTAGCAGCAGAAAAAACAGTTACGTGAACTGTCACACCCAACTCTACTGTTAATTTAAGGTAATTAGTGAGCGAGTGATTCCCAATACATCATGGTGCAACTGGCAGACTCCACAATATTTCACAGCCAATCTGTTACCTCTGCGTCCCCGCCTCTTTCCCCCTCCCTCCCACTCTCTGTTGCTCTCATTTCAGACACGGTAACTACACATATCCCTGCTGACAAACACACCACACACTGACAGATACAAGCATTCTCAGAGAGGACAACGTTTGCCCAGGCTGCGTGAGAACGGAAAAATAATGTGTGTCATACCATCCTAATCTTATACAATTACTAAGAAAAGGTAACCAAAACCTTGGAGGTTATCCAATGTAGCATTTTTCTATCTGTTAAAAATAATGAAAAACATAATAACAGAAACAAAGCGTCAGTATTATTCACTATGGCCTGTAAACGAAGTCACCTACTCCACAGCTTACACTGTTTAGCAGGAGTTTTTTTTCACATAGACTAAAATAAATAATGAATATCTTTCTCTATGAATTTACATTATAATAAATATTAAGGCTCAAGGCTCTTGCATTTGCTTCCAAAAATAGACATGCGAGTAGGGAAAAAATAATTTACGAGAACTAAAGCTTATCCATCATAAACTTGTGTTGGAAACATAACATATCGGCCGCATACAAAACAATTTATCAAACCTGAGTGGTAGGTGAAGTTGTAACTGTAAATATCCAGTTGTGTTTAATCACCAGTTTGTCCTACAAACACGTCGCATTTTCCCACATTTGAGGAGTTCATGAACATGCTAGAAAGGTGTCAAAGTAACGGCGGCATGCTCCAAGGAAACCAGTTCATTTCTGACAAAACAAACAGATGTCACATGTGTACTAAACATACCGCTCCTCAGCCACAAAGTCTTTTAACTCCCCGAGTTCAAAGATGATGATCTAGTGCTTCGATAGGTTTGGCTGGAGCTTCATGTCTGAGAGTGTTTGTTTTCAGAGTCGGTGCAGTTGTTAATTTGTGTTTGAGTGAGTCTGTAAATTTACACACAATTGCAAATATTGTACAAAAAAAAGAATGTTAACAGCACACAGCATCTGGGTTGCATTTACCTCAGATGTTGGAAACAGTGCCTGAGATGTGGAAACAGTTTATATTCAGGATGCTATACATGAGTTCCCCAGCACATTTCTGCATTTCTCAATTCACATGTTCTGAGAAAAAAAATATATAACAGACTAAAAATATATCCAACTATATATGGAAATTGCATCCATTTATTTGTACTGTGTTATACTTTTATTTTGTAACGTCATTATTTCAGTATGAAAACTGGATATTTTTTTGTCCCATGTTATCTCGGTGCTTACATGTTAAAAAAAAAAAAAATCTTCTGTCACTTATGGTTTAGATATACATTTGCCTCATAAAAAGCAACAAAAAAAAAATACTTGGAAATATGAGAATGGAAGTCTGGAAGTGATCTTCTTTATCTACTGTAAATCTGCTGCTACAGTGCGAAGCAGTAGTTGAGCTAAATAAGATGTGTAAATGCCCAAAGAGGGTGCAGTGCAGCAGTGGCACGGTTCCAGAGTCATCAAGCTAATAGTTATATTATGCCCAGCATGGTGAAGAGTGGCAGCACATTACCTCTATGTAGATGGACAATCTACTATGAAACCAACAGTGTCATGTACCAGCAGCCCTTAGGTGGGCTTATGGCTTAAATATTTTGTAAAAGCCAAACCTTATCTACGTTTCTGCTCGGTTTCAGAACCGGCAGGCCTGAGTCGCCGACAGAGCAGCTGGGGAGGTGTGAGACTACTTTAGCTCGCTGCACCACATCAATCTCAGCTTGAAGACATTCACACACTCATATACCCACACATACATGTGTCCCACTTGCGCCAACCGTATTCTATAAAATGGGTAACGTAATAAAACGGATAATAGTTTAAGTTAAACATCACACTGCTTGTTATATGAACGGGGAACAAAGTCAATGGAGTAAATAACGAACCAAACCAACACTGTACCCGAGTACCGAGGTTGGTTTAACAGGTATCATTGTACAAATGGTGGTATTACAGTGGATAAAGTGATGGTCCTAATTTAATGCCACTTCCCATGCAGTTGGATTTGGAGCCCTGGTACCATACACAACGTTATTGATAAAACAATTCTCTGCAAAGAAGATGCAAAAAAAAAATTTTTTTATCCGTGAATAAAATGATTTAAACTGATTAAATGTAATGTACTTAAACCAAATCCCAACAGTGTAGCTAAGGTTACTCTTTAGAATCATAGCAATAGTAATGTCAAGGAAGGAAAGTGAGTTCCGCTTTTCAAGACCACTACAGCATGATTACAATGCGAGGCAGCTGGATTTGCAGGATCACAAGATCACGCGATAATTCATGTTTCAAGGCTACAAGCAGTGGTCGAACCACACTGGTTTGGACCAGAAAATGTAAATAAGTACCATGAAAGATATAGACAATAAATCGCTATAAAGCATGGAACTATGAGTTTGCGAGCCTTTTGGTTAACGCCATCCAATGACCAACCACCAATCATATAACAGACAGAGTAAAGAAAAGAAGCGAAGTGGCAGGAAACAAAACAACTAGCGGGTTTGAACTTTCATAAACAAAATGGTACAACAAAAGAGACAGAGGCGAGAAAAGAGTTGCTTATACTTTATACTTTCCTTTCTGCCTTTGTTTATTATATGTACTCTTCAGATGCTCTTTTTAGGTTGTTTCACTGTCATCGTGGTATGTGGTCTTCAAAGTACCCTCCTGATTGTGTTGATGAATGGTGGTGGGTGTGTGTGTGTGTGTGTGTGTGTGTGTGTGTGTGTAGATGAGTATGCAATCAAGTCTACTACCTTGTTGCGCGGTTAACAAAACACAAACAGAGAGAACATCACAAACACTCACCCTCCCTTTCATCTCCATGGTTTATGTTTCCAGTGGGAATAGCACTGTCTCTCACAGGAGTGGCACCAATGACCCTCGTAGATTCTGAGTCACAAAGGAATGTGCGGCCCCTTTCCGTATGCTTCCTCAGGAAAGAAAAGAAAAAAAAGCAAAGAATAATGTGCTTTGTCTATTTTCAATATATACTATGCATTGTCACAAATCTGGCTTTATTATTCTGCATTTAATTGGATTTTTTTTTTTTTCTGCAGATGGCCTGTCAATTACATGTTCAGAACCTTACACGGGGTAAAAATCAAGGTAATAGAAGGTCAGAATATTGATAACACGGGAACAGCAAGAGTAATTTTGTGCTTGCACTGCAGTGGAAGAGTCGATATGTCGCCAGGCTGCTTTCTGGCTTGTCCTGTTGTCTAATTAGGGCCTGTGAAGCAAAGTAAGGTTGTGTGAGTGAGCAAAGCCCTTCCTACTTTAACCACAGAGACCACAATGCTTTCCTCTGCCTCTCAATTTTACCTTTGAAACAGCTTACAACGTGAGTCCAAATAAAGCCTTTGTACAAAGATGCCTTAACTTCCAGTCAAAGTGCTGTATATTGATAAGCCGTTTGGTTAGTGTTCACCACATGGGCGTCCTACTGGCTGCTTTGGGAAAACGATGTGCAGACTGAAACAAGGCGACATGTGTCTCACATTGCTCTTTCAAAGTCGTCACTCTTTTTGCGACATTTTAAAGCACTTTATAGCACTGTGTTATGTTTCTGAATTAACTGCTGTTGTCAACCTGCATGCAAAAGTTTGGAGATGAAGCCATGGTGAGAATGTGGCACTGAGGCCCTGAAGATCAGCAGAGCAAATCTGCCTCGCGCCCTCAACTGTCAAACTCGCACCTTGGAGCGTTCAGTGTATTAGGGGAATGCGAGATGATTACATTCAGAGGTTTTTATCAACACTGTCTCAGTGGAAGAGAAAGAGGAATGGGGAGAGAGAGAGAGAGATCAGGGGTGTCACAAGGGTCTGTAACAATCTTCATCTGATTTGTTTTTCCTCCACTACCCTCGCTGCCTCTTTTATCTTTCTCAGAATACCTTTTATGTCTGAGTGGAAATGTGAACAGACCCAGATCATTCGGTTGCCAGGCAACCTCGGCCACGTGGCGGCACGTAACATTGGGATCTGGGTCCTGCTTTGGTCGGACTGCTGTCGCCCCCCCCTAACCTCCCATCTCCTTCCTATTGGCTCTCTCATCTTTCTGATCCTGTGCCTTTTTCTCTTCTCTTCTTTTCGCCACTCTTTTCTTTTACCCCATTTCCTTCCCTTCCTTTCTGTCTGTGTGAGTGCACAGTGGAGATTTCTGCGCCTGGCAGATGAGCAGTGCCTCTAGCCGGCAGTAGCTGCAGCAGCCGTGAGCATTTATCAAAGCCGTGCTCCGTAATGACCACTCAGCAGTGGGGAAATTGAGCTGACCCTGGGGCCAAAGCTGTTAGAGGGGACTGGTGGGAAGGCCAGTGGGGTCAGGCCATCCTTGTCCCACCCACTTAGTGGGCAGTTAGCACTGAACCATTAGTTTACTGTTTGGAGGCCTCACAGCTATCGCCTGCACAGCACACACACATACACACTCTGACTCAAACACAATGTGGACAACAGCCCCTCTGCCTAATCTTCAGCACTTCAATGTTTGCCTGACACAAGTTGTAAAAGGAAAAGAGTCAAAGAAACTGAGGGGATAAACTTTGTTGGCTGCCAGTAAATGCTTAGACTTGGTACTATCAGGAACTATTTCTCTGTTGTTGCACCGAAAGCAGGTTAAATCAATGTGGACATCGTAAATGCAGCTATATTTTACATTTTCTCTGAAGGATTTGGTATTAGTTCCAAGTGAAAATGAAATATAGCGTGCTGGGAGTAACACTGGGGTTCAAAGGATGCGATTCAAACTTGAGCTGATGTGACACATCATGTACATGCATTGGCTGTTCGGCAGCCTAAGAGCATGTTTTAACAAGTGACGACCTACTGTGTCCCCCATTTGAGTCCCAATGTACAGGAAAACTACACCGATTTGTACTAGTTTTTCTACTTCTTTCTACATATTTGATGTGTGTGTGTGTGTGTGTGTGTGTGTGTGTGTGTGTGTGTGTGTGTGTGTGTGTGTGTGTGTGTGTGTGTGTGTGTGTGTGTGTGTGTGTGTGTGTAGCCGCAGTAAGGATCCTATTTAGAGCAAATATATAGAACCATACACATGCCAGCTTTCTCAGATCCCCCCATGATGTCGGAGCCTGATAGAACTCAGTTTGTGATGAGCTTTCCAACCTCCTCACTAGCAGATTAAAATCAGACCCTTTACTCACACCATCACGACACTATTTACTGTCTCCCATAAACACCGTTTTTTTCACACACACACAACTGCCGCAAATGAGATGAGTGTCTAATCATTCAGTCTCTGTAGAACAATCCAAAAATCGGCGACATCTATTCCTGCCAGTTTAAAGTCTGTTTAAAATCATTTTTGAAAAGGAAAATGTAGGCATTGCAATAAATATACTTTTAAAAGGAATGTAATTCATCCATATAAGGCAAAGTGTGATTGTCTGAAGTACCACATTTGACCTTTGTTGGTCTCTTCCCAGACACTGTGGAGACATGACAATTGCCAGAGCTTGTTAATGCTGGGAAGTCATATAGAGACAGATTACTGGCTCTAGTTGGCATTATTTAACTCAGCTATGTCTTCAGGCACTTGCTGACAACAGTCCAGGGGCCGCCACGGGGCAGAAAAACCGCAGGAGAGCCGCACACAGAGACAATCAATATGGACGCAGATGGGAACAGAGGTGGGGGCAGAAAGAAAAAAAAAGAGCTGGAATAGTCATTTTCGCTTGAGAGGCGCTCCCTTGAAAGCCATGAAATAAAAATCTGAACTTTAAAATTGATAAGGATTGATTTCGCTGACACGGGATCATAACATACACCCCTTTGGAGACCGGCAGTGCGAGGGCTTACAGATGCCCGGTGCATAAAGGAGAACGGGGAGGACGTAAATCTGACTACAGCATAGCAATTAGCCTTTTACTGTGGAAAAGATATGGAGAATCTTTACTGTTTCATCAAATGGCATTAGGCATGCTCTGGGCCCGGAGGTTTCTCTGGGAAGACAAATGCTAGAATAAACTTGTTTGGACAGATGGATTGGATGGAATTCTTCACAAAGTTCACTATTTTCCCTCACAGATCCATATAGATCACTAGTAAATGGTTTGTTCATTATGTGGCTTCTATTAAATGTCACAGTGTTTGAGCAGTAAGTAGAGAGACAAGCTCACTGAAGCACATGATATTTTCAACAATGTTTTCAAAGACAAAGTGTGATGTCAGATACATTTTGAGTAAGTTTATCTCAGTAAAACTGCTGAAAAGTAGCCGGATTCCAGAGGAACAGAGCAACACGTGAGGTTGTTTTTATTCATAGAACAAAAATAGGCCTTCGCTGATTTAATTACTATTCATTTGCAAGCTCCCTAATCATGTTAGGAATTAGAAAACAACATTATTTGCACTGTCATGTATGCTTCAAAAAACAAATACTCAGAACCCAGAGTGCATATTAACTATTATTCAAATGAGCACCGCGGAGTGGAGAAGATGATTAGGTTAAAGGAGAAAGAACTTGGTTCTAATTTCTACTCTGAAGAGTGATTAGGAGGAATGAACAGGGAGGTCTTGATCAAAGCTAACATTGTAAGCTAACATTGTACTGTATGCTGGTGAGCAGATGGTGAGTCATAAATCCTCACCCAGGCTCTGACACATATTAGCATTTAGTTAGCAGCCCACAGCTTGCCAGCCATTTAGGTAATATCTCCATCAGATCACTTTGGAAATGGTGATGAAGTGAGTTGGGGGGATTTTTAATGCTTTCCACAAATGTACTGTGCTTCGTTAGACGGAACTCTGGCTGTGCCGTGAAGTGTTGCTGTATAGGAGACTGTGTGTGTTGACAAATACACTCATCACTGCCCATTTAACTGCACAAAGCTTTCACTGGCACCAGCAGCCCGTCATTGTTTACCTCGAGTAAATACACAAAGTGCCGATAAACGCAACTCACAATGTCATGGATTGGCAGCAGCTTTCAAATCTTACAGAAATGTAGGATGTAAAAAATATGAACGTCACCGAAAAGGGCCATTCAGAGCCCATAGTACCCACCAAAACATGTTGGTCTGATAACAGCAGTGGATACATTATTAGACTCTACATGAATGAGCTTTTCAAAATATAATAATAATAATAATATATATAATTTTTTTGTTTTTAGCATAATTTAGTGGCTGGAAATTTCGACAGTGACATGAAAACATCTGAATTAATACTGGAATTATTATTATTATGGAATTGTAACGCTTACAAGGTTTGTTTTGATAAAAATGTATTCTAAATGAGTTGGTCACCATTTCCAATCACTTATACATTCTGTAATTATTTTATGTTTCCAAGTTAAGTCTGTCAGTAAGCTAGAGTTCAGGTAATTTGATTACTGAAATTCAATGAGTGACACAAGCCTTCATCTGGTAACATACCTTCTCATCATTTTTGTATTCTTCTGCTTTTTGTTGGCACCAGAAATGTTTAGGATGAGCTGTCCGATGCGTGGATCGGAGAAATAGCTTGGGACTCTAGTGCTTAAATTCAAAATTCACTTCATTTTTAAACTATAACATTAATGTACAGCTTTAAGTCCAACAGAAATGTGGTTTTGTTTCCTCACAAGCCTAAAGAATTTTTAGTGTTTTTCTCATTTAGACGTCACATTACCTAAATACCACCAGCTCCAGTGTCATGGCCCATATTTTTGCTTTATGGTGACAGACCGCTCCCTTAGTTTATTCTTGGTTTACGAGTTTGGCATTTAAATTAGGGATTGCACTCTCATATAGAAACTAATAAAAATACATTCATATTGTTAATCCCTCTTTGCAACAGGAGTAAAAAAAAAAAAGTTAAAAACGTATACAGTAAGAAATAAGATGCATTACAACACACAGCAGAAATGCTGTAAACTCAGTGACACGCACTGACAGACAGAGTGGATGACCCTCCTGCTGCACAGATTGGGTTGCAGTGTGTGAGCGGATAGTGAAAGGGCAGCGACAGTGAAAAAGAGCAAGAGAGATTGCAAACTATGTGTAGATGTCGGTGAGGTGTGTGTGTGTGTGTGTGTGTGTGTGTGTGCGCATAAGCATGCATGTGTGCGGGGTTAATTGTGGTTCAACTGTGAGGAACAGCTGAGAGAGCTCATATACGGCACAGAAGGAACAAGCATGGTGACAGGCAACTTGACAACACAACCTGTTTTATGGTGACAAGTGTCTGTGTGTGTGTGTGTGTGTGTGTGTGTGTGTGTGTGTGTGTGTGTGTGTGTGTGTGTGTGTGTGTGTGTGTGTGTGTGTGTGTGTGTGTGTGTGTGTGTGTGTGTGTGTTGAGAGAGAGAGAGAGAGAGAGAGAGAGTGTGACCGGGGCAGAAGAAAGTGTGAGAAAGAAAGAGTGAAGAGTGTGCTAAAGAAAGGCAGGTGAGCAGTGACGTGCCTGTCTGCCCACCCAACATGTTCACACGACTCCTTTAAGAATAGCAAAGAGTCGTGGTAGGCGATTTCTACACCAGGGGTGCTGATGGAGAGGATTGTGTAACTATGTATATATATATATATGTGTGTGTGTGTGTGTGTGTGTGTGTGTGTGTGTGTGTGTGTGTGTGTGTGTGTGTGTGTGTGTGTGTGTGTGTATGTGTCTGTGCGGGTGGGGGGGGAGTCAGAACAACTAAAAAGAAGACAGGCAAAGAAGACAGTTGACTATCCTTCATCTGTCACCCCAAGTACCAACAGGAAGGGATCTGAGAAAGATTACGCTGTTTCCTCTTACCCATCAGGCTTAGCAGGGACGACGGCGGTCAAGGTGTGGTATACCATACACCAGGTTGCATATTAAGTACTTGCATGGCTTTGTGTGTGGCTCTGCTCACGCCACAGCTGTGTGCGTGTGTGTGTGTGTGTGTGTGTGTGTGTGTGTGTGTGTGTGTGTGTGTGTGTGTGTGTGTGTGTGTGTGTGTGTGTGTGTGTGTGTGTGTGTGTGTGTGTGTGTGTGTGTGTGTTTGTATGTGTTCTTTGTGCATAAGCACGGGGTTCAAATCATCAAAGCAACTCTCCTCAGCTCAGTTTTCAGTAAGCAGCTAAAGGTTAGACGTATGTGTTGCTACTTACAGTAACACACCAAGACTCCTTTACAGCGTATCATTACCACTACAAAGCTCACTTGTCAACCACACCAAACCGGTGAAGTGGGTCATCGCGAAGGACCGTTTAAAATGGACGAATATGAAGTTAGCACCAGAGTACACTTTCTGCTGTGTAATTTTTTTCAGTTCAACATATTTTGAAAGTGTATTCATAATTAAAACTGCAAGCAGTGATATGCAGGTTCACGTCGGGGATCCAGCGGGTCGGGGCCGCCGGCTCCCCGACGTGCAGCACGAGAGGGTCGGCATATTCCCGCTTGCAGTTTTATTTTTTTTCTCGATCTCGTTCCTTATTCTTCTTTAAAAAAAAAAAAAAAAAAAAAAAGGCTTTTTTTTTTTGGCAGCTTTAACATCTTCAAAAACTCATGAAACTTGATGCCTGACGCAAGTTTCATGAGGTTTGGAGCATCGGTTGACCAAGGTCAAGGATAAACATCAACTTTCTGTGTCACGGCGAAATATTAAACTTAGCTGCATCACCCTGGCTATACTCTATACTGTATACTCTATACAAAACTCCAGCTCGGAGTCAGCGTCTTAGACCGCTGGACTATCTTCGGTGCCAGAGGGCAAATAGCGGCAGGAGAAAGTGGTTCACGGAGTTCACTCAGAGCTTCCAGAGACTGAACCGATGGTCTGGTTAACTCAACAGGTAAAAGATTCTACTTCACCAAGGTTGCTATTAATGGTTCAGATTCCACCTCGGCCTGTTGATGGTGATTCAACTTTTAGTGAAGTTGAAACGTTTGGAGAAATTGAAAAAGTTTTGCATACACTACACGTTACAGGAAGATATTTAATATCACTGCAGACCCCCTTAGAAACAGGTATATCTAACATCCAAAGAATGTCTGCGGCAATTTTGGTCGCATTTGAATGAATATTTGTGGACGGTGGAGTTATAGGTTGCAGTGAGCCAAAGATCGGTCACAATGCTGTCTAACTTGTGGGAAGATTGGTGGCGCAGTGGTTAGCACTGCTGCCTCTCAGACAGAAGGTTTGGGGTTTGAGCCCCCCCTTTGTCATGACTTAAAAAAAAAAATCATAAGGCATTTTTGTGTGACTTTTGGGTCACTTTTTGGCTGCCATGCCACGGGCACACCGATTGACAAAAACAAATTATTTTAATAACTTTTAATTCCAAACATGTTAAGAGGGCACAGACTCAATTTCAAGTCGGTCCAACAAAATCTGAAGGAGGAATTCGTTAAAGTACAACACGTGCAAATTGCCAAACATGGCAACTAATTTCAAAATGGTGGACTTCCTGTTGAGTTGACATAATGGTGCAATGTAACTTTTTTGTATGTCTAGGTGTGATACACATGTCCACTGAATTTCGTGCATGTAGGTAAATGGAGCTGCCGGGGCATCTGTTTAGGGGGCGCTAGCGAGCCATTTGGCCACGCCCACTTGCGACTCCACTAAAACACAAAAATTTGTTTTTACAAAATGTGTTTTTGAATATGATAAAGCCTCCAAAAATGCAGTTGTTTACAGAGAGTCATAATAATCACTTGGATAACAATAGGGCTTTCACACCATCGGTGCTCGGGCCCTAATAAAAGTACTTGTGAAGAAAAAAGCCTGTATTGTGCACCAGTTCGATTGAAGCACACCGCGTTTTGTAAGCATCGTTTTAAAAACTCAGTAGAGCAAAAGAGTTATTTTTGCTCTTTTATTTGGCCTATTTCCCTATTTTATTTGTAATATCGTTTTGCTGAAATCTCTTCAATGGATGTCTTTTCTCTATAAACTCTACTGATTAAATAGTTAAAATAAAAATAAATGAGGGAGGTTTTTTTGGGTTTTTTTTACAGTGGCAACATTGATATGACATTGAAAATTGATTTTCAGCTATTTAGATAATCTGTCATTTGGTTATTTCCATTCCATTTCCATTTTCTGGTTCCAGCTTCTCAAGTACGAAGATTTGCTGCTGTTCTTTAGTCTACGTTTTAGACTTTTCCTTGATCAAAGTCATCCTTTTGGATTCTTAAAAAAATTGCAAGAGGCCATTTTACTACTTTTCAAAAGACAAAGATGTTTTTTTGACAATTTAATGACTAACAAACAGTGAAATGAGAAGTCAATCAACATAGTAAGCGACAATGATAACAGTGATACTACTCTCAAAAAGGTTTTAAATTTCAGTTTGACCCATTCTTGGTTAAATAAACCTAATTTAAAGAACCAAGCTCACACCTGCAACTCGCAGTCATGAAAAACAACTTGGGGTCTTGTTATGCGTGTTCCAAACAGAAATAGGCATGTGACCCCACCCGGGGTCACAGGCCACGGTTTAAGAAACGCTGACTGTCAGTGAGTTTAAGACCTTTTAAGCTTCCATTCATGTACCAGAGGGCTCCTGTGTGAAGAGGACAGAAGTCAGAGTTTGAAGCTGGCTCTGCAGTCCTGCTTGCTCTCAATGAAGTTACAGTCTGTAAATTTATTATGGGATTAAGTTTGTGGATTAATGTGTCCGTGAGCTTATTAGGAATTATCTGAACAATAAATGAATACAAGTTCTACATCGTGGAGATAATTAGCTTTTCATAGTGTAATAACAATGTGTGAGCTTTGTATTGATTAAAGACTAATGCAATACTAATATGGGTGCACTTGGGCATAGCACAAGCTAGAGCACAGGAATAAAGCAATTGTAAGGACGAAACAAGTATTCAAAGAGTTTTAAAAGGAAATTTGAATATACTAGTTTAAGAAATAAATTGGTACGTCTCACCAGAAATAGACTGGTAGCTTGACTTTCTTTCAGTCGGCTATTTTTGTTACATTAGAAAATAAAAATTGCATTCTTATCGTTGTTAGCATCACAAGCATGACTGAAAATCATATCCTGTTAAAGGTCTATTTTCAGGATGTATTGTAAATCAAGACGCAAGCTCCCGCACCGACACAAATAGAGGTCACATTAAATCAGACATGAAACAATTACGATGATAGAAATTATAATACTTCTATTTTACGATTCATTTCAGTCTATTAAAACTATGTGAAAACTTTGTTCATCAAATAGTTTACAGTGACAAATCAGCGGAAAGACAGAGTGACAGAAAGACATGCAGCAACTGCCACAGACTGAATTCAAACCGACATCGTCGTGGTATGCGTCTCAGCATGCTGAGCCACCAGGACGCCAGATCTGGTCTTTGAAGCCATTGCGGGTTCCCTGAGGCCACTGAAGCAGTAGCCAGGGGGGGGGGGTGGAGGGTGTGGGGGGGGGGGGGTATCAAATGTGTTAGAGCTGCCCCACTAATAAGATAAGTGGGCTAATGCTAGCACTAGAGGTTCACCACTCATCTCAATCTGTCGTGTTTAACAGTCTCACAGGAATAGCTCTCAGATTTAAATGCTGGATGGCTGTTGATGGAGTGGAGAAGTGTAGTAGTGTGTGTTTCCGTCTGTGCGTGATAGTCGCACAGCAGCAATAGTATGTGTGTGTGTGAGTATGTGTTGGTGGGAGTGAGCATGGGTGGAAGCAATGTAAGACGCTGGCTAAGTCGTATGGAACATCAGTTGACACTAGAAAAATACAGCTGCCGATAAATCTCCGACAACAGCCCCGGACTCAAGTTTCGCTCTATGATTTATCGGAGTTGTTCCTTTTAGACTTGCCATTTGCGAGCCCCGATCTCTGTAGGTCATTTGTACAACTTACTTTTAAACTTTAATACTACGGAAAGCACAAATGTAGGGAGAAGGAAACTTGGCCTTTCCAAAGATGAAACCAGCTGGATATCATTTATCTGTTCTTTTTTTAAATCTGGAGCTCTTATTTCTTTCTTCGCTCTAAAAATTGTCTCATACAATCAATGATTCATTCTGGAAGTTTATATTTAACCACTGATGCACCCAATAGTTGTTCTCAAAATGTCAAGTGTCTGCTAGAAAACCGGGCTTAATTGAAATAGGTGTGTTTTAAGGTGAAAGCTATTACTCTCATTCAGTCTCTATTGATCTGCAGTTGTAGCACTGATGAGTTCCACCCAGTGTTTATTAGACTGAGAGGGACTTGTTGAGATGTAAGGCCTATCTTCTTTGATAAACATGATTATTTAATTTTTTTTTTTTTTTTTATCAGTGTATAAATAACTCAAGATATTTAAATCAGTTACAATTAATTTGAGTGAATTTGAACACAATTTTGTTGCGTAAATTTGTAATGCATCAGTCCTGATACCCTGAACATGGTTTGCCTTCGCTACACACATTTTGGCATCAAACTACATGTCAATGCATCATTACTCTAATTATATTTGAGCTGTTCCATTACATCAGTCACCACACAACCTTCATCACAGGCCAACAACAGGTGCTCGTAATCAAATAAGTGCGATATGAACCGCAGATTAAATTCAGATCGTTCAGGTTCTGCATTTAATTTATTAATTATTTAGATTTAGGTTTAGGTTTCGTTTGCTTCTTTCAGATCTCACAGTATTTTTTTTTTATATTGTACATTACATTTTTTCATATTATTTGTGTTAAATACTGTCGTTGGAGATCAGTAAAAACAACCTGTGGCATCGAGCAAAATGCGAATAGCAAAGAGAAAACATTATCTGAAAGCAAAAGTCATCTGAAAATGTCTCACACATGATTCATATGTCAGCACGACTTGTACTGTGCTGCTCTCATTACTCAGAAAATGTTGAGTCTGATGTCACCACATCTAAGGGCACTGTTTATACGTTGATAAACATAATAATTTAATAAATGAACATAATTGTGACATGATTTGTGTTCGTCCAAGTCATTATAGCAGTCAGCCTTCATCACATATTTTTTTTTTTCTCTCTGCTATGTTGATGATGTGTTTGATTTTCGCAAATAAAACGTGCTGGCATAAATCACTGAACAGCCCTTTTAGATGGCACTGAATTTGATCTTAGCTTTCCCCACCCGAGTTTGTTTGCTAATGACCGTGTGGACACCACACACTCTTAACACATTCAAATTCCTCCCATCACGCCCCCCCCCTCCCGCCCCCGCCCGCCACCCCTCGCACTCCCTCTCCCCCGACTCCCGTCTCTGCACTGAGACAACCTGGAAACCACCGTCCAAGTCTGAGGAAGCTGGCACTCCATAGTAAGCACTTCACTTACAAATGTTATCAATCCCAGGGAAGGAGAGAGCTTAGCACTTGTGTCTGTTTTTCTCATCAGCAGCGGTGAAGTAGCAGCTAGAGGACAGGAGAAGGGCTCAAGAGAGACAGGGACAGCAGTTTGTACACACGAGTGTGCTTATGTGAGTGTACGTGTCTATCCTTTAAATCCCCCCCCCCCACCCTCCCTTAAATATCCTGTCGCCTTCGGTGTTTCTTTCTTGCTGTTCCTTGGTATCTTGACTCCATGCCCTCCGCAAAACCTTAAGAACCTAATCGTCTCAAATTCAGCCCACTGAAATAATTAAGGGGTTGCATGCCGCCAAAAATAAGGGCGTGCGTATTTTTGAATTGGGGAGGGGACATATGTTTGGAGTCTCGGGATGCCACGGTGCCTCTAGCTAGGTTCAACTCGTTAGGAAAACTGGGTATTGCCTTACACTTCCGTTGACATGACTGCAGATTCAGTGGTGGGGGTGTGTTAGGTGTCAGCCACCCCTTGGCTGACCCCCCAAAGATGTGCATGTTTACAGAGGTGTTCTCGTAAACATTTGCCCAGCGCAGCGCGACGGACAGGCCCCGTGGGCATTGAGAGGTGTTTACAGTTACCTTGCTCGTTGTACGTTATCATAAGCACAAACACACATGATGCAGTCTGAGGCAGTATGATAATTGTGATGATAAGTTCTGACATCCAGATACAGGTTTGACATTTACCCAGAACTCTCTGCAACAGCATCTACAACACACGTGCCGTTGCAGCAGCGTCATCGAATTGAGTAAGGGGGAGAGGGGGGTTTCTGTATGAAACGTTGCATCTTGTGTTTAAGCATAGTATGTAGAGGGCACATGTTGTAAGCATTAAGAAACCTCAAGGATTTTCTTTCTGTCTGTAGCAAATGTACCGACAGATTCACAAATATGAGGCTTCTCTATTCCGTCTGCTCCTAAAATTTAAGCGAGACAAGATGACTCCTCTTTTACCGACACACTGATCACCAGCCGTGCTAGAAGCATGAAGAACGTCACCTCCAGTGCAGTTTTTTTCTGGGAACTGCTTCTGATCGGTATTCGTCTCATTAGTAAAAAGCTATGACAAAAAAATGTAAAACCACAACAAAATAAAAAGTAATATCTTAAGACGACAAAATATTTAGCACTTTTTGAAATCGTCAAAATGGCCAAGAAGGAAAAATAAAAGGAATCACAATTTTATGGTCTAATTCAGTGACTTGAAGCATCTGTGAAATCACACGGCAGCTCCGGGTTAGTAATTCCTTCCTCAGTTGCCAAAAATATATCTTATTCAGAAGCAGCTGACCGGCGGCAGCGCCATTAATAAGAAGCACATTATATCCAGTTATATTATGTACCTGTCGGTAATTATGGGGGAAATTGTGGAACAGATAGATTTTTAGAGGAAGAGGTCTCATGAGACCAACTTGATGATTTCAAACAGCATTGTTTATTGACAGGCTCTGATGTCACCAGTTTTTGGGAGAAACAGACTTATGAACTAAAGTCATCTTCCAATTACAACAAGAATTTGACAAGAAGCGGCAACAAAAAAGCAAAGACAAACTATGAGCATGCAGGCAGCAGCCGACATCTATAAAAAAAAAAAAAAAGTTAACATCAGTCGAGCACTGCTAATGCAACACGGGTGACATGGATGCAACATCAATGTTACTTTCAGTTAGATACCTTTCCTGTGGCCGCCAGAATGAATGAGTTGATTAGAGACGGTGCAACATCGAAGTCGTTCTCCAGATGACGCTAAAGAAATATCGCAATTCTAGTGAGTGTGCAGTAATGGAAATGAGTCTTTCCATTAACCTCGCCATAGGCCAGATTATCTCCTAGTAACCATGACAACCGTACACAAAGATGGAGATAGCTGTTACCTCAGAATGCAGAGGATATATACAAATGTGAGTTAACTAATACAAATTTTACTCAAAAGATTAAAATCCCAAATATATGAGGTGCAAAAATTAATACAGCTTCTATTATTGACAGAAAACCACACGGCCCGAAAAAAAAAAAAAAAAAAAAACTTTAATAAACTGCGTAGGGATGGAATATTTCAATCATTGCCAGAGGGTAAATAAAATTGTGAAAATGGGCTTTCTGTCACAAATAAAATATGCGTAGAAACTAAGCTGTGGACCACACGAGATTGTAAATCTTCAGCTTAGTATTAGAAAACAATAAAGTATTTTTGATCACAAAATGACAAACACCTCCTTTGTAACCAAACGGCAAAATTTGACACAGGTTTAACAAAGTGCAACATGTACACAGATTTAATCAAATGTACTACACAGAAAACGGGTGTTCACTTTCACTGCCAAAGATGGACATTGAACAGATACACAGACATATCTCACACACACACACACACACACACACACACACACACACACACACACACACACACACACACACACACACACACACAATTCATAAGCAAGCAGACTGGGGCGCAGGCGTCCTTTTGTTGGAGGGAGAATGGGAAGTGTGAAGGACGTGACGAGGGAGATAAGTGTCCTCCAGGGCCCTGAGGTTACCCTAATGGTGTCATACATCACCACTCACAAAGCCATGCAGAGCAAAGTTGTCAATGCATGAATGCTGCACTATTACGATCAGCCATTTTAATCATGGCAGCTGTCACTGTGCTAATCAACACCATAACTTCACACTGGAAATCACTCAGAAAAACTCTCTCGTGCTGCTGTGTACCGAGAACTGTATACAACACAGGCCGTATGTTATGCTGAGGCGGCCACGGGCTGGATGTCGGCCGCTATGCTGAGGGGTTGCGACTTTGTAGTGCATCATTGCCCTTGTTTAATGGAGGCTTGGCTTTTCCTAAGCAGTTGTTGTGACAATGCTAAATGCCGCTTTTATGAACGTGCTAAAAGGGCTTTCCCCCGCTGTCAACACCCTCCTCCCCACACCACCCACACACACACACACACACCCCTCACACACACACACACACACACACACACACACACACACACACACAAACAGCCTGTCCAGTGTGGCCTCCTGGAAACACACAATGAAAAATAAACAGTCCTTGCTACTCTGCAACTGTTTCCTCTCTGTCCGTACTGTTGCAGACTCCAGAGAATGTATCATCTCTGCATTTTGGCTTCCTACCTTTCCTAAAGTGATATATCTCCCCTCACTTTAACAACGACGCCACGCAAAATATTCACCACCAGTGTTGGGAAGGTTGCTTTTGAAATGTAATAGGTTACATATCTCTCGTTAGTGAAAAGCAACTATTAATCTGAAAAGTCCTAAAGCTCAAAATTGCAGAGGACATGGCCAACCACCTCTGCCTGGTTTCTTAGAGCAATAAACACTGATTTGATTGGCAGATGTGAGGCAGTGCAAAGTCAAACAAGAGCACCACTCAAAAAACAACAACAACACAACACTCAAAATCTGAGGGCAGACAGTTAAATGAATGGAGACGCAGACAGAAGACATTCCTGTGCTGCGAAAAAAGATGCAGAGCAACAAAATGACTGTTCTACATATAAACTTTTTTATATTCGCATGTAACCCCCTTTTTGAATAGTAACTGTAATTTAACTACGTGGTGTTTTTTTTCACAGTAACTGTAACTTATAACAGTTACAGTTCATGTTGTAATTTAATTCTATAACTCCATTACATATAATTACTCAATTAAATTATAGAGGGTAAAAAAAAATATTTAAAAAAATGCTGAGGTATGCCGGCAAACTGGGCCTTTATGTAAAAGGAGAACTCAAACACTTTCCTGACGTTCATTCAGCTCAAGTCACAAAATACAGACACGTCGTTGGCATGTTTATTATCTCCAAATGACTGCACAGCCGGTGAACAAAGTTATCTCACCGGTTGCAGATGCAGAAAAACTGACTCATGATCTGCTAAAACAGTACAGTAAGGACGTCAAGTGATTACAACCGGCACAGTCCGAGGTACGTTTTCCACTTATCGTGTTGACTGAGCACACGTTTATGCACACAGGGCTGTTGGATATTGACGTAAATATGCGTACAAAGGAGGCCTTACTCACTGTTAGTGCGGCCGACGCTGGATGACAGTACAGCAGTCCAGGCGCGCTTAATTAACGGGACACAATCCGAAAACTGATTCCGCACGACCGCCACCTTTTTCCTCACTTCTTGTTGGCTCTTCCACAAGTTTGTAGTCGTTATCTTCACAGCACATACAGAGACGCTGAGAGCCAAAAGCGATTTAAACTCGCTAACCTCACTACTGCCTATAACCGCAGACGTATACACACGTGATTATTTCTTTTTGACGTGACATAGCACTAAAATCACTTACGCAACTAACATTAACACACGATGCTCTCATACTCAGCCTGCAGCGAATGCTGCGTTCACGGACTTCATGGCCTGATGGTGCTTAGATGGTCAGTTCACCCAAATTCCAAAACAAGGCCTGCTGGTATTTGGCCACGTTCGATTTGGTTGTATTTGGCAAGGCTTTGGTAAACAGTAGTTTCAGTGTAACTGTTTGCAGAAAACCTCTCCATTCATTCTGTCGGGATATTCAAAATAACAAATATAGGCATAATTCAGACAGATAGGAAGGGAATCAAATATTTATTTTGAATGACAAAATATGAAGCAAGCATGTTATAAGTTAATAGTAGTTTTATTTATGCGGTAGCACATTTCAAGAAAGGAACGCAAAGTGATTTCTAAAGACATTAAATAGAAATCCATACATAAAACAAAGCAATTTTGTATATTTTTGAGTAAATTTTACATGGTATGTTTAGCAGGAGCTTAACTGATTTGCACCTCAGCAGTAAGTTCCCCAACTGTTGAAATGCCATCAGAAATGGAAAGTCTTGGGCATCATGAGTGATCTTCTGTCCAGTATGCCTCCTCCAGGGTCGTGTCTCCTTTCAGTCTGAAACACTGTGTGGTTAGGGCCCAAAAATAAGATGGATATGTTGCTTGATACCCAGGAAAAGCAAGAGTTATGGGGGCAGCTGGAGAATATGTGGATAATTTCTAACTATAAAGATACTGATATCTCAATATGAGTGATGGAGACCCTCATGGTGTTGGTTTCAGGATGGTCGGACTGCCCTGTTTGAGTAGCACTGCAAAGACACGGGGTCAGGTTGCAAACTGTTAGCATTCCTCTAAATTGAGACTGTTAGACGGGCTGGCAAACAGCTGCAGCAGTTCGCCAGTTTGCACAAACAGAAGAGGGACCAGAAGACTAGGAAACCAGGGCGAAGAACACAGGGAAGACACTGATGGTGGAGACGAGATGGGTAAAGAAAGGAGGAGGTAATCGGAGGAGAAAAGATGATTTCCCTACGTCATTATTAGCTTCTGCTATGTGTGCACCATTGAGGTATTTATTCCAGGGTGTTATGATTCATTATTTTTACTCTGCTTTTAAATATGATTTGAAACAATTAATGGTGTTTCCATCCCGTTTTTGTCTTCACTTCCTATGACTAGAAGAAAAGGGCTTAACCTAAACATAACTTGTGGTGGAAGTGGTTTTAAACCAAACAAAAATTCAATATATATGTCAGTGAATTTTTTTTTTTTTTTTTTTTTTTTTATTTGGATTGTAAAAAGCAGAATAAAAGGGAAAAAAAAGATCTAACTTTTACCCCTTTCTCTATAGTGGATGAAAGTCACAGTTCAGGCTTCATCTTGAGAGAAGCCAGCTGTGAGAAGCCATATTTGAACGGGGCTGTATAGTAGTGGTTGTAACAGCACTTTGTGTCACGATGAAACCTGTTTTAACTAATGAGATACATTATCGTTAATCACCTTCTCATTAGGAGCGACATGTTCAAGAGAGACACAGCGATGGCAGACATGCAGTGTCACACATACACAACTACATAGACACACACACACACATATTGTCCTCATATCGCAATGGCATTAGAACAGTTTTGCGTTCCTGATTACGTGCAATGTTTGAAGACTCAACAATATGCATGCAGTGTCCCAATTTCTTTTACACATGCATTTACTTGTATCACACAGAACACACTCCTCACCATACCCAGAGCTCCAAGGCAGCTTTGTTGGTCTTTTTCCCCAGGCGAGAGGTATCCTACCCCGGGTTAAGGATTCAGAGATTCTGGTTAATGACGCACAAGCCCTCCCTTCCTAGCCAGGTGCCATTAGCACCTCATTTTAAAGGAGAGTGATGGACCAGGCTCGCAGGGTTATCTGGCCTATCTTTTAATCATAAATGAGACCCCTCCCTCTTCTTCCTCCCCATCTTTACCTCCCTCTATCTACCTCCCTCACTCTACCCCACTGCCCTCTCTCTCCCTCTGTGGGTTAGGGAAAGTGCTGTCTCAGCGTTCTCCTCTTTCTTCGCCCCCCACCCCCTACCCCTCCACCACCACCACCCCTTTTCCTTTTCTGTCTTTATGCTTTTCCAGCCCATCGCTGATCGGGGGCATCAGTTCCACCGGGGTGACTCCTCCACCGTCACTTAGGAGCTGCAGAGTCCTCTTCTTGTCCGACAGAAGGGGAGAGGGGGTGGGGGTGGCGGGGTAAAAGGAGGGTCACGCCAATGACAGGTGGCCTTAAAATGTCTCCCAGGCTTTTCAAAAGTTTTGCTTTTGAGTGGAGGGATCTTATGGCTGCCAGTCCTCTGAAACTCTCCTAAAACATTATCTTTGTCCAATGGCACTCCGCAATAAACACCCCCCACCCCCCCGATCTCAGCAGTCTATTACCTCTGCAGCTTCTGCAATATTTCACAAAATATATTTTTTTACACAGTCACCCTCACATATATACACTCTGTTTCTACCTTTTTTTTGGTGGACTGTTAAGTTTATGTGCAAGAATTTGAAAAATACATTCTGGTGCTTGCAAAGTTTTGAAAGTGTTGGTTGAAAAAAAAGGTGATGATGCATTTTCACCTGCAGGCCCTGGCAATGATTTCCAGTCCACATTACTATTCACACACACCACCACCTCAGTGCCCCCTCGCCTTCAGTCATTGTCTCTCGCTGCAGTCCTGCAGGGGGTAAACGTCAAACTCTCCAAATTGGATGAAACATTATGGGAAATATTATGAGGCAGCCTGCTGGTGTGATAGCTAGGGGCTTCTGGTTAATTGAGTTGTTGCTCATGCTGCATACTGAACAGGACCGCTGATGGCAGACAAGTCGGTTGGGACATGGATTCTTTTTTTTTTTTCGAGACATTTTATCTTTATTGTTTAATGTGCAGTCGAGACAGATGGAAGAGGGAAGTTAAAGAGATGGGAAGAAAGGCAGACACTTTCCTAACATATTTATCTGTGCAAGATGTTAACAACACATTTTCAGACACACAGTAAACAGCTGGGACATCAGGGTTATTTTTATCTTGAATATTTTAAGTCCAAGGTGGAGAAACTTGCATACTGTATCCGGAGTATTTAGCACATTACCATTACTCCAAGTTTAAAGTCCATCCACAACTTCAGAGCTGTCCCTTTTGCTGTGCCTCCAAAACTTTCTCTGCCAGACTCACTGAGTGATTTCCCCTCTTTAAGCCTGACATACAGAAATCTTTTATCCACAATATTAGTCGGAAAGGGAAGACAGAACTGAAATTTTAAAGAGAGGAGGAGAAAAAAAAGCCAAGTGAAGTACTTTTGATCATCGTTGCGACAAGGCTGAGAAGTAACATTTAGTCATTAATGTCAAAGCGGATATATATCCCAGGATTTATATATTAGCATTAAGAGAAGCCTATTAGTAATGTGGCTCATCCTTAATCGGGGTCACTGCCAATGAGTAATAATCTTATGCAAATATATTCTGCCGGGGAATTTTCTGATGATTACTATATGCAGATTCAGCCTAGTCTCTTCCACCGGGCCTGAAATGAGCAAAAACAGAGATATCCATATATTGTTCGTGATGAGACAAAGATGAAGGAAGCTGAGCTGCAGATCAAGTTATACATCATTAAGAAAACATAATCCAAGTTATACTCTAAGCCACAAAAAGCTTACTATATCTGTGGTGGATGAACATGAGAGCAAACTTTAATGCACCTAAATCAGAATTTTCCAAAAGACATCATCAGTTAAATTATCATCTTAATTGTAAAACACAGACAAATTATATGGCTGATCAATACTCTCAAGAATCAGATTTGTTGTCACAGTAAAAAAAAAAAAAAATTCACACATAAACAAATTTCTCATTTCAATTTAAAGAAGCAAGAGACATCGAGAAAGCACAGATTTTATTTAGAAATTTTTAATGAGATGTGACACAATGCGGCATATTTCATTTAATTCTGTATTTTTTTTAAATATATAAAACTCTTACCTGCGCATAGTTTGCATGTATTGATACTTTTTAATTGTGACACCTGAGACATGGACCAAAATGCAGAAATAATTTGTATCGTCAATACATTTTTAATCCGCTTTAAGCTTAACTTTCATACACTTTGATATCCTAGGATAACTTTAGTTGAAACACTATCCGGTCTTAGAAATACAGAGTGTTTATCTTAAGTGTGAACGAAGGTTGATAACTTGCAATTGTCCACTGAGATGACCCCTGTCCCGACAGTCGTGTGCACGTGCTCCTCACAGCTTGTGAGGAAGAGTGAGTTTCCTGGCGGCTACTTCATCAACATTTCTCGGCGGGTCAGTGTCCTTCGTTGGCAGAGCACATCAATTCAGAGGGGACATCGATCACAGCCACCTCTTGTCAGATTGACCAGCTCATTAGATGCACTTAATATACGCCGAGGGAGCTCTGAGGCCAGCACGTCAGTCCTCCACACTGTGTGAAGTTAGCTCGGTAGTGTACGCATTCAGGGTACAACTCTTACAGGTACAGTGAAGATGCAGGAAATCATAGCGTCCATAGAATTGATTTATGTTAGTTTTCTGTCTCTCGTATACATATATACAGTGCATACATATATATATATTTTTTCTTGATCTTTGTTCTCTAATAAAGTTTAAGAGAGGTATATGCTATTCAAAATGCATGAACTGCTAACTTGCTAGTCCAATTATCCTTAAGAATTATGTCGATATTGGACAATTCCTCAAATCACAACTTATAGCCATTTCCAATGTTTTGACAAGTGGCTCTGTTAACTAACTATAAACATACCTCACCTATGAAGCTCAGCCCCTACAACTCCTTAAACTAAACCGCACTGTAGATGCCCTATACAAAATATGTATTGGCATTAGATGTTTAGAAAATGTCATGAATCTTGGGGGTTTGCTGATTTGAGCAAGTTTTGACATTCTTGTCTAGTTGAATTTGTAGTCACTATTTACATACTAGCCCAAAGTGAAGCTAGGAATTGAATTGAACAAATACAATAGAAAAGAGAGAAGAAAGAGAAATACCAACGGTAACTGGAATTTGATCTCAAAGATTTTCAGCTGCCTGTGAAGTCACTATCTATTGCCCAATGAAGTAACATAATTGTGATTGAGCCTGTGGCCCACTGATTAACAGTAATACTGCAAAACTGCATCTAAACCAAACAAGCTGGCTGTTGGTGGCGACATTCACGAGAAAAATCACAAATGCCGCACAGTTAGTGATGCTTCTTTCATCGCCGAACAGTGGTTCTTCCAACAGAAAGGGCGGGTGGAGCTAACGCAACCCTGTTTGGATCTCTGGAAGGTGAAGTCCAAAAAGACTACTGCAATTACTGCTTTTCCCCACAGGTGCCGCCAAAAAGAAACAAAATGGAGATCTTCGAGGCTGTAACTTTAAGTTCTCGAGAAAAATTGGAACCTGGACAAAATTATAGAAAATTCTAAGAGGCATCATTCCTTTTAACCATAAACAGTATTTACCTCATTGCCTCAGAAAGTTGTGTGTGTATCATGGCCTTCTAGGTTAAAACAATGCTTCCTCCCACTGATGAAAACATCCACTCCAGAGCAAACCAGAGTGCCCCAGCTGACGGCTCGTCTTGTCAGCCCGACCCACTCACAGCTGAGGGTCACATTGTGCCTATTGTCTGGCTAAACAGTGGTTTCTGAAGGGAGAAAGGGGGGAAACTTGAGTAAACAAGCTTTAGCTTTAGCATCTCAATGTCACTGCATGGGTGTCTGCTGCTAAGCAATGCCCTTGTTCCTGCTGGCATCATGCATTCCCGCCTGGGCAAACTTTGGACACAGTTCTGCCTTGTGGCCCCCTCCACTTCTTGTAAGGAATTATAAACGGTGTAGCCAGTCTCTATCAAAATAGATTCATATTAAAAGCCACATGGAAATGTATGCCTTCCCCTAAATGTTATTTAAGGAAATCAAGGCGAAACAAATTACAGTAAAGTATATTGAACTCTTTGCTGTCGGAGCAGCTGACTGTCGACCCAGTGAGTTTGTTTGTTTATTTACCAGGCTGGAGGCTACCACATGGGAGGATATGCTAAAAATTCCAGGGAGATTTTAACATCACTATAGTATCCATTTGCTTCCCTTTTTCCTGTTATTTGTATCTGTTAGTTTGCTGTCACATTGTGTTTTGCGTCAAGCACATAAAGAGATAACACATTCGCTGCAGTTAGATCAGGTCGTTCCACTTTAGTACCATTAGCTATTCTGTGGGTTTTGATCACGAAGGAGAGTGAAGTCCAAGTAGTCACGGAAATTTAGTGTGTGGACACACTTCTGACCTCTGTGTGTCCTCTGTATTTACCGTTTCACACAGTCAAATTTTAAGAGGGACAGGGCTCTTCTGTCTCTAATGATTACTGGCTAAAGACATTCCTTTATTAGTGTCTAGTTTTGTAATGCTGCCAAATAACACTTTATTGCCCTTTAATTAAATATTAATGGTAGTGTCATTACATCTTCATTCATAATTAAAGAGCTACTAACGACTGATATTGCATATTAATGTAATTAAACATCCGTGCACAGTGTGTACGAGTGTGTGCGTGTGTGTGTGTGTATATCTGAGGGTTCTCCGTTGTGTGGTGACGGCTGTATTTGATTTAAGCAATAGAAACGATGGCTTTTGTTTATAGTGCATCAGTGAGCGATCAGTTTTTGAAGCCTTTGACTACGTATTTTTTCAGAGGCTCCTGGTAAAAGTGCAGCGATATGCACATTGATTTTGTCATCCCACGTTTCCCAATCACACTTGGGGCAACACCGTCCACATTAAAAGCCTCAGAATGCAACCTGTTTATTACGTCTGTAAGGATATAACACAGCGCGGCTCTCCACCTCCCTCCCACAACAGTCCTCTCCTCCCACCACCAACTGATCAATGCCCCATTAAGAACTGAGGGATAAAAAAAAAAAGAGTGCCCATTCTAGATAAATTGACCCCCCCACTGCAGCTGCAGATTACAGGACCTGCCCCTCACTCCCCCAGTCACCTCCAACTTCATGACTCCCTAAGGTGTGTTAGGTAGTAATAATGCATGATAACAAGCCATCTTTTGTTGTTAATTTGGCAAACAGGAAGTTTCTGCCCTGGAGGCTAAAGTGAAGACGGACACCAGCAGAAGCAGCAGCCATCTTTAAATCCCCTTTAGTGATGTGACTTCTGACCCAGCCTCAGAGAAGGTCAGACAAAACTTATCTCTCAATGAATAAATTGTCCCCTTTTAAAGTCCCCATATTAAGAATTGCCTGCAGTCTGTGCAGTCGTCTCAAACAAAAGGGGTGCATGTGTGGATTTTTAGTTAACAGGAATCAACAGTGATGGTTATAATATGCATGTTTAAGACAACTTAATTTTAAAGAATAACTTAGTTCATTACAACCTGGGGGAAAAAAAAATCCCCCAGTTATCATAACATTATACAAATATAAAGTAAACTGTAAGATCTGGAAACAAAAGTCCAACAAGGGAAGAAACAAAAAGGTGAGCTCATCCAAATCATTTCTATAACTAAGAGGAGCAATCACCAAAACTGGACCCAAGGAGCCAAGTTGTAAAAAACTGGAATTATAATAGAATTTCTAGAAAAGACAGGATCAAGACAAAGTAGAGCAGAGTAGGCCTTAATATAACTGCATTTGTATGCAAATGTATTTAAAAAATTCAAAAACTATATAAGTAAAACACAAACGTAAGCTTAAATTATGCAAAGTTTCTGAAAATGCTCCAAAAACATCTTCAAAATATACAAATACTTGATCAACGTTTCATGCTTAGAAGTTCAAGAAAAAAAACAGTGAGTTGATCTTTGAGTTGAGATTATTGAAATATCATATTAAAAGTTTGCACATTTTACTCATGTAACCAGAAAGTACAGATTTGTAACTATCTGGAAGAAATACAGTCAGACCCAGAGATCTACTCTGCAGCTCTGCAGTCACGGGAAAACTCTCAAACCAGCAAGCCCCGATGCTGCCTCATCAGTGATGCAGAATCCAGCGTCTTCATGTAAACCAAGAGAGGAAAGCAGGAGAGACGAGTGAATGTTTTCCACACAGTAATGAAAGTCAAATTCACCAGGGCGCTTGGAAGCACTACACAGGCTGCAGCCATTAAAAGTCAATCGGGGTGTCTGCTGCGTAAACAAATAGCTATGATTATTCCAACCTGCCATCTTCCGACAGCATTAAAACATCCTTCAATTAGGCAGCCCTGCAACACACTCAGACCCAAACAAAGCTCTCTCTCTCTCTCTCTCTCTCTCTCTCTCTCTCTCTCTCTCTCTCTCTCTCTCCACCTCTCTGTCACGTACCATCACTCCCACCATGCCGCTCCTGCTCCCCGCTCGCCCTCTGCACACCTTTCACTCATCACGATGTGTCAACTGTTTGCAGGAGAGGGAGCAAAGATGCTCAGCACTTTGACCCACAACAAGATTTCAATGGTGTACGGGACACACAGCCCTCATTGTGTGTAGGCTGGATCAATCAGAAAAACACCTAAGGGTCTTTTTCTACACAGCTGGTTTGCTGCAGAGGGTCAAGAGACAAGAATGTCAGGAGAAAAGATGAACAAACCTGACTATGTTTCCTTGTCTTTCTGTCTCACACCTTAGTAGGTATGGGACTCTTAACCCTTGTGTTGTCCTCGGGTCAAAATGACCCGCATTTGTGTTCAATCAAGTTCTATTTTATTTCTATATTTTTATATTTTTTTGGGATCATTGGTCATCATTCTTTAAAGAAACCCTCACAGCCTCCTTGTCACCAATGATCCCAAAAAATATGAAAATAAAATAGAACTTGGTTGAACACAGCTGCGGGTCATTTTGACCCGAGGACAACACAAGGGTTAAATTGTGAAATAGTTGGTGTACCAAGCTGTTATGCATTTCCTTTACGGTGACCAAACTGTGTGATCAAGTCACACTTTTTTGACATGTAGTGGCTCAAAAAAAACAACAACCTGATATCTTGATATTCTTTGCTCATCCTCTCAGTAGCTAAAAATATATTTTCCATTCAAATATCTGCTTTGACATAACAGTTTCTGGAACCCAAACAAAAGCAGTTAACATTTTTCCATCCCATTAACAAAGAAATCATCTGGATAGCCTCACTCAGGGAAACAATGTCAGTGAGCCACATTCTCGTTACTGCATTTGCAAAGTATAACGAAAAACTACAAATGTGTTCTCTCAAGCAGTGTATATACAAACACATAAACTGTTATTAGTGTGATCTATGTAAGGAAAAATGCAAAGCGAATGTTAATGCTAAGTGTACATCAAACAGGACACAGTGTAACTGGAATGGGATCAGACCACATCTGGATTGGATCCGGCGCTATTATAAAGTTAACACAGTATATCCAGATGCAGATCAAACGTACCTGATTAGATTAGCACTTTAGGGTTTCGGCTAAATCTTAAATTTGAGATCAAGTCACTTGATTTGTTAGTGAGGCTTTGCTGCATGCCAACAACACTGACGTGTGACACTCAGTCAGAATGGCACATGTTGTTCTTCAGATACAAACACGATTGTCCTCAGACATTAAATTTGTCTCTGAGAATACCACCTCTGAAATTTAGTTCCACAATTGAGGCTTTATCTTTCTTTGATTTCTGAGCTCTAATTCAATCTTGAACTTATTCAATTATTTAAGTTGATTCATACACTTTGTAGAACATGTGACGAGCCCATAGAGGATGCCAGCCCTCGCCTGAAATTAGGCCTATGTTTCACCAGCAGCACGGACGAGGTACACACTAATCCAATTGATTATCATTATGAAACTGTTCGGCTCATGTGGTTGAATTTAATATGAGTTCAAATTCAATATATGTGGTATTTTCTCAAGAAATAAATGTTCAAAGTGAAATCACATCTTAAAGTGGTACCAAATCAGGGAGCAGCAATCCCCTGCTGGAGAGCCTCATGGAGACCAATTTTCAGCTGAAGAAGAGCCACAGAGCGACTTAGTTAACAGTCACCGAAAGGAGAACATTTCCTGACGCCAAAATTTAGATATGGAGGATTCTGATTATTTGCTCGAAGCAGAATATAAAAGGCTTGCATTCATAATTACTATAAAAAGCAAGTGTTGTTACGACTCACTGTCTCGTCCTTTTGAGGAAAGTTACAGTGCTTTGATTCTTCCCTGGATAGAACATAACAACGACAGGTTTGAATTCATTAAGGACCCGAGGAGTCAACAAACATTACTGCTGAAGTGTTTCTGCTCTGTGGGCTGTGTACACAGTCAGTGTGGGGATTTTGGCGCTTTTAGTGCATTTTAGCACGCGAACAATAAAGAGTAAACAGAAGATAAAGCATGTACAATCCTGTGTGGAGGAGAATGACCTTTTTTTTTTTCTTGTATGTAATGCCTTAGGTGTATAGTTATTGGTTTCCATATCAACAGTACGTAAAATTCAGATGAGCTCTAAGCGCTACAGGTTCACCTCAACTGACCTGGTTAACTAAATGTCTTCAAACCACCCAGCTCAATAAACAAATTCTGCACAGTCCTGAGTCAATAATCAACATTGTACTTGAAATCAACAATGTCACGGTACTTCTTGTGGTGACTCTTTCAAGATGTACTTCATGTCTCACACTACCATTCATTCTGTAAGGACATTAATGACTTCATATATGATGACGTGCTTTCCAGTAAAATTCAGCAGCCCATTCTGTACATCATAAATATTGTCATAGTTTTGAGTTTCAGTTTGCTCATTCATCCTTTTATCCATTCAGTCCAGGTGTTTTTGCATGTATGTTCTAACTCTGCTGCCATTTCAGACCCTGTGATTCCCACCTGCCTTTCTGCTCATAGAATCACCTGAGCTGCTCCTCCTTCTCACTCACCTGCTCACCTGTTCTGCATTCCCATTAGCTTCTCATAAAATACTGACTGTACCGGCCCACCTCTACTTGCTCTCAGACAGTTTTTTTCTGTGTGTTTTGTGTGCCCATTTCGAACCTGTTTTTGTATTTTCTCTCAGTTCACTCCAGTACCTTATTTGCATGCTTGATATTTTGTATCCTTGTTTTTTCCAAGTAAAGACTCTTTACCTTTACATTTGCCCCCACGAGTCACACTCCTGGGTCCGAGAGCCTTGACAAATGTAAGTCACAAGAGCAATAATGTATTGCACTCTATCCAAAACATTATGCCAAAGAAGAGTAAATCATATAGCCTAACTCAACAATAAGTCAGCTAAAATGGAGGACGAAACCTTTCTGAACATCAGATAAAAGCCATGTGCTTCTCATCTGTAAGAATTCTAAGCAAAGAAATAATTATAGAATGAAGTCAGTGTATATATTTTGTGGGTTATTCAGATACACACTGCTGCGCAAAGAGAAATAGCTGGTATAAACTTATCTTTTCTCCAAAGATTGGGTATGAACCAGACCACACACGACCTTCTTTCACACTTGGTGCAGATTTCAGCTCTAGACTGGCTGTGTTAGTCCAAATCCAAACTCGCATTAAATCTCCTGTCTTCACAATTATCATGTTTCAAACGTAAAGTATCCCAACGATGTGTTTTTTGCCAAGTGTGTGTGAGGTGGCTGATAATGCAACTCAGCTGTGCATGAGCAGAGGCACTTCCAGGCGAGACTCTCGACAGTCATTGTATCTGCTAAAAAAACAGCTGAGATTCGGTTGGTAGATTAACACCACTGCCTAAATGCCTTATTTAAACAGTCCTTTGGGTAACAAATCACCAAGGTGCACAGAGCTATACATTAATTTCCAACTTGGGCTCTGTGCCAAAAAGGTTTGACAGAGTAACTAAACATTTCCTGGTGGATGAGAGCTTCTAAATGTATTGTGACAGCCGGTAGTGTTTCTTACAAAACACAGAGCACGCAGAGGGAAACACACACACACACACACGCACACACACACACACACACACACACACACACACACACACACACACACACACACACACACACACACTCAAGACACATACTGTACACAGTGACACATGCATGAACATCTGTAGTCCACAGACACACTTGTGCAGATAGTCTCAAGTCATACACTCCTCATGTGCCCTCTGTCTCCTTGTGTGTGGAGAAAGTAGAGAAGACAATGAAAAATTAGGTGTTCAGAGGAATATTAGATTAAGCTAATCGAATTTGAGGAAAAATTGTTGCTGAACATCATGGGAAAACATATCTATTATGGAGACATATTAGCATTTAGATTTATCTGAGCTTTTACTCATTGCTTTTCTTTCTTTCTCCCTTCTTTCTTTTTTTGTTTTGTTTTTTATCTCTATCCTAAAAGAAGCCCATTTTAAATTATTAAAGCTGCTTTCATGTACACCACAATGAGCTGTAAACATTCCAAAGGTCACAGACCAGGCAGGGTTTCAGATTTTACATATCTCTGCAGTCTTTGTGCGAAATAGATCTTTTTTTTTTTTTTTTTTTTTTTTTTTATAACGCAATAAACTTGTTTGGAGGTAACGGGCCTTTATGATAATTGAATAACTAAACAGGATGCTTCAGCAACAATCTCCACCCAGCCGAGGGCAAAAGGCTCATTTTGATTGGCAGCGGGGATACTCCCTATCTATTAGTGCATTCAAGACAAGCGGGACATGGAAAGTTTCTGACCTACAAGCAATACATATGAACACAGAGAGGACAGTGTTGTAAAGAAGACGAGTAGAGGAAGCTGGAAATTTGCACTGAGCTGCACTTCTGCCTCCCGCGACCTTGACCTCTTCAGAGGTCAACAACTTCTCACGTCCCAGCTGCGATGACTTTATCTTAAATTCTGTGGGATGAGAGCACATGCGGGTCTTTCAGGTGCATGTTTATGATCACGTCTCCTACCTATGTTACAGTATATGGCCAGAAGTATGTAGACAAGCACGTGAAAGTGTTAATACTGTTGTTGTATTTCATGAATTGGGTCCGTAAAATGTTCACGCTACGGCATAAAATAATATTTTAGACAACAGAAGGCTTGCAACTTTGTGACAACATTTGGGGAAAGGCTTGTTATTCTCTCAGCACGGTGTGGAAAAACTCGACAGGCCTTCAGAGCCCTGACCTGCGGCCCTTCAAACACCTTTGGAATAAAATGGAAAGCTGACTGCTGACCAGATTTTAACACGCAACATCAGAGGCCGATCTCACTACTGCTCCTGTGGCTGAATGGGAGAAAATCCCTGCTGCTATGTTCTAAAATGTTGTAGAAAATTCTCCCAGAAGAAGATGAGATAAACATCAATGCAATGTTTGGGTGGCCATATAGTGTGTATGGCACTAGCTAAAATCGGTAGGAGCATGCATGCAATACAGGGGATTTAGCTCATAGCGTGCTAAAAACATTCTTATCTTACTCAGGAAAAATAATCCTAGAAGAAATCTATTTATACATGACGTATGTCTGTGAAGATCTTCAGACATCCAGGTTACGTTCAATCAAAGTGTTCCTTAGTGAAGAAGCATCACAGATGATAGGTGTAACACCTTCAAGAAACTCAAGCAAGTCCAGTGGCTTTTGGATCACACTTAAATTTGTACATATGACTCTGTCATCACATTTGGTTCTGACTACCACTTTAATAAACACATGTCTAAGAGAAAGAAAACTGCATGTTCTTTTAACTTCCTTAAAGGCAAAGTGATGACGTTAATCTATCAATTGCCAACAGGTTTTCTTCATTCACAGCTTGTGTGCAGCAGTTTACAAGTGTAGACGGTGTCAGAAGACTTGTTTCAAACAGACAAGGCCTGTATTTAAAAATAAGTGCTTGATTAACACGTAAGTGGGCTCAACATTTGCAATAACACGGCTAATCTATGCAAACTTTCTTTAGCCTTGTTGCAACGTTGAATGCCTGAGCGGCCGGGCAAAGGCGTATGGTAAAATACACTCTGTAAAAATGTGACAAAGACCGACTTCTCTTCCGGCCTACAAAGGATTCCAAGTTTCGCCATCCTGCCCAGCTGCCTAGAAATAGACAACACAGCCTCTTTTGTCAGGGTGAGTCAATCTGTGTGGGTGTGAATGCATTAGCCCTTCACAACAGAATTATGCCCCTGGAGTCCCCCGCTTTGCTTTCAAATATTCTGTGATAGGTTCTAGCGGTCATGTTTAGATCACTTCCGGCCGATGATTTGCCATAAGAGAAGATGAATAGTGACCATTGAGCTGCTGAATAATTATACTTGGACCTGCGAGTTGGGGAACACATAACCCTCAGAGGGCAACATGACAAACATGTTTTTCGGGCTCTGGTGACAAAGAGCATGTTTTGATGTGACTGGGCATATTCCCTGGATGGAGTCATGCAACCGGGTTATCGCTGTGGTGCGTGGGCCTTCAGTCGCTCTGTTTGTCCATCTCTGCTTTTTACTGTCTGACTAATGGATTTATGTGTGTGTGCCTGTGCGTGAGTGTGTATATGTATGTGTGGGTGTTAATGCTGGCATGCATATGCTCATTTCTGACAGTATAGACTCTGTGTGTGTGTGTGTGTGTGTTTTTGTGTGGGACTGCAGCCTGGGGAAAGGAATGGGACCACAGCAGCCGACGAGGACTCACACAGTGGCAGACCTCTCTGAAGTCATCGTTTCCAACAGCAAGCAGACCACTGGTTATTATCACGCACATGCGGCATCTGTGCAAATGTGAGTTCTCATGAAGTACGAACCACAATTAATTCGTTCAAAACAGCCAGCAGCACCAGACGATCTGTTCTTTTGGCCAACAGACCCCAGAAAACCTGAAATTAGTCCCATTAAATCAATCTGCAGTGGATAATCTGTATTCATTTACACAATTTAAAGGGAGATGCTGGTATTTCTCAGCCTGAGCATTATTATTATGTTTAGCCCACCTCCAGAAGAATGCCAACTCCTATTACTGTTGATTTCAGCACGCAGATCACATTTCCTTTAAGTTTTGAAAAAGATTCAGTGCAACAGAAATAATCTCAAACTGCCCGATACACAATCCCTGTAGTTACACAATTAAATCGTGCACGATCATGAACTTCATGCATAAGCTTTGGGGAAACATATAGCGGTGTGAGTGTGAGTAAAATGAGAGTAGTTACGTGGCCAGCTGGATTAATTCAAATAGTGGCGTATCTGTTCTGTCAGTTATTACATTTCGTTCCGTTCAGTACAAAGATTTCTCATCGCCAGCTATGTACTTTGTTCATTTTTTATTAAAAGGTACTTTTTCACTTCACAACTTCAAACTGCTTCTTTTTCAGTTTAGTTTTGGATTCTGAGTTCAGTCTGTTGCTGGTTGAACCCACTGGTTTGGTTGTTATATTTCAGGCTGTTTATCAAGTTTAGACCAAGCGGCAAACAACATTTACGTCACCCTCACTGCAGTTCCTAAATTGAAATCACAGGCCGGTCAATCAAATAGCCACACCCACGAGATTTTGAGGACACATTTTCTAATAAATGATTGAATTACTTTCAGATTGACCACCAGAAAACTAATAATTGAATGACGCCATAATAACTTGTGGAAAAAATGTATTGACTTCATATTTCATGACAGAAATTGAATGGGAGACAATGGAGACAGAAGCGTTTTGGAGCCAACCTCTTGTGGCCCTCGGTGGTATTAGACTTGATAGCAGCTAGGCATTGGCCTTATTTTTCAGACCCAGAAGCTTCGTCCACTTCGTCTATGGTTTAGACTGACAATATGACTATATCACACCAGCTCCTTCTTATCTCTGTACATTTAGTCCCCCTTAAAATATATGAATACAGGCTGTAGGAAAATCTGGAGGCCTTAATGAAAACTGAATACATTCCCAAATACCCCCCTCCCCAGCTCACACATAAACGCACACACATCCGTTCCCTGGCCTGCTGTATTAATACACACCCATACAGACACACACATCACTCGCGTACATTGCACATGCACAGCTTGGCCCATTAGCTGTGACATGTGACGTTTCGACGGGGCAAATGAAGCTCAACAATTGATGTCAGAGCCTTACAAATTAAACAAATGGGGGACCGCCATGGTGTATTAGGCACCCCAAACCCCCTGATGAACACAGCCGAGGCACACGCCAGCAGGACAACATTGTCTCGCTCTCCTTTCCTCCCCTAAACGAGGCTCTGAGAATGAGTGCGACAATGCCACCCACACCCACACGCACGCACACAAACTACGGTCAGTCAATGAGCAAAATGAAACAAACCAGGCATTGATTGCCAATTGAGTCCTTTGACAAGCAAATAAAGCGCACCGATTCTGGGGATCAATGAGATTGATATGTCACTTGGTCGTTGATGCAGCATCTCGCAGTAGTGTATGTATACAGAGTGTGAAAACACAGTAGGTCAAAGAATGGATGTCAATGAGTGAGTATTGCAAGCAGGTGGAGGTCTCAGCAGTGTTCAGCTGTGCGTGATATACTTGGATCATGCTGGTCATGTGAAGCTCATCCTGAAACTAGTATTGTTTATTTTTAATTTAAAAAAAAAATCCTAACTAATGCAAAGAAACTTAGAGAAGCTTTAGCTGATTTTGAAACAGGATTCATTAGTCCAGTTATATTTATGTGTGCAAATTGTTTTAAGCGGTTATGTTGCTTGGAAAAATAATAGTTTCTGCATGGCACCAGTAGTTGGGTTTTGGATGTGGAGGAAATTAGATTACACAATTTGCCTAACTAGCCAATATTCATGTTTTTTTCCAATGGATTGAAACAACCAGAAAAATTAATTTGGGTCAAATATGCAGACCTGACAGAGCTGGAGGAAAAGATTTTCATCCCTAAATAAAATATAAAATGATACTGTATATATGATAATACATCATAAATACACTTTAATTATACATTATATAACTCTATATTAAACTCCACTTGGTGATGAAGATCAAAAGCCCTGAAACATGTTCTAAATGGACCCAGTGGTGAGATCCTTTTGTTCGCTGCTATTTCCTGTCGGTCAATAATGAGCTTTGAAGTAAACCTGCAAAAAAGGTTCTTAAAGTGATCAGAATATTTTTTTTTAACGAAACAATTCCATGTCAGCATAGAAAACTTCACCTGATGAGGAGGATCATGTGATATGATTGAAAGCTCCACGACAATATGGGGCAGATTAGATATTTTATGCAGTGCTAAATGTCAGTGTTGACAAACCAACTCTTTATTCCACTGATGTTTTTGAGTCTCTATCCAAATAATAGTTCAGATGTATGTAAACTCTAAAGTCTTAAAGTAACAAGTATACTGTTTGCAGAGTTATATACCTACATACACACAGATGCAGCTTTTTGTTTGTACCTCACATGTGCGTGAGTGTGTCTCAGCCGTTGTTAATCCATATGCAAACACATTGTCCATCGACAGACCTTCTGAGGGGTGAAGCATCCCGGGAACAGAGGAGAGGAGCGGGAATGAGTCACGATTAGGAACTCTACGATTCACAGCTCCTGCACACACTACATGCCAGACGCAATCACATCAAATCAAACTCAATCGCACACACACACACACGCACACGCACACGCACGCACACACACACACACACACACACACACACACACACACACACACACACACACCCATAAACAAAATACAAAGAATATGCCGCAGTAGGGCTGCACAAAAAAGTGCAATAAGACCCTCTGGACACCCACTAACAGATATAAGCTCACAACACGCTCCATACAAAGCAGTTACTGAAACACACATGCACATGAACATCACTGCTTGCAAACACAATCACACATGTACACAGGTGTGGCAGGTCCATTTTGTTTTCACTAACCCCCATAGCCTTTGCACAATCCCCAGCAAATAGGACTGCTGTTCCAGGGCAGATATAGGTGTACAATTTCTTGTTTGGCTTTGTAAAAACATGGTGTAATGGCAGTGAGAAATTGTGTTGGGGAATAAATGCATCACCCTCTGTTTGCAAGGGATGCCTCATCATAAGCCATCAGCCTGTATATGTGTTTGTGTGTGTGGCTGTGTGTGTGTGGAGAGGAGGCGAGGAGAGAGATGGAATATCTAAAAGGGGTTAAGTGCCAGGGTTACCCATCCAAGGAGCATTAAATGAAGGCTCTCACTTTGATGGACACCGGCACCGGGTTCCCTGATGTCCCAAAATATTAGGTTTCTCTTCTAATAATGTTGGAAATATTGCCTACTGTCATGATTAATCTGGCTGGCTGCTGGGCCTGATTGCAGGTGACGCGGTCACAGCACAGTGCCTGTGTTAGTTTCCACACACCGTCAGCTTCGCTCCACACAGAGCTGCAGCCAGGAGCAGGGCTGATAGCAGCCATCGCAGCTGCCGCTAATGTAATGTGACAGCAGAGAAGGAAACCTTTATTTTAATTCAAACAACAAAAGCCAAACGGCCAAACTTATCTGCGTGCCCAACATTTCCCCCCTTAACACAATCAGTTCTTTTCTTTATTTTCCCACCAAAGTCTTTTTTTTTTCTTTTTTTTTTGTTGCTCTTTTCATTTCTCTCCTTCCTTTTTTCATTGGGTGAGGTAAATCTTGTGTAAGCCAGTTGTTGCTGGGAACAATATCTGGCAGAAGACGAGAGAAAGAGAGGGGGAAAAAAAGAGCATTTGGAGAAAAGTGGAGGTATTTGCAGATGTGGAGGAAGGCGCAAAAACATTTGTCAAATCAAAGGCTTGAATTATTGCACATAGTCGGGTCAGTTTCACATGCCACTTAGAGGTCCCATTGTCCTGACGTGGAACAAGACCGCCTTTATGTGGCAGGCTTGAAAAACAACGTTAGCCCTTCTCATAATCAAATCTGAGGATCCCAACAGGCCAGCAGGCCCTGCCACTTGGAATTCTTTGCATTGGCCATGGTCAGGATGTGCCGTTTGGCCCCAACAATGGCAACATTGATTTTAGCGCCATGAGAATTTTGGTTGAGCTGTAAAAACTGGGACCGGGGGGGAAACACCGATCTATGCCTTTCCCAGGAGGGTGTGTGCGGAGCTGCGGGGGGAAGGTGAGTCACTCGTAGGCTCCGGGGCTCTGACCCACTGGACCTCTGGCTTAATTCAATCAGCCCAGCATCATTAGTCCACCATTATCAGACATTATCTCCCAGGCTAAGCAGGATAGTTACTTCGTGCCAGCGTTGGAAAAAAAAAGAAAAAGAAAGAGAGTAAGACACACACTTCCTGTCCTCACTTTGCTTCCATTTTGTACGCCCATACACCACAATTGAAGGCTGATTGTTTGGCCACAATCAGTCCTTGTTTACACGCATCATTTTTATAGAGGGCAACCCGGTGTTTGGGGGACCCGATGTTAGATTGATGTCTTGTTGCTATGGGGCTGGAGCTGGGGCTAAGGCCACGGCATTAAAGGCATGACCTTCCTGTTTGGCTGCATAGTAACTTACTGAGTTGATACAAATTACCCCACTTTTCGATCTACCAATTTAGCTGCTACTTACTGGGCAGGGGTCAAACCGAGACCTTTCATGTGGGGAATCTTTTGAAGTGGCTGCCGACCACTGTGAGACTTTAGTACCAAGGAGAGGGAATGTGAAGGGAGGAAAGCCTCGAACAATGGGCCCCCCTTTTGGAAAAGCCTCCGAATCTTGGTGGCTAACTTCAAAAGAGCCCCTGGTGTCAACGCCTGTGTTGTGGCTGGAGCTGAACACGCTGTTTCCCTGGATATAAATGTTTTATTAGAGGGCACACCTCCTCAGGCTCACCCCGTCACTGTCAGAGGTGGGAGGAACAAGGGGACACTGTGTGCCCCTGAGAGCGACATCAAACATAATGGTCTTTGCATCCGTGCACACAGCCAACAAAACGTTATTCATCACACTATAATATGTTTTTTACAGAATGTCATTCTACCCTATGGAGAGCAACTTTTTAACAAACATCTCACATTATTAATTCTAAAGTATTTGGTTAATATAGACACTGAAAGTCCTTTCATGTTTTTGCAAATATCAAATCAGTGTGTAATGAGAACACGCCTATCATTGATCACTTGCCACGTGCTCACACAGATGATTCGGCTGTGTCATATGCAGCATCACGATGCCAGACAAATACCACAATTTGCTAAAAAGTATACATAATTCATCACCAATCAGTCTCGCCTCCCCGTGCCGACTCTTGTGATATCCCAGAGAAGATAGATGTGGGAGCGGAGCCCTTTGAGATCCAGATGGTACATTCCCAACAATAAGGTTTGGGCTTCCACTGGAAAATGATCCTTTTCCTGTGTATGACGCTAATGTATCATCATCAGACGGTAATGAGACGACGCCCTCGAATGAAAATCTCAAAAATATTTGTTTCTGTCTGACGTCAGTTTATTTCTTTATCTTGGTTCAAATTAAAAGCCGAGTTTCACCTTTAGCCAGCTGTGTGACTCATGTGACAAACAGCATGCTCATTTATGGATTTTCTTAATAATATGACAGGACGTGGGATGAAGAAATGACTGTCGGAGGGGAACAAAATCATTCTTCGTGGTTACATCACAACTATATGAATTTATCAGTACACAAGATCTTTGTATACAGCCTGCTATTTACCCAAAGATTGATTTTCTTTGCACAAATATATTGAAAAAAGAGATTTAAATTTTTTTTTTTTTTTATCCCATTAAAAACAATGTTGTTCTGTCTGTTTGCTGTATTATTGATGAGTTGACCTTACCGCCCTTTTTGCCCAAGCTTTGATAATCATGGCTCACTTGGCCTTTGTTTTGCATCGAATTTTGACTTCTATCAAATTATATCACATGATGATCCAGCCTTTCCAAAGCTCTCAGTAAAAACTGCATCTATAGCCTGTAACAATGACTTACGGCTGCTCTTCTCCTCTGCAGAACTGTTTGGAGTTTTTAAATTTTGCTCTCTATTCAGAGGGCCTTCTTTGACCCCTATTATGAATTCCAGACTTAACGTCAAAGAGCGAGGAGGAGATTTAATTTGTTGACTATTGCCACCGATCTCCTTTAAACGGCTTTTAATTGATAACGGCAAGGGAGAGCGGTGAACTTTAAATAGACATTCTAATTATCGGCTTTAAGAAGCAGGGGCTTTTTGGGAAATGTTATGGCATTTGGAATGGGATTAATGGGTGAGTGAGGCGCTGGCCACCCCGCAGCTAAATGACATTAAAGAGGGAGATGAGTGGTGCTGCTGAAGGGAGCAAACCCACTAGTCACAAGGAGCCAGGGCGCCCACTGCCTTGGGCACACACACCGTGGGGTAACGTGCAGGGGAGGAGGAGGGAGGGGGCTATTACATTATCTCACCCTCAAGACTTCACCCCACACGGATACAAATGCTCGGCTACAGCTAGGCCCATTCTTCACTGATGCAATACTTATGCAGATGAAGAAAGGCCATTTGTGAATGCTGTCTGACTTGCAATTGGCATGAAATACTTGTAGAAATTGTTGCTTTTATATATAAAACCATATATTTTGTCACTCAAACTAAATGATGTCATAATATCATATTTATACTGAATTAAACTGTCGCATATTAAGCACAAATTCTTTACTGATAAATATCAGAGTTTTTCGAAAAAGAGTTCTTCGTTTTTTTAAAGAGTTCTTATGTCAGTAATGCCTGTATGAAGAATGAGTTAACATTAAAATTTTGTCAGAGTCAGCAGAACAACAGTGACACTGCCTGCCAAAAATAGATTAATATGACTGTTTTCTCGTCAGACATCATTACGGCTGTGGTTCATTTACGATTGGGGAAAGATTAAGGTTTCGGTTAACATAACAACTCGATGATGAAGGTTAGAGAACCTTTGCCAACATGGTTAAAAGACATTGATTGTTGGTGGGAGACAGCAAATGGACTGTGGTCTCCACTAACAATCAAAGTCCATCACTGTGAAGCCATCCATCCGCCCCGACATCCTCCCTTCATGGATGTTCAGCATCTACAACAACTTCATGCTACGGCTGTCTTTCTTTAGCTTTCCTAAGACGTAGGACACTTTTAATAATATTTTGCATGTGGAAATTTATAAGATCATAATTCAAACACCGTTTTTTACTTCTGTTTTTTTTTTTACTTTGTTTTGTTATGGGTTGTCTTGTCCAACGTTCAAGTCTAAACATATTCCTACCTCTTTTGAACATGATTTCTATCCTGTTGATTTGACTGTTGTGTTGTCATGTGAGTGATTTTTCTTTTTCATTTGTTCGTTTGCTTTGATTGTTTATATCTTTTATATGTTTTCCTTTCATGTTCAGTAAATGGATTGATTGATTAAATGAATGATTGATTGAACTAGGGCCAGTGATATAAGTATTTTACTTTTCAATTTATATTCCATCAAATCAATCTGAATTTGCAGTAAATTTGTGCAGAAATCATCCAAACTGTTGCCTATGTAAGTAGGAGAGTTGCTCTTTAGGGACACAATAAGCTTGCATGTTGAAGGACAGTAGTGAAGCCGTGTTAAAGCCTCCAGCATCGTGATTCCTAACGTTCAAAATGTATTTTCTAGATGAAACAAGACAAAGTTAATTTGTTATTTTTAAAGTTGCATTTTGATATTTTGTGTAACAGATACAAAAAAGTGGAGAATTCCAGACAAAAGGTTTATTATTGGCAGTCTAACCAGATCAGTACAGATGCTGCAGTGTTACCTAACCAGTCTGACTCAATAAGGTCTTAATACACACCTCAAACACAGTAATAGCCCGAACTAATTCGGTCTGCCTGGCCCTCAGTGGGTCCCAGTGAAGACCACTGGGTGTTCCAGACAGACATCCCAGTCCCCTGCGGTTTTAGACTGGACGCCCTGGGTCTGCATAGGCTGGAGGCTGACCGGCAGCTCTGATGGATCAGCTGACGGCCGACTGTAGGGGATCGAGATGAAGCCCCAGCGTGTAAAATGTGGAATGATGGAGGGACTGAGAGTAAACTATGCAGAAAGACGCAGGTACAAGTAAATCAGATGCATGTAGACTCTAGTTTATGTATGTCACACACTATGTTAACATGCATATACATGTGTATTTTGAATGTGTAAAGATACAAAAAGAAACAGAACCGGAGGCCCAACATTGTTCACCTCACTGTCTGATGGACACAAACAGAGAAGGGTAACAGGAGCGGGTGTGTGATGAACTGGAGTGGGACAATGTCAGTGTGTGATCCCCGAGGACGGATTAGTGTCTCTCTGACTTTGAAAGCTCCCTGGCTATTCCCTCTCAGTTCCGCCCGTGTCCTAAAGAGTTAGACTTTAGCAAAAATAGCTTTCTTTCAATTCAAAATTATGTCATGTTTAACAAATCATCCAAAGTTTTGAAGATGGGAGTATGTGCACATCTAAAAGTCTTTTCAGTGGGATAGACAGAAGGAAAAAAAACTCTACCAAGAGAAAAATTAAATTAAAACTGCAAGCAATGATATGCGGGCCCTCGCACGCTGCACGTCAGGGATCCAGCGGGTCGGGGCCGCCGGCTCCCCGACGTGCAGCACGACTTTTGTCACTTTTTGGACGACATGCTATAATGTGACTTTTTTTGAATATTTCGGACGAAATACTATGGTATGACTTTTCTTTGAATATGTTGGACAACATACTTTGGATATTTTGGATGACTTTTTTTTTTTAATCACTTTTTGGAGTATGACCTTTTTCTGAACTGACATGCATGCCTCAAGTTACTTTTCACTGTGAGGCAACTGCTCTAACCACTGACCATACTATATCATATTGTCTGAAATATGAAAAAAAAAAAAAAAAAAAAAGGTCTCTTTTGGGGGATTTTTATTTTGTATTGTTGTTGACCTTTGGTTTGGTATTAGCATGACTGCACGTACAAACCTGAACCCGTGTGGCTTACCCTTAGAGGGACTCACCCTCCATGAACCATGTGTATTACTGTGAGCGGGGCTCGAACGTGACTTCATGAGGTTGTTTCCAGCTCTGAAACAGCGTCGTAGACCGCTGAACTGTCTTCGGTGCCAGAAGACAAGTCGCGGCAGGAGAAAGTGTATCACCGAGTTCACTCAGAGCTTTCCAGTGACTCAACCGACAGTCTGGTTAACTCAACAGGTAAAAGATTCTACTTCACCAAGGTTGATATTAATGGTTCAAATTCCACCTGGTGATTCAACTTTTAGTGAAGTTGAAACGTTTGGAGAAATTGAAAAGTTTTGCATACACTACACATTACAGGAAGATATTTAATATCACTGCAGACCCCCTTGAAAACAGACCCCAATCAATATTGATACCGTTGCAATCGACCAAATGAACTCGAACTCATACTTTAAAGAGGGCAAACGATGAGCTGCGATTGATGTTAGATTCAAAATACATTCATACTATCCAAAGAATGCCTGCGGCATTTTGGTCGCATTTGAATGAATATTTATGGACGATGGAGTTATAGGTTGCGGTGACCCAAAGATTTGCCACAATGCTGTCTAACACCTGGGAAGATAGCTAGTGCAGTGGTGCACTGCCTATCACCTAGAAGGTTTGGGGTTCGATTCCCCCCTTTGTCATGACACAAAAAAATAAATCATAAGTCACTTTTCGAACGACATGCTGTAACATGACTTTTGGGTCACTTTTTGGCCGCCACGCCACGGGCACACTGATCGACATAAATGTAGTATTTTGCTAACTTTTAATTCCAAACATGTTAAGAGTGCACAGACTCAATTTCAAGTCGGTCCGACAAAATCTGAAGGAGGAATTCGTTAAAGTACAACATATGCGAATCGCCAAAAATGGCGACTAAATTCAAAATGGCGGACTTCCTGTTGAGTTGACGTAATGGTGCAATGTAACTTTTGTACGTCTAGGTGTGATACACATGTCCACCGAATTTCTTGCATGTCGGTAAATGTAGCCGCCGGGGCATCTGTTTAGGGGTGCTAGTGAGCCATTTGGCCACGCCCCCTCACAACTCCACTAGAATACAACATTTTTCACCATCGTGTACCAATTTTCATGAGTTTTTGAATATGATAAAGCCTCCAAAAATGCAGTTCTTTGCGGACAAAAATAAGGAACGAGAATAATAATTCCTTGGATAACAATAGGGCTTTCGCACCTTCGGTGCTCAGGCCCTAAATATATGAGATTGGAAGTTAATTTTAACAGTATTTATGTATTCTGTGTTTTCTTTTTAGGTATATAAATGAACCAATCCCACATACCATGACACTTGTAGCCCAACGTAGTGTATCTATAGTCTGTCTATATAGAACTTTTAAAATATACAACAGAAGAAAACACAGAGCAGCACAAAACACAAGAAGGATTGCAATAAACTACCAAACTCATCCATGACCACATACAGTACCTAAGCTTTGCAACCATAAATATTCACTAATAGAAATGGCATCTCCACAGACTGGCACTACAGTTTATTCCATACAGAGACAATGAAAATTTGAAGATCACCTTTGGATCTGAAAATCTCACTTTTTCAATAAAAAAAAAAAGCCCAAATCACCGAACCACAGACTAATCTTTTCATACTCTGAAACTGAACCAGCATGGATCATTTCATGAGGGCCTACACTGTGTGAAGGGCCAGACCCGGCCTGCGGACCTCACTTTGGCCGGCCCCGGGCTGGAGGATGAGACCTGGGGAGAGTTGAGATGAGGCTGTCACACTTCCTATAGATCAGTCATTATCACTAATCCAGTCACAGCACTGGGATCAGCACCAGGCCCATTCATCTAGAACCGTCATTAAAGAGCTAAATGAGAGCTGCCTCTGCTAATGAGGTAATGAGAATTTCTGTGCAAGTGTGTGAGTATGAGTGTGTGTGTGTGTGTGTGTGTGTGTGTGTGTGTGTGTGTGTGTGTGTGTGTGTGTGTGTGTGTGTGTGTGTGTGTGTGTGTGTGTGTGTGTGTGTGTGTGTGTGTGTGTGTGTGTGTGACAGAGACAGTGAAAGAGGCAGAGAGAGAGAAAGACAGGGTAGAGAAAAAGAAGCTGCAAGGACAGAGACAAATTTGAAACCGGTAAAAAAAGATCAGCTGATGTATAGGAACAGAGGCAGACAGATGACAGACAGACGCACAGACCTATCTGAACTCTCTTGGCATGTGTGTGAATCAATTTGCAGCTCTCCCATCAGAGGGTTTTGTTTACTGCTCTCCCTCACCACACGTAAACAAAAGACAGAGTTGTACTTGTTCGCGATCGCTCTTTAATTCGATACAGCCTCAGATGCATGTATGCAGCTGTTTTCTTCTGCTAATTGCAATACCACCGGGGTAAACATTATTGTCCTCTCAGTTATACTCCGGCCCAAAACAAAGCTCTGCCGAACCCGTGTGAAGTGGGGATGTCGTGCTTTGCTGTGTGACATAAATCAATTATTTATGCATATGAGGCTTCAAAATATTTATCTTGCCTCTTAGTATACAAGTCCGAGGCCTCTGAAAACAAATAGACATCTGTATCAAAGGCGCATCGGGTGTAAACAGCGGAGGGGAAAGACAATGTGCAACCATCCGAAGAAGGCGGTGACGTTTGGCGAGAGAAGTTTGGGAAAAACCTGTCCATTGATTGGCAAATTCACGTCAAACAAAATGTGCAATACCAAACGTCTCACAGGCTCATGTGGAAGTTTCTGGCACTGACAAAGGCAAGAGAAAGCTCCAGAGGTGATGGTTATATGTTCATATTACTTCCGAGATCCTATTACTGTGATCAAGTTGTAATTATATCACACAAAAACACATCAAATCGAAGTATAAACAAGATATGATCACCCAAAACAGGGCCGGGGTGGTCTGACTCACACATGGCCGCATTAATACCAAAGATTAATGAGGTCTGTCTCAAACCCATATGGATCAACTATGTAAACAGTAATAATTCTTTGTAAATATCCCGTTATGGAACACACACACACACACACACACACACACACACACACACACACACACACACACACACACACACACACACACACACACACACACACACACACACACACATAAGCACATACACACAAATCAAACTGTTTGCAAGCTGCTTGAACAGTAAAATTCAGGTCAGAATTGTTTTGAAATGCATTTTTGGAGAAAATGTTTTTGTCTGTGTTTCATTGTGTGATTCAGGCGAGGCAGATAAACTGTTTGCTGCATTAGAAATATATTGAAATCCCACTGATTATTCATGTTTAACATTGCCCTAGCATACAGTGTATCGCTGAAACAAGATAGTTTTAACTGTTAACGCATTACCACTCACTGTTCCTCCCACTGGATATCAACACTTAGACTGTAAAAAGAAAGTTACAGGAAAAAGCAAATGTTAATCTCTATAAATATATCAGACTCTTATCTTTTCAACCACTGTGGTCAGTTTCAGAATTTTACTGTAAAAATAACTCCGCTCCAATCAGTGCTGGCAAGTAACTAACTATCTTTAATTGCTCAAACACTGTACTGAAGTACAGATTGGATGTACTTGTATTTCTACCTGCTACTTAAAGTACAACTTCTTACCCCACTAAATTCAGCCATAAAATGAATTACCATACATGAGTCAGAAGTTTACTGCATATTATCAATATTAAAACATGTTTTTTTATAACATACAATTTAAAAGACGATTAGAAAAGATGACAGATTCTTATAGATGCATAATTAAACATTCCAACAGTATGTGAAATAGTTTCACTGAGCTCCATGACTGAAATGGCGCTGCTATAATGTACACTGTATTTTTATTACAGCCTTGCTACTTCTACTTCAAGTGTCTGAGTACCTCCTCCGCTATGGAGTAGCACTATAATACATCTGTGGGAGCTGTGGAAGCGAGAGTCAAACAATCAGAACTATTGATTGTGTTTAATCTTTACTGAGGGTTTAATCAGAATAATATAGCAATAGATATTAAATGTCTTTAAAAAAAATTATAAACAGTGTCAGAGATGCAGATTTAGAGCAGGTGAAAATGCCGTCCACCAACATCTGGACAATGAAAGGTTGAGAGACACACATTCTACATTTGTACATGTGCATTTAGACACAAACGTTCATGAATGAGACATGTACACTCGTACGTCGGTTGGAAAACATGCAGTGATTTGCAAACTACACTCACACAACACACACTCCAGCTCTCTCAGGTCTGAAGGACTTATTATGTCACACATGACGGTCCTGGGGACACAAACACGGACTGCAGGTGGACGGTTCTGTCTGACTCAGCTGAAGTGAGTGGTTCAGGACAAAAGGAGAGTAAATAGAAAACAGAAGAAGCTTGTTGAAGGCAATGAGCTTCTCTCAGTCTGTCCAATTTAAGGATCAGACCCACACATTCTCTCTGAGGCGCATTAAACATTTAACACAAACACAGATCACGGAAGGAACAGTTACATCCCCTGCTGCACTTTTCTGGTGATATATTTCACCTGAACTGGAAAAACTGACATTAAAACAATAAATAAAGAGGCATTAAGGAGAGTGACATGATTTTGGGCGAGATAAATAAGTTTGACTTAAACATGTGACTGTGCTAAATTGTGTCTGAGTCAGCAAATGTGGCTTCAAGTAAGCAACAACAGCATATCTGAATGCACTGCAGTAACTTGGTGGCTGCAAAACTGCATTTACAAGCTAGAAATCTTTTTTTTTTTTTTTTTTTTTTTAGTTACTCCAGCTTTATTTTGAAACCATAACTTTCTAATTTTAACAAAATAAAATGCTGCACTCTGGATTGTTAACAGCAGACTTTGTAGGCAGGGAAAACAAAGGTTTTTCTTGCAGTGGGAATGTGTGAACTTTGCAAAACATTACTTATTGCCAATTTCAGCACCAGTTCAACTTTGAATTATTTTGAATATACACTCTTGACAATTTTGCAGAATTAGTCAGTTTCTCTATTTTAAAGACTGGAAATGGGACTTTCTGGGCAAACAGTGCTTTCCAAATAAACTCACATTTTCCATTTTGCTTCTTCGTGACAATCGTTGTTTATTTTTGTGCAAATTACACCTGTGACGAAAAGCAAACACTGGAAGTGGCCCTCCAAGTTGCAGCTTTAGGAATTTACTTCAGTCGGAAATAATGAGACTAACATCCAGGTTTAAAAATGTTGAATATTTCCTTTAAAATTTCAGATGACTGCAGAAGGCTTCCACTAAGTTGATTGCCCAGGGCGTGTGTAAACACACACAGCATCATTGACCGTGCAACTCCCTCCCTTCACCTGGCTCCTGTCATCTAACATAGAAGTCTACAACGGAAGAGGGACGTGACCTCGTGCCTCATCACCATGCTAAGTGTTTACAAATTGTTTTGGTCCTTCTTGTGGGGGTTGCGTGGAGGCAGCACACGGTCAGAATGGGTTGCCATGGGAAGGCTGTTGATCTCTACATGACACGCCACCCTTATGGTGTTGCACATGGCCCTCCATTAATAAACAAATGAAGGTCTCACCCTGGAGGTCAGAGGAGCTCAGCTGGCCCATTTGCCACGGCGATCTCTCGGCTCACGGGGATCCAAAATGGCCACCCGCCGCGTCTGCCTGTCAGACGGCTGCTAACCTTGTCTTTGGTGATGGGTAGGAGGGCAGGAGAGGGGGGAGAGGGGGGGTAAAGGAGGGGGCGACACACAGAGGGGGCCACGAGTTGCCCCCCCCCCCACCCTCCCTCCCTTCCCTCTGCTGATTAGTGTGAGTGACAAAGTGGTGCAGAGAGTCCACTCAGGCCTTCATAATAAATCTATCAGGGAGTAATAGAATTCCATCAATCCTTGCTCCTCAGTCTTTCTGCCCTCCCTCCTGCTCCCCACCCCTTGGGGGGTCACCATGTCTGTGTGGTGGTGGTGGGAATGTGAGGAGAGAAGGAGGGGAGGGGGGGGGGGTCCAATCCTCTGGGATTGTACAACTGTTATTATTCAATTACGCTCCCTTTTCTTCTCAGTTAAAAGACCATGATATCATTATCACTTAATGAATATATATAATTGGATCTTGGCTGCCGCTTCCCCCTGGTCTGATGAATACCACTCACTATTCATTCGGCCCCTGTTCATCCTCCTCTACCCTGCCTCCATTACAGCAGGCTGTGGAGCTGGAGATGATGATGATGATGATCATCATCATCATCATCATCATCATCATCATGCTGTCAACAGAGGGAAATTGAAATTATCTCTGTGTTCCTTCAATGTTTAAATGTTTAAATGAAAAGTACATTTAAAATGAAAGTTGGGAGTTTCTGAACAAGTTGTGCAGTCCGTTTTTAATTATTTTGGTCTTTCAATGATCTAAGAATTGGAAAACATATAAACAGATCAGATGTGAAAATGATGTTACTGTTGAATCAATAAAAATGAGACTGGATTCAGGCGTCTTTGCACTCGGAGCATCGCCGAACTAATCTTAACTTAATGAACAAGGATTTTATTGCTCAAACAAAACCTGCATTCTACATATGATCATTGCAATGTCTATGTTTTGTTTAATAACCCCATGACAATTTACAGTGCAATCGTTTGCAGAAACTCATTAAGTCCACAGATAGTATCTGAATTTCATCTGCATGATGACTGCGCATGGAGAAATTGTTTGGGGGAAATCATGCAACATTAACACAGAATAGATGGAGGATGGAGGGATTTCTACAAGAGCTAGATTGCTCTTATTTAAATGTGTCTCCTGTTTGGCGTGAGTGTGGACAAACTCCCAGAGGACATTAAGAGAAGAAGGGAAAACCTTGATAGCTTCAGTCGTGACAGTCATGGCCATCAATACCCTCTCATTCTGCAAGGAAACAATGCGAGAGGGGGATAAAGATGGTGATGAGCAACACTAAAAACATTGATTTAGCATTTGTCCACTTCATTTGAAGTGAGACAAGGGGACGACCAGGACTGGAGGGGTTGGGGGGTCTTCGAAGAGGTGAAGTCGGGGAGTGTTTCGCCTCCTCCCATTCAGATGTCGCTCTCTTGTTGGAACCCAAAAGCAAGCGTCCCTCCCCTCCGCATTGTTGAGGGTAAATGTGGCATGGTGGGGGCTGAGCATGTCTGTGTAAATCAGACACGGGACAGTGTGTGCATGTGTGTGTCGCCGTGCTCGCGTGTAAAGGAGGCCTGCACATTCACGGATGAATATGGGGCGTACATCGTCATTAATCCTGCTTAAAGACGACAGTGTTGGCAGAGTGGCAGCACCCCAATCCAGCTGCTCCCCCCACAGAGACACTTCAGACACCCTATCCGATTCCCCCTCCCCGCAACGCACACCCTCCCGTCGTCCCACCCGTCACCCGCTCATTCAGCCCACCTCCTCACCCCTCCGTCCCCATCGACTGCAGCCTCTTTTCCACCTTTGCTCACAAGCCCCGATTTCCCGTCACTTTCCCCCACTCACACCGCCCAAAACCCAAAACCCCACTCAGTCACCCATCCCTGCCATACATCACTCCAAATTAAATTTACATTAGGCCCTCCTCTATCAAAGAAGCCAAAAGAGAGGCAGAGAGGGAATGAGATCGAGGGGCTGACATCATTACCCGGCAGCAGAGCACATGACCATCATCTATTAAACCCTTTTATACACATGTCTCAGGATTTTACCAAAGTTCATGCATACCTAAGTGCAAGTTTGTGTTAAAAATTAAACGCTCTTTTAGGAGGACAAAGGAGTTTCTGAACTGTTGACTTTGAGAGGGGCTTTATTACCCCTAACCATGGATGTCTGGCATCGCTATAGACAGCCCCCCGACCCTTCCTCTCTCCTCTCACTTTTTTCTCTTGCTCCTACCTCTGCCTCACTCTGCCTCCTCTCCCATGATTAGACAGTGTTGGGTTGACTGCCTGCATATTAGTGAGAATTTTGCTTCTGCTGTAAAATATCCACTCTGTGATGCAGCATCACAGCAGCTCAGACAACTCGTGGCCTCCTGCCCTGTATTGTGCCATCTTTCTCCTGCCTATTGTAGCGTTTTTGAGAAATTCGTTAAGGGATGTTTTCCTATCCAGTTAAATCTTGAATACAAAAAAAAACAGAAATGGCATGGAAATAGGGGGCCCTTTGAGCAAAGGGGTTAAGACGCTTCCACTGTAGGGGATTTTCCTGAACCGGTTCCTCTACCTGTGTTTCCACGGAAGGAACGAGGGCCTTAGAGTGTTTCACCTCCCAAAATCCCTGCTTGGGGAATAGTGCCTTCTGAAGTTTCAGAAACGTTTAGGGTGAGACTTGTAGCTCTGTATGTCACTGACCAACCTGATGTTCTGCCAAAGCGTGTAATGCACTTGAAAGTCTACTGCACGTTACCGTGTCATTTTTGGCCTCGCCTAGGCACGAAAAGTAAGGTGCTCTAGGTTTTGGCACCAAAAACGATGTGGTTAGGTTTAGAAAAAGATCATGGTTTGGGTTCAAATAAGTAATTCCACGTAATATTACATATGTCACCTAATTCAGTTGACGTACATTACGTTATGTATGTTGCTTTGTTGCTCAAACACTGGTCACAAGAGATGGTGCTGGGCTTGTTCCATCCAACCATCCCTGACCTCTCTCCTACTCAGTCTTCATCACTCTTTGCATTTTGTCACATGATATCCTTGTTTGACCCTGGTAATAAATGCGTGTACTTTTCACGCCTCAGCAAGGCAAAACGTGACACTGGCACGTTATCCTCTTGAAGACTGGTGTGATACTGAGCTGCACTCTCAGGTCGAGGACGCCAACGTTTACTTCATTTTTACATTCCTACAACTGCAAAATAAATGCACTTCGTTTTTGTTCATTGTTTTACATGGAGCTATGGAAGAAATCCTGTGATAGATGAGGCACTGGAATTGTTATTTATGCGGATTAAGAAATCCTGCAGGAACTTCTACGTTGTTTTTGTTGTCGCCTGCAAAAATTAGTAAAGCAGCTGCTGCCTTTTAAACGTCAGCTGACTGACTTGTCTGATCTTTGTGGGCCTTAGGCCGCAATGGAAATACAGAAAAGGAGCCTTTAGTTCCACGACATTAGTCTGGGGGATTGTGGTGGTAAAAGGGCTAATTTACTGTGTTTGAGTTCTTGTTATATTGCGTTAAATATTGTGATGCATAACGTTGTACTGTAGCAATGGTACAGCATTTCATTGCCCTGTCATCTTTTCTTGTGCTGCACTGTATGATGCCATCTCGTGTCATCTATCTTGTTATGTCCTATTGTGTCAGATTGTGTTGTACTTTGTCGGCTTGCATTACACTGCAGCATGTCGTGTTTTGCTCGCTCGTCTCAGTCTACATCAGTGATGTATTAGGACAGAGTGTTACCTCCCCTCACCGTTGGGGATATATTTGCATTGGAGCGTCTGAAAGCAGCTGGAGTGAACCAGCTCAGTAAAGGCACCTGAGTGCTGAGCGCTTACTCTTTAATTGCTTCATTATCGTCTGTGCTAATCCCTCTCCAATTTCGACACTCTCATTTTCCACACTAATTTGTCCCGGTCCCTCTCCAGCTCTCTCCTCTCACAGTCCACAGCGCTATGGCACCTATTTGCTTTCCAAGGCAATGATAACAATTAATGCAGCAGTTGGCAGCGCTAGTTTCATATAAACCTGTTTTAGCCGACTAAACAAGAGGCTGCTGATAAACAGACTCTGGAGCCAAGGCGCAGAGCTTCACAGCACCATTTGTCTCTCTAATTATGCTTTAATTACGACTGTGTATGCTAATACACTAAACATTTGCATAGAACATTCACACAACTTTCTGCTTTCTCTTCAGGAGTGCTGCAGGAGGAAGAGAGAACAACAGCAACAGCGCTTATTGAAAGAGGCCCGCACAGTGTTAAATTACATACGGGAATTGTTTAGAATTAAAAACAATGACACAGCACTCTCTGACAAACTGTTTATTTTATATTGTTAGGTAACAGCAAACAAAGTCTGAGTGATTATGGAATTAGGTGGCAATTTATTTTATAACTGCAAAACATTGCATTAAATCTTACAGTGTTAAACATGATTTTAAAATGCTCCTGACAAAGGTACATGATCACAGTTGTACAAATTATTCTACCTGCATTAAAATCCCTCTGCAGCAAGATGACGTCAGGCTCTTTGTTTAGAATATAACAGTCATTTGGACAGATAGCCTCGCTGCATAGCTCGATTAAGTGAACTTGAAGCTAAGTGCAAATTTTGATTTGTTGTTTAGCATCAGACTTTAACAGTTTGACAGCACTTATTTAGCAACTCTAATGTTTGATTCATTTGCGGTCATAGTTATATTTCATTCACTAAAAATGAGCAATAGTGAGCAGGAGGTTTGCTTGGCCTAAATGTTTTACTGAAAAAGGGGAGAGAACTTTATGTTGTCTTCACATTGCACAATGTCTATCAGCATCCGAAACTTGTGGAAGACACAAGCAGCCAATCAGTTTCTCAGTTGCCGCTTCAGCTGAACTACTTTCCTAAGGAGGTGCGCATCAGCTACTGTGTACCTTTACCTTTACTCTCTGTGCAGGTAGCTGTCACAAGTACGGTGTAACCCTCTAAAGCAGAAGTAGAAATCAAGTTTTACGGTTTTAGTAAGCTTCAAAATAACTTCCCCCCACAAGTTAATGTATTTTCCAAACAGCGGAACTTTCAAAAACGGACACTCAGGCTCGAGGTTTGTGAAGGAAGATTTTAGCTTTTTTCATTCTTCATACGACTACTTCAATGACTTTTAAAGACTGTTTATGCAAAAGTGTTAACCCTTAATCCCACTTTTAATTCACAATGTTTTACATTTGATTCTTGAAACCACAGGTGACAAAACATTCTCAGCATGAGATCAGTTTAGGAGCTGAAGCTTGTGCATGTGGCACACGATCTTTCTCAGCAGATGGAGTCTGTCCTATTGCCATGGGAAATGTACTGTATGCTCAAATTTTAAGGAACTATCGTGCATGTATAAAATCTGTTGGTTGATGATGACCATGTGATTTGAGTGAACGATCCAGAACACTTGCTAATAGGTCCTTGACGTGAGACATACATTATATCTTGTAAATTTGTTCTTTGTGAAGAACAAATTTATATCTTGTGGTTTTCTATTCTATTCTATTCTATTCTATTCTATTCTATTCTATTCTATTCTATTCTATTCTATTCTATTCTATTCTATTCTATTCTATTCTATACTTCTCTGACTGCATTCCGCCCACTCTCTGCTCCAGCGAGGCGTTCAGCTAAACACCTAACTTAACTACATATCATTGAGTCATTAACATACAAATGACCTGCAGTTATCCTGTGATCGGGGCCCCCAAATGCCACCAAATGCTAAGGAACCACCATTTACAGATAAGTAACCCGGCCAGCCCTGGTAAGTAATTCCTCAACATGCCATTTTGGCTAAAATCAAGGTATTTAATTGGCCATTAGGAGATAGGCCTGTGACAGTTAAGGTTAGTGGTGGAGGTGAGGATAATGATGGTGGCAGATGGGTGTAAAACGAGGCCTGACAATGAGAGGAAACACACATATTCAATTGCTGTGGTGGTAAATGCAACACATAGCCCATTCTTCTGCGATTGGGGTTGATGATTCTTCTCTATAGAATGGTCTCATAGACAGCGACTGACTCAGTCCAATCATCAACAACACAGTCACATGACTGTTTCTGTCACCGTTTCTGGGAAGAATATTACTGTGCATACGTGACAGCCGTGTAGCTCACATCTTGCAGGAAATTATCGATGATTTCATCTCCAAGTGTTTCAGTATGTTTTTAAAGAAAGTAAAAAATAATATAAGGTAAAGAATAGAAATGAATCCTTTACATGAAACAAAATATATTTACGTCCATGAAGCAGTTATCACTCATCTCTATAGACTGACAAAGCAATCACACCCCAAAGTCCATTTAGTAGCTGTTCTGGAGCTTTAAAGGATAAAGCAGGCATATATTATATATTCGCAGACTAAGCATTTATGCTAAAATGGACTGGAAATGCTTAAAGTGCCTCGAAAAACAGAAATGTAATCGTTTATGATTCAATGATAATCAGGCAAATTCAGTCTGCAAAGAAAGATCATGTTTTATGGTTGAAAGCTACAGAACAGCTACTTAGGAGTCTTTGTTGTGAGAGTAAACAGTAGAAAAGTCAAGTTTTTATCATGTAATAATAATTAATGCTCAAAGCATGTACTCCATAACATTACAACATATATGATATTAAATCAATTAACTGCACATTAAAACTGCCTGCCTATTAAAAAAGCATTACTGTTCGAATTATCAACAAGACAAGGTCAAAACCTGGAACATGGCCGAACCATGTATGAAATGCCAGAGGTCTTTTAATTTGAAACGAGAGCTTTTAATTTGAAATAGATACAAGAAGCTTTAGCATGTAGCCAACCAATCGTGGAACTTTCTAACTCAATCTGTAACAGACATTTATAGGGCTGGCCTAACATCTCAGCTTCACAATTTACCTGACAAAATCAGTTTTATTACTTTTTTAACAGTTCATCACACACAACAGTCAGTCGTTTTGTCAGAGTTGGATCAATATATATTTGGTGACCTACCCCCGTTCCCTGTCCAAGCAGGAAATCTACCAGCTATAAAGTATTTCATCTGGACCGGGCTGTAACCTCTGACCCTGAGTGCAGCAAAGGCCTCTTCACTCCAAAGGGCACAGAGCTCCAGACCTGTAAACACTGACTGGGAGTTGTTGCACACTTGCACAATGTTTTTCTCTCTTGGTCTTAGCCATTTTTCTACTTTCTCAAACACAATGTCCACAATGCTGGTTGCCTTATTACAGACCAAAGCTCCAACTTGCAGCCATTTTGGGGAGTTTCAGCAGATTGTAGCATAAATCATAAAGAAGCCGACCGACAGTCATCGTAACTCAACGAAACATAACATCGGTCTTGGATTTGTATTATGAAGTCTATGAGATTTGATATGGATATGTAACAGAACCTAAAACTGGATATTCTATGAATCAGAGAGCAGCAAAGGAGGCACACAGGACTAAAGCAAGTATGACAATAAAATATTTAAATAAAAATGTATGGGTAAATGTGTGGAAATTGAGACACGAATAGGCAAGTACATTTCAAGCGAGGCTTATGTCTTTTCCTTGATTCCATTTACCGATGCATGTGGAGATTTCAGATTCAGAAAATGACTTTGTTTACGTAATCATGACAAAAACCTGAGATTAACCTTAATTATACTATTATAGTTGCCAAATCTTAAGCTAACCTTAGTTTAAGATTGTTCAGCATAATGAAAAGCAGTTTAGAATGAAATTATTCCTCTTGAGCTCAGAGCGGCAGCAGTACAGCCGGCATTTAAGATGGGCCTCTATTTTGGCTTCACCTCATGGTTCTGTCATCAAAATTGAGTTCGCAACACTGAAGAGGACAAGCGAATCAACAGTGAAAACAGAACAAATAATATTTCCCTCTCACATCATCTATCTGACAGAAGGCTGCAAAAGGAATGGAGAAAAAAGGAGAGAAAATAGGAAAAATCTCGGCCGGCCCGCCAATCTTTCATTCGCTCTGTACTCATCCATCTTGGATGCACCTCTTAATTTGGTCCTGCCACAGACTGGGCAACAGAGACCTTCAGCCATTGGAAACAAATGATCTGGCCAGGGAGGGGCAACAACTCACAGCCGGCGGTGCAACACCACTCAGCTGCTGGGTTTACTTTGTATTACAGGAGCGGTTGGACATCCCCGTTTTCAAGAGGATTCGACTGATGATCCAAGACCATGTTTTCCGGGATATTGTTCACTCCAACAAATCACCACCCAACACAAAAAAGATCAACATTTGGCTTTTAGATCCTATCAACATTTGACCCGCCTCACATTGATGCGCTTTAATCACTGAATGAAACTGACAAACTGATCCTTAACGTTCTTGGAGTCATTTTTGAAACAGCTGTTCCCGGACTTTGACAGAAAAAGACACAAGGAGGTTTTTCAGCTGGTCTGAGGATTTTTCCAGTTGAATGACAATTGTAAAAAAAAAAACAGACGGTATTAGCTAATGCTAGCTACCATTAGCTTCATGAGTTGGTTGGAAACGCTGTCTTCAGTTGTCTTTTTACTGTGTCCAGCTAAACTGTTCAACACGAGAATCTTTTTCAATGTATCTTTTTCATATACAATCACGCTAAATTATATCCATGAAAAATGTGTATGTTGCAAGGAAATATGAAAGGCAGAATTGAAACTCAGACAAATCTAAGGAAAAATTAAGTGCAGTGAAGAGAAACTGTTGCTGGGGAAAGGGGTGATGCTGCACTCCTATTTCCAACATCTATGGCTGCTTCGATTAAGAAATTTGACAAGCTACACAGATATTTAACATCACAAAATTTGGCATGACAAGATAAGATGAGGCTTATAGGATGAGAACTAACCAAGTGCCAACAACCACAGCTTCAAAGTGAAGCGAAAGTAGAAGTACCTTAAAGTGCAATACCAAGAAGGGTCGTTAGCTGCTGCTTCCAAAAAATCTTTGACTCCATTGGACTTTTATTGGTTTTCTCTCTGGCAAAACTTTTACTTTTTTTGGTATCACCTCCCTCGAGGTTCCACGTAAGCTAAGGTGATACTAAAAAGTGACATGAAAACACTGCAGACCACTGACCAGTCATAGAAAACCGTCACCAGACTCATCACTACGTTACTGTGTCAGCATTGCATGACATGGGACGTCCTGCACAAACCTGCCATCGCGATTGCAACTCCCTTTGAAATAGAATTTGTCCAGAATCAGTCAAAAACACCATCCGTTCAATATCCTCCATTTCATCCTCTAAGTATCACGTTTAGATGACGCTACAGTAGTCACTAGGACAGGCGTCACTATGGCAACCAGCCACACCGAGGGGGGTAACATTTGACGGACGCGGACAGTGAAATCTAGACAACTACCTGGTACCATAGGCAAATAGAGCCGAGCTGGTAGTATGTTGTGGCAACAAAGCTTCAACAGCTCGGGTAAGTTCTGTTAGCGGCAACAACAGAAATCTTCCAACGACAACTAGAACTTTCAAATAAATCATTTCAATTTATGGTGAGAAATGAGAGAAGGATTTGATTGTGGCGAACCCCGCATGTTTTGGCCGATGACACAGACTGCCAGACGGACACAGAAGAGAGGAAAAGGGCTGCGGTGGAGTTTCTTTACAGTAACTTCTGTGTATTGTAGTGAAGAGCAGAGTGGCCACATGGTGACATTTGTGACTCTATCGATGTCAACCTAATTTTACTGTGAAACCAGAAGCCCCGTGTCATCCTCATGTGAGAGTTGAGTAAGAGGCCTAGAATACACTGGGGAGATGATACCACACACACACACACACACAAACACACACACACACACACACACACACATGCAGACATGCACACACATTTGGCAAAAAGAAAACTAAGACACTGTGACTTGCATGGCGTAAAGGGACAAATCGGACAGTTCACACAAGGTCTAGAAAAATGGTAACAAACACAAAGGTGACAGATATTTCTCCTGAGATTACAGTGAAGTGGATCATGACGCACACCGGACGGACCCAAGCACAAGGTGAACCTTGTGACACAGAGGGATCATGGGACAGATGCCAACTGAATGGACCATGTCAGTGTGAGCAGTGTCAGGACATGTGAGTCCCCAGTGGACACTGTAAATGGACAGGACATTAGCGTTAAAACAAGGTAGCAGATCGCTACGTCAGGCGTTCCTCAGGTCTGAATTCTGCAGAATGACACGGCAGTACAGCAAACCTATAAAAGTTGTGGCAAAAAAAAAGATGATCTCTGTGGAAACTTCAAGGGTTTGTTTTTTACTGGACATTAAACATTTGTGTAAAATTTTGTTATGAATACAGTATGCATTCGAGTTATGGCCACAAACATGTGTTGTGAGGTCACAGTACCACATTTGAAGAAATTCCCTCAGTGTATTACTGAGATAAGAATTTCTGGGGCGGAGAGATGGGATGGATGTGATGTCACAGTGACCTTGACGTCTGATCACCAAATTCTATTCAATAATTGAATTGAATAAAACTCAGTTCCTTGAGTCCGAGTGAACATTTGTGCCAGATTTGAAAAAAGGCGTGTTTGAGATCTTGCATTCATAAGAATGGGACAGACGTGAGGCGACCGTGAGCTTGACCTTTGAACCGTAACTTCTTGTTAGTTCATTCTTCTGTCCAAGTGAACGTTTGTACCAAATCTGTTCAATTACATTTTATTCTGTAGAGGACTTTTAAAAACATTTTAATTGAATTGAATTAAACTTCAACTGGCAATTAGAAAAGCTACATAAACTGCTTTGGTTAAAACTAGGCTGTAAACACAGCATAAAGAAATAAAACCGGCCTCTGAACCTGTACTGGTTTTGTAGCCTTTAACAGCACTTATTTGCTTCCTCTAAGTTTAGCTTCAGCCACATTAATTACATATACTTTACGGCTTGGCCAGTGATGAATGAGTTTGGTCTTAAATTTAATGCGTTATTGTAAAATGACACTGATCTGCAAACACAACTGGGAGCCCATCATGTGAGATGATAACGGTCAGCGTCGCCGGCTCACCTCTCTGATGTTCTGTTGCTACAGCTAGGATAATTAGATTGTATTAGTGTTTGGACTGCAGCTGCAGCAAACAGAGGAATTCCTGTCAGATGACTTTGGTTTCAGGCAAATGCGATTTAAGGTAACTTGAAGTGTCTTTGAAATATATCAAATGTTTACAGAGCCATAAATGTGCTAAATTGAGGGGAATCTTCAGTGGTAGGCTAGTTTATTGTGGTGGGTATAGTGTGGTGGTGATTCCCTCTCAGCAACACCTAAGAGCATTGTAAAAGACTGCGTGTTCAATTTCGATTCGATTTAATATATTCAGAGCCAAATCACAACACAAGTCATCTCAGGGCACTTAACATAGTAAAGTCCTTACAATAGAACATTACAACATGAGACAGAGAAACCCAATAATTCAACAATTCCCACATGAGTGGGGATCATGTCAGGCAAATAGTCACTTCTCTAGACTATAGGAAAGGTTTACAAATAGAAAAATGCATAATACATAAACCAATTACTGACTTGGGCTGCAGTTTGAGGTTTTATAGTTGTCTCTTTTATTAAACCTTTTTTTTTTTTTTTTTTTTTTAGTGAAAAATGCTTTTTTGGGGGTCATGGGGAGTTTTTTTCCGGTGCAGTACCAGAAGTGACCACCGGTGTAAATTGGAAGCAAGCATGGATGAGGGCAAAGTAGCAATGGTATATCAATGAATTATTACATTATTGCATCCAATGCAATTATATGTGCATTTTGTAATCAAAACTGAAATGCCCTGGCAGTGTGGTTTTTATATCCCTTGTGTGGTTGTGTTTTGTCTATTTATTTGTGTTTTCTTAAGTTGCAGTGCATATGTTGAGATCATGATTTTATACGTTTTTTTTTCACAAAGCTAAATGGTTGGTTGGTTTTCAAATTCATTTATAATTCATATAACTGATAATCCCACAGACAGTTTTGCACGTGAGGAATTATATTCTGGACCGAGACGACATTCTCCAGGGCTCCATTTCTTTTAAACACAATATTCTCCTGTGAGATCACAAAACCATAAAAGATCAACTGAACACAAATCAAGATCATGTATCTTAAAAGGCATTGCAGGTTTGTGATAATATTGATTTATTTGGTCAGCTAATAAATCTATACTCTTGTGATTACAGCAAAGACAAGCAGCACAACATAAATCCTTTCTGTGGTTATAAAGTAATAAGATAAGCTTTGCTGTGCCGATGCAGAGATGAGGCTACAGATATGGAATAAAACACTTATTCACAACAAAAATGAAGAGAAAAAATGAACAGCTCTTGCATTACTCCAATACAGAACTGATGACTTATCCACAGGACCGCTGGTTGTCATGAATCTGACTTTGTCTGTTTATTATTCATTGTTAATTGTTAGCTGTGGATAGAGAGCTTTCTTAGCTGCCCTCTCTTCCTATTCAGTTGACATTCCTGATGGGGAAAATCCAGAATTCCTAATGATGTACAAAACATTACATATGCAAAGAGAAATTTTGGATCGCTCGCAGCCAAAGTTTCACAATGTTCCCGCTGCATGAATCTGCACCGACAACTCAAATGCCAAAAGAGCATAAAACAGAAATGACATATGCTACAAAACTTGAAATGTATGTAACTTCCTCAATATTATCCTTGACTGGCTTGCTTTGTTTCAAATGTGTGTCCAAACCATGTACACAGATGGATGACCCAGCAAAGGAATTCCTGCTGCCGCTCAATGAAATGGCTTATGTGGGGAAAATTTAATATGTGGTTTTGCCCAGACAATACGGGGGTTTGAGCAGATCTGCCATGCCCTGGAGCTGGATGATGAAGAAGAGCAACACAGAGGAGAATGGGGCCTTTGTGAGCCTTCGAAAGTTTGAAGGCACCTCACAGGATGCGGCAAAACCTGACCCAGGACGACTAGTCCCCTTTAGGGGAAGTAAGTAATCATTACATAACTGCGACAAATCCCTAATAACTAGGGAACAAAAGAAGAGCAAACTGAAGAGTGAAAGTAGTGCTGCCTGGCAAGATGAGAAGTGTGTATGCAGTGGTGTTTTTACTGAGTGGCTCATGTCAGCTCTCAGCCATAAAGATGTATAAAATAAGGTGCAGTACATACATATTGCAGACTTCACAGACAGCATGCATGCTCGTCCATATCATCATTATTATTTCATGTCCATGATATTATATTTTACGGCTGGACAGAGAAATGAAGGTTATTTGTCATTTCTGCTGTGGCAGCAGAATGAAGTCAAACATGCTGCTGCCGAGACTCCACCTGGGTGAAATAAAACAAAAAGATGTTCCATGTACCATTCAGTCTAATCAAACATGTGTCATGGAGAAGCAGTTTTAAACACAAATCATTCACCTTTCAGCTTAAAGCACTGTTTTGATGTTATTATAGAACAGCATGGTTGGTTGCAGGCCCAATGGTTTTTGAACGGCCATTATGAAACCTCAGGTTTGGCATATTGGCTGTCGCCATCTTGCTATTCTGGATCCAGAAGTGACCATATTTGGACGATTGGAAGTGGAGTGAGCTGTGAATCTGACTCGATCTGATCAGAAACCCGATGGACACTACGTCCCGCACAGCGATAGCACAGACCTGACAGCACCACAGACCTGTCAATCAAACAGACACTCGCCGAAACATACCGCTTTTTAAGGCATGATATCTAATGATTGATGGGATAATTTTCAGATGGACCACCAGAAAACGAATAAGAAGGAGTGACTTTAGCAAACGACACCAAATTGACTCGTGGAAAAAAAAAATTGACTTTGTATTTCATGAAAGAAGTTGAAAGGGAGTCTATGGAGCAGGATCCTTTTTGGAGCCAACCCCTAGTGGCCCTTGGTGGTATTGCGGTTTAAGGCGGGCCTCACTTATCAAACTCACAGGCTACGTCCACTTTTATATACAGACACAGCGACCTGACGGGTTTGAGCAGGAACAGTCACTGCAGAATCATCAAGGCATTGTGCTGGTTGAATGTTGACCATGTAAAGCAGACCTTTTCGACCAGCATCCCGCGGCCCAGGTACAGCCCTTTTGAATTTCTCTGTGACGTGCAAGAGGCTGCCTGGAAATCAGGTTAGCACGTGTGATGTGATCGATGAAACTGAGGTGCACATCTCCGAACTATTGTGAGACACCACCACATGTGCTGTAGTTGACTGCAACAGGAAAGCACCCAGTCACTGTGCCTTTCGTTGCTCTGATGGCTGGCGGGGTTAAGTTTCAAAACAGAGAAGTAAAGTTGATTCTGAAAATTGCAAACGTATTTATACAATGTGCCAGAGACCAACAAGTAATAAGCTGGTGTGTTTAGTGTGTAACAAATGCAATGCTATCTATTAACCTTATACTGTAAAAGTTAGTTGACGAAGTATTCTGAGTTGCCCCCGACCCACAGTGATTTTTCTATTTGGCCCACTTGCTATTTAAGTTGAATATTCCTGATATAAAGTTTCGAGTTCAGCTGGAAATGAGCTCTTTGCTGCATTTCAGTTTCTGTCTCTCTTGCTCTTCCCTCCTTCCCAGTCACGCTTATCATAAAATGGACAAAAAAGTACAAAGAGTAGATTAAACTCTTATCTTGAATTGGTACATTCCTTAAAAAAATAATAATTAAAGAACATAGGTTGAATATTCTGTTTGTATCTGTTGTTGTTTTTTTAGCCTGGACCTTTTTACCAAATGTTTGTTACTAACAATGCTTCACCAAACTGTCCTAGCAAATCACTGCTCAATGTTGATGTGGGCACAGCGGATTCTCTGATTGCATTTTAGCACATTAAGCTCTTTTGTAAACATTTGATAACATTCAAAGAAGGCGTAAGGCTTTTCCAAATGACATTAGCCCCACTAACACGAGTCATCTGACAGGAATACCTCTAATTTCTAGTATAGATTGTTTTCATGAAGAATTCTAACATGATAATTGAATTTGCTGTTCTGAGCTGCTTTCTTCAGTCCAGTCACATGGCGCCATTAGCCGTTTAGCTTCTCCTTTGGTTTCTTGAGCTGTGACATTATAGGCCGAGAAGAATCTGGCCAAACAACTAATAACCGTAGCACTTTGATGATTTTCTAACATGTTTAAGTGATACAATTGAGTTGACTCTCCACAAGTTTCCTCATTGAATCAGAAGCTCCTGGCTGGAAAGTCAGAAACCAGATGTTGTTGTTTATAGTCAGAAGTGAAAAGTAGTACAAATTAATTTTGTCCTGCAGTTTATTTGAAGATTTTGATCATTAACATATACATACTGTATGTTGCACAAACAGATTCAAGAGCTTCATTGAAGTTTTTTTTTTTCTTCTTCTTTTTCAAGCAACTGACGCGCTCTACAAGGTTATTATACACAACGTATCACCAACATGCTCCAATGAGATGTGTTAAAGATTTGAAAACCGTTCACACTGAAGCCCACATCCTGTGCATTAGCTCACAATTATTCTCATTACCTGTTCTAGCCAACAGATGGCATGACACTGTGTCTTCAGCAGGTCAGTGGTACACATATACTGTATCAATCATTTTTAAGATATTGTTGTGCTTCTCCACTGACCTGTAGGAAAAAAGTTTTTACTTTTTGCAATACTAACACACAACTGTTGTATTCACATGCATATGGCTTTTAATTGGATGTAAAAAAATTTAAAAAAAATTAAAAAAAAGTGCTGCTTCTAGGTCCCTAAAACAAAAAAAATGAATGAACAATAGGAAAACAAAAATAACACTTAAAAATGTCATTGATTTATAAGTCAAACGGTCCTCGGGGGGTGGAGGGGAATCACAGAATTTCTCTGCTGCCTGAAAATTTAGGAAGGCTTTTTGTAAATGTATCATGTGACATCAAAACAATCCACAACATGCACAATCAAATGCATCATTCGAATCTGGTATTAAGGTCTACAAAGGTCCAGTTTAGGTACAGATAAGGTCTAGATTAGATCTAAATTAGGTCTGGATGGATGGTTGAATACTTTATACTGAATACTTTAAGTTTATAAACTTTGTAGTCGTGTCCGATATCTCCTCACTAAAACTTGCAACCAGGGAATTATTCTCGATCATTTTATCATCCAACTTTCATCTGGGTAAAGGTAAAAAAAAAAAATAGCCCATCATTTTCAAAAACATGCAGAGTTTTAGAGATGGTGCAGGTCGAGTCACGAGATGTACACACATTCGATCTTGCGCAGTACAACAAATAAGTCTAAGGTCTGAACTCGTGTTAACAACTTTACAAATCCCCGATGAATCAACTGCTGCCTGCAGCTCTCCATGTCTCTGGGAGTGTGTGCAGTGTGCCAATGTTGAGTTGACCAAGTGACCAGAAAAATGATTTTGAGTGTGAGCCTGCTGCCAGGTGTCATTACACTTCTCCTTCCAGCAGAGACAAGGAGTCAAACATGCAGCCATCTGTTTGCAGGACGCCCTCACCGGCTCATAGCAGTGTCCTTTTTATACTTTATCACGTCACGATAAATGAGAAGCTGCTGCGTAAAGTCTGTTCCTCTTTACCATCATCCAAACAGTGTGTTATGTGCTAGATGAACAGGACTTCTGCAACACAATCTGAGCGGACCGGTGAATCAGAAGTTTATTTCTACAGATGCTTGTCTCACGTTCAAAAAGAAAATGAAGAGCAAGAAACTTTCTAACAAATGAAAAACAAATGCTCATTTCACATTTAGTCTAATACATTCAGAAGTATAAAAAGGCTTTGGTTGAGTTTACGAGGGCACAATAGCTCACAGTTGTGCACTCAGAGGGCTGATGGTACATTTTGACACCAATTCATATGCAGAGAACGGATGGATTTTATTTTAACATCCCTTAACACTCTGAGCATTGTGGTCACTGCAAAACATATTCCAAACAACCGCCCCCGTCACTTTTCATGCCAGCTCTGAGTCATCCTGACATCCAAGCAACAGAAAACCCCCGCCGTTTCCTCTGACAACAGTATCTGCTTATGATCCGCTGGTGGACAAGCACACAGTCGTCAAGCAGTCACAGAGCGTGAGTTGCCATGCAGCCTCAGTGTGTGGCGTTGGGTGAAACCCCCCCATTGTGCGGTGGTGTGTTGGACCGAGCCGGGCGTCCTCTCAGTCAAATCAAAGGCGCTTCCTCCGGCACTGTGGCAGAGCCCACTGCCTTCGGAGCTTCTCATTATTACATGCGAGGGGGGACTTGTGATCTTTTTAATTATTCTGCACTTCATTTCTATCCCACCATTCAAAACGCAACATGAGAATTGATTGCCTCAAAGATCCATCTTTATAATCTCCCCCAGGCCCATAAATTATCCAACTTTGAGGCAGGGTGGACGAGCTGTGCAGGCACAAGCGGATCCCTTTCACAGGCAGAGCAGAGCCACATCACTGCAGTATGTCGGGGGGGGCATGGGGGTGGGTGTGTGTGTGGGGGGGATACTGAGCTGAATGGGGCTGCTCTTTTGCTCACTGAAAACGGGAGGGAAAAAAAGTACACTTGTTATCTTGTGAACCCTCAAACATGTAAGATAGGAATCTCTTGAATGTCAGCGACAGAAATGGAATTAACAAGAGATCTTTTTATTGTCACAGAAGGTCATTAGGCTGCCAATCGGGGTAATTATGGAAATGATCTCCCCAGCTCTTTGGAATGTTTTCCTGCTTCCATAAGGACTTGAAAGTGTTCAATCAGCCTCTCTCGTGGGAAAGTTCAGCCATAACTGCAAGTGTACCAGCAAAATCAAATTAAGCAAAGAGATTTCATTAGTATTTATAGCCCCGAGGCATTTGTAAAAGTATGGAGCAGCAAAGTAATGTGGGACTGCAGAGGGTAGAATTATTGCTTAATGACAAAGGCCATACCTAGAAGACATACACATGGATAATGAATAGGAGGCATTGATTGCATCTTTAAAGAGGATTCTTGAGGGATTGTAAAATATTGATGCTTGTGTAGCTGACTTTGGACTCCCAGCATGGGTGTGAGGGTGCTAACTTGGTTTGGGTGTTAACGCAGTTTAGCTGTTGGCTTTACAATATTACAGATGTTTCATCTTGTAAAACTGTAAGTAAATAATATGAGCAAAAGTAAAGCACACATAAAAATCACTGCCTTACAAGATGACCAAATTTGAGACAAGACGGCATCAACTTTACCCGGCACCATGTTAGTGTTATTTTATTACAATACTAAATATAGTGGAAAGTAACTAAATGCATTTACTTAGGAACTATAACATTAATATTTTCATTCCAAGCTTTATACTTCTACCTCCATTAGAGTACAGAGGAGCATTTTGTACTTTTTACTTCACTTACTTGGCAGCCAAAGTTACTTTTATTAAGATTTTGCCCACAAAACACGAGGAGCTTATCAAAAATATGATGTTTATTTATTGATTAAACTAGTTGATTAGTCAGCCAATGAAAAATGGACATTATCTTAATAATAATAACCATTTGAGTCATTTTCCATGCTAAATTCCAAACATTTGACAGTTCCAGACTCTCACATGTGAAGATTTGCTGTCTTTCTTATTCTTAAATTGCAGTAAACTTAATATTTTGTATGTTTTCCAAATGATCAGGTAAAAACAAGAAAGGTTGCCGACAGGGATAATAATATTCGAATGATATATCTGTCACATGGACTATTTTTCTGCACAGAACGCTTCAGCTTGTGATGATTTAAGTACCTTTTGCTGGAATACAAAATGTATTCAGTGCATAACTTGTACTTGTGATGAAGTATAAAGAATGTGGATACTTCATGGTCCAGTGTTAGATACAACAATATGTCACAAATGTTTAGTCATATAAAATGATGTGCATGTGACACCGTACACTAAAAAATACTCACATGTATGCTTAACAGATGCCACCATTAGTTTGAGTTAGTAAAGGTAACTTAAAAGATAACCAAGACAAATTAAAAAAAATGACAGTTCAGAAGTAAACATGTTGTGTGTAACTGTAGTTCATGTGTAAATAACTCAAAAGGAATATTAGAAAATGGGGTCAAAACATGCCAGGGCTGCTAAAGTTTATTGTGTTGGTCCTGTGTCTGGATTTTAAGAGAATTGAAGGATGGAGGTGAAACCAGGCAGTCTACTGATGTGCAGTTTACATTTTTGGGAAATATGTTATTTATTAAACAATATGGATTTTATGTGATCAATTTCCTCTGAGTAAAAAAAGAAATGCTCTTCATTGTCTGGACACTGCGGCCAAAATTAAATGAAGTCGGATGGGGATGTGCAGCAAATTGTAACACCTGATTTGAATCATTGGGTCTATTCAGTCCACTTAACCTCAGAGTAATTGACAATTTAAAGGTGCAGTCCTTAATTTCAAGAGACAGCGCCACGACTTTGATTAGGATGTGTGATATGCACTTCCCCACTGGAATAACAGACAAGGACACTTTTATAAAACAAATAAAAGATGAAGTGTAAGCCACACATTAGAGGACAAGTATTATGTTTTAAGATGAAGTAAATCATTTGCCTTAAGGTGATAATTTTAGGCCTGCATGAGAATAAGCATATTAGAGAGTATAATTTATTTAAACTGAGGGCTTTCCAACCACACACACTTTTTTTTTTTTTTTTTTTTTTTTACTTAAACACACATTTCTGTCAATCATAAAATTTAAATCCCCTCCAAGTCTATAAAGCTTTTTTCTCATCAACTTCCTCCTCTACAATAATTGGGTTCGAGAAGAGGTAAAGTGTCTCCCAGTGAAGAAGTTGACAGATTATGTGAAGGAATATTATTATGGGCATAGCAGGCGGGATGCGGGAGGTAATTTACTGTGATGTTACATATATGTATGCATCAATAGGCAAGAGGATATTGAGTTCAGGGGTCGCGCTGAATGAGAGTTTCCCTTTCATGTGAATTATACGAAAAGCTGCTTCACATGCAAACATTAATATTGGCGTGTGGAGATTTTCATTGAACGCCTCTTTGGGGAACCATGTTGTGTTAAAGTTGTCTTTATTTATTTACTTTTTGTACACAAATAAGCATCAGTTCTTTTTTTTTTTTTTTTAATCTTTGATAAATTTATCAAATCAACTAACTTAAATTCAACTACATTTATTAAGATAAGGGATATTATAATAAAAAAATAAATAAATATACATTTAAATTTAATTTTACTATCCTATATAAGCAGACAGTTTTGCTGACTGGTCCTGGATGCTTTTTGTTGTTGTTGTTTGTTTTGTTTTATATACATTTCTGAGATCTTTTCTTTGGCATTTGCTGCTTTCAATTTATTATACTCCAATTACCACAGCTATTTGACACCCTCGTCCGCATTAGCACATTGTTTACCGTCGTTTCACGCAGACAATGATTTGGCGCAAAGCCAGCTTACATGTGTTTTGACACCGCGCTAAATGCCCGCTATATTGGGCCAATTTGCACCGTTTACGGCCTGAAACGCAGCGCTGCACTCACACATCGCGGTGATGTTCTGCGTGTGCAACTTTCGCCCTTTAAACCTGAATGGCAGTTTAAACACGAGCCTTACAAACTGGGTGACATTGCACGTATTTACACAAGTAGTACACACATTGGCGTGGTAATCCGGCCGCATTCAGCCGTAGGTGTCACTTTCCCACCAGTACCCGCGGGTGGGGGCTTCTCACTGACGGGACAGGTGGGGGAAGAGCGGCGATTGGCGGGCGGAGGAGCCGTGGAGAGACGCTCGGTGTGGTTTCAGACCAGGACACTGGATATTAGTCATTTTAATTCAAATTTGGGTAAATAAATAAACAAATTAGCAGGGAAAACTGTCTTTCAGTTTTTAATTTCACTTTTTATTTTGTTGTTTGTTTTTTTTTTACCTCAAAATTATATGAAAACGAATTGATGAGCTAGTGTAACTGGAAAATAGCCCGTATAATCATCGAAGACGAGTATGAAATAGAGACTTTAACATGGTATTTCTATAGTCAAGATGGAATAGAAGATATTCTTTATTGAAACGACCCTTCTTTGTAAGTGACTGACTGGTTAACTAACGAGATTTCACATCGAGACTTTTTGGAGCCAAATAAATCTGTTACGATCACCAGAAAACTACATTTATTAATTGTGTACATGAAAATATGATTGTATTTCTTACTTTACGGATACATTATTACTATACAGAATTGTCTGTTATTTTACTATCTATATTTCACTATATGTGGCACTGGCTAAAAAAATCCAGACGATTTTATTTTATTTTATTTATTTTTTTTGAATTGATAAAGGCCTACCACTAAATTATGCAGCCTGTCGAAAATAATACTGGACTTTTACTTCGTGGTCCAAACAGAAAGAGAGGCTGAAAACTGAGAAATATTGGACATATCGAACACTGACCCAAATACCCTGATGTTTATACTGCTAACCTAAAAAAGTCCAAACAAAAATTCTTGTTTCTTAAAGAAATGTTCGGCTTTATTTTTTTCTGCAACACCTGCCAACACTTATTTGTTGAAACATTAAACAATGGACGGTAGAAGACAACTGGTGACTAGAAAATCAATGGAAAGGCGTGCGTTATTGTCCTTTAGGCCTAAACGTGTTGTTATCATATCGCTCATCATAATCCATCATAATGTAAACTATCCCAGCCCGCCAATATGAAACGAAAAGTGAGTAAAGACATGATGTTGTTTCACGATCTCCAGCTGTAACAGTCTGACCTGTTGAAATGGGTCTTTATAGACACACACAGATACACAAACAGTCACTCACTCACACGCACACACACACACACACACACACACACACACACACACACACACACACACACACACACACACACACACACACACACACACACACACACACACACACACACACACACACGTGGATCAGTGTCTTCTATTTTGGGCCCTTGGTGCTTTGATGTGACGGAGAGATGTGGCTCCGGCTGATCCAGCAGGGAGGGAGGGTTAAAAATGAGCTCCATCATATTGTTTGACAGACACTCGCAGCTTGATAGAGTGGATTCTTTGAGAAGGTCTGTAAATGGTGATTTCCAGGAAACAAGAGGAAGAAAGGAAGGAAAACAGCTGAGAGCTCACATGCCTGCAGCATTCACACAGTCCACTGAGAAGTCCAGTTTTAGGGGGGGGGGGGGGGGTGTTTCTTTTTGTGTGACATTATGACTTTGGCGCGCAGGTTTGCTGATCGTCTTGTTTTTTTTTTATTAAACCTGACAAGCTGAAGATTTGGCGACTGGTGTAAAAATAATTAACATAATGGTCGTAATTACAGGCGCGCTAACAATGCATTAATTTATCATATCGTTGTAATAGCTGCTGCTGCCCCCCAACTGCTCTCTCACCTAATTAATTACAGGAGTTGCCTCTCAAAAAAAAAAAAAATCTGTTTTTTTTACAAACAGCGGATTTCAACGCAAACGTGTCATGACATAATATGTTTGTATTTTGAGCATTTGGATGAGATGGATTTACATTTGATCGGTTTAAATGGACAATTTGTTTAATTCTGGTGCAGCCCGATTCTGAATAAATCTTACACGGGCCACTACGCCGTGCTGAATTAGAAGCTAATAAATTTGGGCCACATTTGAAGGTCTTTTTGCATACATATTTTCAAGAAATCAAAAGACTAAAAGCAGGAGAAAGCGCTGAGTCAGTATTGATTTCACCACTGAGCAGCGATTTGGTCCAAAAGACGTTTTTATGACAACGAAACCTGTTTATACTCATGTAACTGCTCCCAGTTACTGGGTGTCAATATTTGTTATTATTATGCACCTTTTCCATAAACCTCCAAACGTTTTTTTTTTTTCCCACTGAAAGCCCACCATCTTTTTTTCTCACACAGGTATACGCTGCATTAAAAATGCCTTGAAATGCTTTCAAGTCAGTCTTCATAATTTTTTTTTTATATCCAGACATATTTCTCGCCAGACTAGTGAGCATGTATGGCCAGTATTTAAGTTTTAAATTTTTTTTTTTTTTTTTTTTTAACTCATCATCATTGTTAATATCACACGGAAGAAAAACTATTGTAACAGTTGAGTTCAAGTGAAAACACCAAATATTTCGGCCTTCTCCCCAAAATGTTACCAATCAAATAAATGAACAATATTCTTCGTCACCTTCATTCATGTAGACCAATCATCCGTCAACCATCCACCCTGCGGAGGTGTCTTTTGAGCCAGCACTGACACCCTCTCTGCCTCTGCAGGTGACCCTGACCTCTGACCCCAGCGCGTAAGAGAGGTACACGCAAGGAGGAGGAGGAGGAGGAAGAGGAGGAGGGCGGGGGGGGTGGAGGGAGGGAGGAAAATCACCTCAGAAATCACCGGAGCATCACGTTATTATGATCACAATTATTTGTTCGGTGACCTTGCTGGTAGTTTGCAGGGATCACATGTGGTGGCTGTTTCCTCTCCATCACCTGTGCTGCCGCCGCCGCCGCCGCTGCTGCCGCCGCTGCTGCCGTCTCTTCCGTCTGCCGCCCCTCCCCCCCTCCCCTCCCTCCCCACCCTCACCCCTAATGGTTTCATGCAGGAGCGAGATGGCTTATTATACTAAAAGGTTTTGTCGCGCTAAGCCGTGCATGTGTGCTTAAAACGTACATTTCATTAACAAACTGCGGAGGTATAAAAGCGGATTTATGAGGCTTCAAAAGATCACAGGAAGGACGGGTTTGAAACCCCCTCTCGGTGCTGTTGCAGGCAGGTTATATCAGCAGTTACGCCGCCTTTCACACAACACTGCAACTCTGGGAGCTTTTTTTTTTTTTTTTAAATGGAGGCTGCCTGCACCTGTCTCTCCACACACACACACACACACACACACACACACACACACACACACACACACACACACACACACACACACACACACACACAACACGGAGAGAGAGAGAGAGAGAGAGAAAGGGAAACAAAGGTTGGTTAAAACAGTTGCTCTAAGAACATCTGATTGCCTAAAATATCCCTAAAAAATTAGGAAGAAAATGGCAAAAAGAAAAAAGACTAAACTAACTGTCATAAAGCTCTCTTATTTTGCTGCTTTAAGACATTTCTTGCTTTACAAGACACCAAAAAGGAGGTTTGCTAGAATAAAAAGCTGCAAAAACAAAGCTATATGTTGAAAGAAATGAACCATTTATTTATAAAGTCTTCAATTTAAAAAAAAGGAAAAAAAAGAGTTCTTTGGACTTCTGTTAAAAATGCATGAAATGTGTCAAATCAGCAGTTAAAAGGGGACAAAAATAAACATGTGATCGGATTAGTTTTCGATTTAAAAACAAACTAACCTTTTTTTTTTTTTTTTTTTTTTAAACAGTTTATCCACTTTGATTTATTACCTGAGAAAACCAGAAACCGAAGTAAAAAAACAAAAAACAAAAAAACGTGAATCTTTAAATACACACGCGCGCCGCGGATGAGCAGGATAAAAGTTGATGCAGACTCTGGTTTCATCTGCTAAGTAGTCCGTATTGACGGCCCTCCAGATCACAGAGGTCACAGAGAGATTAACACGAGGCGAGTCTAATCGGAAATCACGTTTCCGTCCTTTGACCCATACGCGCATTATTAATGATAGAGTTTGATTAATCCCACTTTTATCCCGGGAGCAGAGGTGTCGGAGAAGCAGCACCTCTGCACACCGCTGAAGGCAATTAAAGGATCAAAGTTACTCCCCAAACTATAAGATCCAAACAGAAACACCAGGAAGATTTTTTTTTGTTTTTGTTTTTGTTTTTTGTTTACGCTTTAAAATAGTGATAATGAAAAAGATTTATTCCGTTTTTGCCAGTAAATGAAGTAGTTAAATAAGTAATTATCTTATCACCGGGAAGACACAATAAATAATCACAAGTTAAATGAAAATGTATTCTGCATGCAGTGTTTTGAATAGCAGACAAATAATCGTTAATTGGAATACATCTAAATTTCGAATTCATTTCTAATGTTTTCATTTATTTAAATGAAGCCTTGACACAAATAATTGACTGGTCTTGATTATAGATATCTGTATTAACCTCCTAAAAGACTTCCGATAAAAAAAAAAATCAATCGTTCATTTAAATCGCTCGTGGCGCGTGGGGAAAAAAATATCAACGTTTGTATATCCTGCTGTTGGAATTAATATAAACGCCGCTGTAATATCAGTCGCTTTGAACGCGAGCCTGAACGCAAAAGCCTCCTCTTCCTCTGAATGTTCTCACACAACGCAGGGGAACCTTGTTGGTCGGCTCCGACATCCTCCCTCTGAGCCCAGCCGTCCACCGCTCACCTTCACGCTCGTGAATAAACGCTCTCCTCTTTGCATTCACCCGCTTGCCAGCATTTCCGACGGTTTTTTTTTTTTTTTTTTTTTTCAAAAAAAAAAAAAAAAAAAAACCCCGCCATGATTGGGTTCGTTAGCACCTCTTCCAAATTGTTAAGGAAATTCTTTATACTCTCCTTTCATTGTCGCTGCTGGCTGGCTGCTCGATATTCGTCCCACCTTCGGCTTAATCCTGCGGGAATAAATACACTTGAATTCAATGCTTTGCATTCGCATCTTGGATTCACACTACCCGCTTGTAAAACTGGGAATATCAAAGGCGTGCGCCAAATAAAACGTCGTCAAACTGTTTGATCCTTACGCTCTGATGCAGTGCCCGTACGCGCGGAGTAACGTATGCACGCGCACGCCGGGTACAAATTAAAACGGTCGGAAAAATCCTGCACATGCACAATTTCACAGTTTAAAAAGTCAACGCGTGAAAGAATTTAAAGGAAGATTTGGGTTCAACTTAGCTGTCGTCGTTTTCGTTCTGCAGCTGTCAACAGAGTTCGCATTAGGAAAGTTAAAGGTTTGGGTTGTTTTTACGCAGCCACAATATTGCGCATCAGATCTTTCAATCAAGCGGGCCAATTTTCTCTCCCCCCCCCCTCCCCCCCTCCTCCTCCTCCTCCTCCTCCTCCTCTCTCCGCCACCGTTAAATGGTCTATGACGGACGAACACAGAAATCAGCGGAAAGCAGCACTGCTGATGTCCCATTGTTGACAAATCCATGAAACAACTCCAGTTTGCATGGTTTAACAGAGAGAGGAGAGGAGGGAGGAGGAGGGAGGAGAGGAGACGAGAAGGGGGCGTCTGTCGTCACCAAACCACGTGTCCAGCGCCGATAGTATATCTTATACTGGGAAAAGTAATCTATCAGACAGTTCTGTTAAAAGCTCCGGCCTTTAAAAGCAGCATGTGTCATCTCGACTCGGTTCTCCAAATACCGCTCGCGTAGGAAATATACGCACCGAGAGGAGACGTCAAAGAGCGCAAAGAAAGTCGCGCTATCTCCAAACAAGTTCGAGGCGAGACGCACCGCTCCCAGGGCCTGCTCGCTCACCGAGTGGGGAAATATTTGTAGAAGTTGACTTTTTTTTTTTTTTTTGCGTTGGCTGGACCGCCTGGCTGCACGGTTCAATCGCATTTAGATTTTTGGGAGACAGCCGACCTCTCGACAAGAACGAGCAGACGTCCGAGCAGACCCGCCGTGTGCGCGCACACTGACCGCGCTGTGGTCGCAGACACACGGCATACCCGGCTTCTCGGCTGTTTTGGCACCGGTAGACTTTTTATTGAAAAAGTGTAAGTAAGCCGTGAGATGACCCTGTCTGGAGGCAGCGAACGAGCCAGCGACATGTCCGGCCAAACTGTGCTCACAGCGGAGGACGTGGATATCGACGTGGTGGGTGAGGGAGACGAGGAGGGCATGGAGCGGGTGGACAGCGACTGCGATAGCCCGGGGGGAGGCATCCTGCGCGACTTCCGAGGAGAAACGGGCGACGATGAGGCGGAAGACGAGATCGAGGTGGAGAAGGAGGAGATGAGGTCCGGTGGAGGGAGCCCGTGCTGTGAGAGCTCCGGGGAGGGAGAGACGGGCACCGGGAAGGGAGAGGGTAACGACCAGAGCGCAGCGTCGGGAGGTTCCATCCAGAAGCCCAAAAACAGCCTGGTAAAGCCGCCTTACTCCTACATCGCCCTCATCACCATGTCCATCCTCCAGAGCCCGCAGAAAAAACTCACCCTCAGCGGGATCTGTGAGTTCATCAGCAGCCGTTTCCCGTATTACCGGGAGAAGTTCCCGGCGTGGCAAAACTCCATCCGCCACAACTTGTCTCTCAATGACTGCTTCGTAAAAATCCCCCGGGAACCTGGCAACCCCGGCAAGGGAAACTACTGGACCCTGGACCCTGCTTCAGAGGACATGTTCGACAACGGCAGCTTCCTCAGGAGGAGGAAAAGGTTCAAGAGGGTTCAGCCAGACCTGCTGAGGGACCAGACTGCGCTCATGATGCAAAGTTTCGGGGCGTACAGCCTTGGAGGCCCCTACGGGAGACACTACGGGATTCACCCGGCTGCGTATTCCCATCCGGCGGCTCTGCAGTACCCGTACATCCCCCCTGTGGGTCCCATGCTGCCCCCGGGCGTCCCTCTCCTGTCCTCGGTGGAGCTGAACAGAAAGGCGTTCAACTCTCAGCTCAGCCCGAGCCTCCAACTTCAGCTCAACAGTCTAAGCACAGCGTCCATGATCAAATCGGAGCCCTCAAACAGACCGTCTTTCAGTATAGAGAACATCATCGGGGTGTCCAGCGCCTCCTCGCCTTCACCGGGCGCCGCCCAGGCTTTCCTGCGGCCTCCTGTGACCGTCCAGTCGGCCCTGCTGAGCGCGCAGTCCCTCTCTCTGTCCCGGACCTCAGCCGCTATCGCTCCCATCCTCAGCGTACCTTCAAATATTCTTTCTGGACACGTTTTACCTTCAGCGACGGTGGTGTCCAAATGGCCTTCACAGTGACTTAAACCGAGAGAAAATGAACTCTTATTTTTCTATAGAGACATTATAACTGGGAAGTGTGAAGAGCACAAATCAATAGGCAGCACTGGACTGTAAAGCCATGTAAAGACTGTTGAAACACAGAGAACAAAAGAAAAAGAAGATATTTCTGTACAGGTAACCTTTGTAAATATTTGTAAAAAGAGAATGATTTAACCTGTTTGACTTTTACCTGCCTTTTTTTTTTTTTTCCCTTCTTTTGTTCCTGTTTGAGATCTGTGATAATTATTTGACATTTTCTTTTTGTATCGGAAGCTCAACTGGATACAAACATGTTTGGCTTCATTTTCATACAAGACACGAAAAACTCTGAATAATAGACTGTTTATAATTAAAAAAAAAACAACTAAGAAATATATGTAATTCTATGTAGCTATATTGTGTTGTAAACTGAATTTATTTGTAAATAAATCCAAGAAAGAATTCCAATCAGTTTTCATTATTGACATTTTTTAGATGGTTTGATACCAGATTTAATACGAATCATATTTGTTGTTAATTCATCACGATATACAGGTGATAGGCTATAGAAAAAAATTAAAGAAGAGAACATTTTATTTGGACGACTAAATATCAGCATATACAATTTGATTTAGCCTATTACATAAAATCAAAGTTATTTGATATAATATTTATGTCTAGGCTTAATATAGCCTATAGAATAGAATCCATTTTTTTTTACAATGTTAAAAACCTTCCTACATTTGAATGAAAATTACTCCCTACTGTCATTTTTGTTTTTAATCATTTCAGTTGTTTTATAATTATTTTATCGGAGGAGTAACACCAGGAAATTAAATTATAGTTTTACGGCAACAGTTAATCATATAACCCTTTTTAATCGTTAGATTCTTTTTTATTTTACCTGTAGCCTTTTGCAACTTCATACAAACGCGTCGATTACCTTTTAAATTACTAAATAATAATTGTTTCCGAAGGTAGCCTATGAAAAAAAAAAGTGATTTAAATGTGTAATTTCAATTGAAAAGAAAATAAATGGGTTGGAAAGGAGCGTGTTAGTGAAAATACGAAATATTTATAAAAACAAAACAAAAACAATTCAGCCATGACTCTCACTGCCTTCATATTTAACAAATTATAAGACAAATAGGTGGGAAATAGAAGAGCATATACAAAGGAGTAGGTTCATTGATAAAACGGTGCAAACGGTGGTGTTTCTGAACCTGCTCCCTGGCTGGAGGTCACAATTTAGATACCTTTTAATTTACCATTACATCACTGCAGTATCGTTTTACAGGATATTCCGCGGCTTGGCTACTATAAAGGTAACAGTTTCGCAGTTGTGTCTGGCTAATCACTTTTACACAAACAGCAAATGGTGTGTGTGTGTGTGTGTGTGTGTGTGTGTGTGTGTGTGTGTGTGTGTGTGTGTGTGTGTGTGTGTGTGTGTGTGTGTGTGTGTGTGTGAGAGAGAGGGGTTTTAGCCGCTATATTTATCTGATCCCCATGGGAAAGAGAAAGGAGCCTCTCGCTCTGCTTCAATTCACTTTCAGACACCGAAGAAGGTGCTGATGATGCAAAAGGCTTCTCTAGTGTCACCATGGCATGTCCACTGACTAAATTCATTATTATCATCGAGCTATTATTATCAGCCTATTGATATTATCATTCAGATTGTAGCCACAGTAATGTATATTGTAGTATTATTATTTCATTATAGAATTTGTTTTATTGCCACAATGATATTGTTTTCACAGCAGCGCACTAATTTATAATAATGTAATTTAGAATAAAATAGAAATGGACATTTTGAAACTGCAGGTTCCACGGATTCTTTATGATTTCTGCCGTGATGCTGTTGTGAATGTTAAAAATGATGAACTATTGATACACTCACTCTAAGAAACAGCGTAAAGTGGCTGTGAAAGAGACATTCGGGTACCTGCTGAGGTCAGTTTCAGTCAGCAATTTCGGTTAAAGGTGGATGTTTTCAAATACAGCTTTATGAGTGTCCCTTTAGGGTATAGCATTTCGAAAGAAAGCATTAAATCATTGAAACACCAAAAAGTCAAACGTGCGCTTGCTCAAACGCGTTATTTTCATCTCTGATTTACAGTTCCGTGCAGGAAGGCGTCAACAAATTCAGGTTGAGCCTCCGCAAAGCGACATTAAGCCGAGCTCACATGCAAGTTTTACAGCTAGTGTCCACAGTGTAAGTGCACATGCAGTCTCCGTGTGATGTCTCAGTGTGTGATGTTGCACTCACCGGTGATGCTGCCGGCTGTCAACACCTCGGAGGACAGTTGTGCCGCTAGGGGGCGTTAACTCACACCTCTGCTTCTTCATTAGGGAGATTACAAATAAAAGAAAGATCTAGAAAATCTGAAATGACGGAGGATTTCCAAACATCCTATTTATTTATTTTTTCCCCCCACAGTTTTGGTTGAATAAATCTTTAGAGTTTCATCAATATAACAATATACAATATGGAGAATTTATTTAGGCAGAAGGGTGGAATTAAAATAAATTAATATCTGATGTAATCTACTTTAAAAAAAAAAAAAAACAGCTCACTGTATGATGTACAACATATTTCACCCATATAGCCTACTACAGTAAGTAGCCTATACTCACAGCCTTAAAGCATACATGGGTAGGCTGTATGCACAGTTTGAGCCTGATATCTTTCCGTGGGTGAAATTGAAATTGCTGATATTAATCGGTTTCACTTTAAGGTTTCAGCTAAAGGGTCAAATTGATGTCTAAATCTCGGCTAGCAGATTCCTTCTGATTGACAAAAACCCTCAAGTCCTAAACTGAAAGCAGCGCTAAAAAAAAATAAAAAAAAAATACTGTAAGATTGATTCCAAATAATATTTTACATACATTCTTAATTGGGGGACACGGAGGTAATAATATTACTATAGCAGTTCGTTTAAATCCATTAAGGCAGTTTACAGTATCGTATCCTTTTAATTATTCGTTGTTGAATCAAAAACAAGCGCAGTTTGTTTGTGTGTGTGTGTGTGTGTGTGTGTGTGTGTGTGTGTGTGTGTGTGTGTTTTCGTGTCATTACGAAGCTAATAATAGGCAACAATTTGCTGAATGGTGGAAGACCGTCATTTCAAGAACAAACACAGACCCACTCGATAACGACCCATGCAGCTGCACGTGCTTGTGCACAGATGGAGAAAAGCCCGGGTTGTGGTTCCCACAGCTCCACCAGACAACCTATATTAGTCTGACCATAAAGTTCACACCGTGTGTTTGATTCCGGACTTGTTACCACCAAGTGAACTCATCAGCAGGCAGAGCCCGAACTGAAATTTGCCAACAATGAATTAACAGTGATGTAAAATAGTTGTTGTTGTTCTTCAGGATGTAGGTGTAGATTATCTAGACTTTCTAGGAGTGCTTGAGCTACAGTTTATCAATAGTTTTAACCACCTCCTAATACACAATGATGGAAAAAGCACTGTTTTTTTTTTTTTTTCTTACTGAAGTAAAGAGTAGCTACCAAAATGTAAAAATACTCTATTACAAGTAAAAGTCCTACATAAAAATATTCTTCGAATATTGGTATTTGCAGCAAAATAAATTTAAAGTCATTCAAGTAAAAGTCCCTGGTTTGGTCCCTTTGACTGATATAATATTATGTATGACATACTGAAGCATCGGTGTGCCAGCAGCATGTTACTGTTGGAGCAGCTGCAGGTGGAGCTAGTTTGAACTACTTTATATGCAGTTTTAAGGACAGCAGATAAATGGGAGGAGTCCTCATATGGTTACTGGGAGGGGAAAGAAGAAAACAAGTGAGATACACAAATCTGTTTTCAGTTTTTGGACTTTTTTTTTTCTCAAGACTTTTGATTTTTGCTGAGATTTATTGAAATTAAGTAATGAGAAAAATTTAGAGGGGAAAAAAAAAAAAAATCACTGTTTGGAGCAGCTGTTAACAACTAATAGACATCCGAAATGTGACTCAGTGCATTTTGAAGGATGTCCGAAGGAAAACTGGTTGAAAATCACTGCTTTAATCTTTAATAAAGTGCTGTATTTTAGCAGCTTGCTGTCCATTGTGTCAAATCTGCATCTTTAGAGAGACTAAAGCTGTCAAATAAATGTAGTGGAGTAAGTGGAGTAATAGTACAACTTCAAGGTATTTGTAAAGTGCAGTACTTGAGTCAATAAATTCTGTTACTTTCCACTACTATCGATTAATTATTAAACAGCATGTCTGAAAGGAAAGTGATTAAAATTAGATTAAGAAGGGATTTTATTAGACAAATGTAATCCATATGCTTGGGGTTATTATGGTTTTAGCAGCCCCAGAAACAAATGCATTGAATGATGAGGAGGTAAAACTTTGTTTTAAATTATACAGGTTTACTTGTGCTCATAGTAGACAGACTCAGCTTTGCTCGAGTTTGAGTAGAGCTGAACCAGATGAAAAATAGAGGCACAATTCTACTCTCTCACATAAACAACTCGACTGAATTAAAGCAATCCATCACGGCTCATAACGACGGAAACATCTAGATTTTTTTGTCCAAATTTAATTATGTGTCCATTTTACAACATATTGAAATCAAAGAAAATTAGCAGTTTATAACAGTGTTTATGCGCAGCTGATTAGTGTATACCATAAATTAGAGCTGCCTGGACAGTGAAGCAGACACTTCTGTGTGATCTGGCTTTTTACAAACTTTTAGTATAAAGATTGTGAATTAGACTCGTGCACAAACTATGAACTATCCAATAACAATTATAGCTGGTAGGGGACGAAATCAACACAAATAATGCTGCGTGAAAAACCTCCCAGTTTGTCCAAACACTAAACTATAGGCACTTCAGTGTGTTTACTGACTCAACCACCTGCAGTGAGGCTCGTCAGAGAGTTTCATCAATATTTAGTTCACCAAAAAACATTCTCACCACGAGCACTCAAGTGGCTGTTGTCATGTAACGGTTGCCTCAAATTTTCATTTTCAACCAACTTTTAAGTTTTTGTCAAATGCTGCTTCCACGGTCAAGAATGACCTTTAAATGTCATTTAAATGTAGTTTTTATCTACCATGTCCGGGTTTATAGAACCGCCGTTTTGCGTTTTGATCCGTCAGAGTCAAACGTCTGTATACTGCACAATTGACGGGGTACGGTATGAAGATGGGTGTGCTGTACGTAGCCGAGGAGTGCCTGTTCACTTGACCAAGGCAGGATTTTAAACATCTGGGTAATGAATATTTTTCATGGGAAACAGTTTCAGTGTAAACTGTGATCTTTGGATCAAAGAGGGCAGGTTGAGTGTCACAGGAAGAGACTGGATCAGAACCGCATTCTGCTTAGGAAAACAGTGTGGCCCTTCAAAGCCTACAACGGAGCTGTGTGCATATGAATACCGTTGGATTTTCCAGACAGTTAATTTATAATATGATTAAAAATACATCTACATAAAGAACACTATTCCTAAACTCAATAATTTGCAGACATTATAGAAAAATATACTTTTTTTTTTTTTTTTTTTTTAACAAATTCTGATCTCCAGGTCTGATCTGTTCTTATGTTAGTTGTCGAACACGTGACAGACGAGAAGAAAAGATCAAGTTTGAAAACTTGCCTGCAGGTATGATAGACTACAATGACATTGGCAAGCAAGGCCCAGGCCTCCATCATAACTAGGTCATCCTCCACCACAAGCTATAGCCTTCTCCTGGGCGGAGATTACAGACAGTAAATGTAGGTACAGCAGTTACTGAATATTTAAAAAGGCATAGAGATGAAGCAATAAATGACAAAGTAAAGCTGGCGTGGCCGGGCATTAATAACTAATGGGCAGCAGTGAGTTATAGGCTGCTGCTGTTGTAATGAAAGTGTCATTGCAAATCAGCAGTTGTCCGAGGTTATTATTATTTATGCATAATTGATGCCAGAACCACAAGGAACATGTCTCGCCCAACAAATCCCAACACCTTGGGAACAAAGATGATGGTGTCAACAGAAGAAAAGGTCACAGAGGAGAAAATGCCCTCGAGCTGAGATTTACACTGTGACGGGAAGACAAGGGCATTCTGTTCTAACTGCATCCACATCTGTGTACAGAAGGTTACAACGAACTAGTTACGCATTCGACTGCAGCCTACATGTGGGCGATGTTGTTATGTCGTGTTGATGTAAGTCAAAAGTGTCAAAATACTGTTGATATAACTTAGAATCAAGCATCTCCTATACGACAGCAAACATGTCTGATGTCACATTGCTGCTTGCTTCTTTAATGGCCAGAGTTATTTATTCCATATATGTACCAGTTTTATGTGTTAATCAATTGTTCTGGATTTGTTCCACTACACACTTACACATAATGTAAAAAAAAAAAAATACAGGCTAGTGTTCTTCTAATTTTACTATGTCGGATACAATTTGGGGGATTTCAAAGATATCTCATGGTTAAATTTACACCTACAACTGTTTTTACAGATGTGAGAAATATATATTTCTAAATGTAGAAATGTTATATTGTAGTATTCAGTTATTATACCTTTTTAGGACCAAGTTTAAAAAGACTGATCCAGACATGATAACTAAGGAAGTAATAAACAAGACAGCTTTACCAGCAACAATAATAGGAGATAATTCTCTTAACACTGATCCATTTATCCTTTTTGTTCCACAGCCTGTATTGTATCATCAGACTATTTTGTCATATTATTAAGCATTCTTGGCAGTGTTCATTTATTACCAGACTAAAAACACAGCTGCAACTCCTGACCTCTAAATTTAACATAAGCCGCCAGAATATGGGATAATACTGAAGAAATAGACCTTTATTAATGCATAATATCCATCAATTTAACATAAATATCATCTCAATCTGTGACGCATTCCCAGTGCCCGGGAAATTAGGGGTAACTGATTGTACCATTTGATAACTGTTATAAATAAAAACAAAAACTGGTGGTGGTGAGTTACCAACACCTTTGACGTAAGACTAAAAGTACTCCCGAGTCGACCTGCAAAGGAACCGTTAAAAGTCGCTTGTTAAGGTTGCGATCGTTGATTACCGATTGAGTGATTTCCTTTTCATCAGTGGTCCGTAAACGCCTCATAACTCTCAGCGGCAACGTCAGCATCCAGTGACCAATGAGCAGCCGAGACGAAGCCTCAGTGGGTGACGTGTACAGGAAACATAAACGGATTTCAGAAATGTCTCAATGAACGGATTTATATGGCTTTATTTTTCCTCCAAAAGCCCGTTTTTACCGGTCAAAGCGATGCAAACGTGGAGTCTCGTTTCAATTTGCGTTTTACTCGGCGTTGTTGTGAGATGGGGAGTCTCGTTGAATTCATATTCAGGTAGGAAGTGTGTTAACATGCTCCACCGACGGTCCTCAGCGCGGCTGGTTTCAGGGCAGCTCGTTTTGCTTTTCCACAAACAGACAAACTTTCTATGAACAGAAAGTTGTTTTACACGTGACAGAGCGCCACTTTCAGTCTTCAGTATCCACTCACGGGCTTGGGAAGTTGTTGTTGTTGTTGTTGTTGTGTATTTAGCTTCTTGCTGTCATTCATTCATGCAGCTGGCTGCACGATTCGTGAGTCTGACAGTTGAATGATTTCCTTCCAGGGGCGGGGAAGCATCCCATGTTTGGCGACTATGAGGCCCAGAGGCACTGGCAAGAAGTGACCTACAACCTCCCTCTTCAGGAATGGTCAGTCTGGCTCGATTCTGGTGCTATATTTTATACAATACGAGCCAGTTTATATATATATATATAAACTGGCTCGTATTGTAGATCTCTGAAAATGTTTGTGATTGGAGGGGGGCTCAAAACACACACTGCTAGTATGTCGTTGTTCTGAAGTTAACCACTGTAAATACCACTTCTTAAAAAAAATAAAAAAAAAAAAAAAATCGAAATACCACCATAGGCAAAATCAACATCTGACACTGTAATAATTCTTATTTGTATAACCGTGTTTCTATGAAACTGTGCAAACCACAACGTCTCCCTCTTACCTGTGGCTGCACCCATCTTAATGAGAATTTGTCTTCCACCGTTTCAAAATACACGTACGTAAACGTTTGTGCTCCTTCAGGTACTTTGACACCGCTGACAATGACTTGAACTACTGGGGTCTCGACTACCCTCCTCTCACTGCCTACCACAGCTGGATCTGTGCCTACATGTAAGTCACCTTGATCATTAGAGACAATATTTTACACGGAAAATGAATGTTCATTTCGGAGAGAATCAGAGGAACCAGGAGAGTTTTCATGTTGTCGTGTCTAATGTTGGTATGGCATAACTAGGTAGTCTATAGAGTTACGTAATCTGCGTCCTGGGCATTTTCTAATCTATTTCAGCAGTTTAGAACAGTAATAATTACACACAAAAATAAAAATGTAAATCACATCTGTTTTCCTGCAGAGCCAAGATAATAAATCCTGAATGGGTGGAGCTCCATCAGTCCAGAGGTTATGAAAGTCCGGCGCACAAGTTATTCATGAGATCTACAGGTACATTAACTGTGAGACAAGAAAGTGAAAAACATCCACCATCCATAGCTTCAACTTTAAAACAACAATCATTAACTTACAGTAATGATGCATTATACCATTTTTCATTAAAAGTAGTTGTAGCTACTGTAATCATTCATTGTTGTTATTATTATTAAATACATCCACCATGCCATGTTAACATTTGTATTTAGATTATGGATTAGACGTCATATAATATGTTTCTTCTTTCCGTTTCAGTCTTGGTGTCAGATGTGCTGATTTACATCCCTGCTGTGGTTTTATACTGTTTTTACCTGACTGAAGGATCCTCAAAGAAAAAGGTTAGAGACATCCTGACTACGACGTCTAACAGTTTTCAACTACAGACTCGGATCAGCTGTTTTTCTCTCGCCTTTATTTAAACAGATTACAGCACCGGTCCTCCAATCTGGGGGATTATGGAGTCATTATTCCAATACAATTATGATAATATGATATAATTACATCTCTATGGGTCTTCATACATTTACAGTACAGTTAATTTGGAGGGATAATTTCTGATAATTTGAGGGTATCAAACAGTTAAACAGTATCAGTAGTTAGAAAAGACCTGCAGCAGATTTGGTCTTTTAGGGGAAGACCTAGAACAGGTTATCCCAGCATGCATTGCCTTCTGTACTTACCTATTCACATTTTTCTTTTATATAACAAATGCAAATGTTCATGAGGTGTCAAAACATTTTGCGTGTTTCTATAAACGATAACTAGTCGACTTTAATAGATTCTTGTTTTACACAGATGTAATTAATAACATTAACGATGGCTTTATTCCCTGTAAATGGTCCGGTCTCAGGGTTTGACGCTGTAAATACTGGCTCATGTTTAATGTTGGATGTTCCATCTGTGATTAATTCAAATCTCTGCTTTGACAAAAGTTTTCCTTCCCCCCCCCCCAGGTCTCCACTGTGCTCTGCTTTCTCCTCTACCCAGGATTAATTCTCATCGACTACGGCCACTTCCAGTATCCTTTATGTAACGGTGCATTTCTAAGATTTGTTTTATTTCAATATAATTTTTGTTCTTGACTTTAGTATTTGCAAATACTGACCTATAAAGTTGCAACTTGGCTTCCAGCAGCCAATTTTAAAATAGTATATCAATGAGTATATTAAGTACGTATTTTTTTCCCACAGCCTCTCCAGCAACTTCTGATTTAATTAATTATTGAAGTGGAAAATTCAAGTGCTGGTATTTTCCTCAGTTGTGTAACACCAAATGTAAATTATCCTCTAAACAGCATCCATGAAAGAAAAATGTGAAAACAGCTTCTTCATAGTTCCCGAAAAACTAATATTTGCACATCTGGCCCCACAGCAACATCACATAAGACTGTTTACTGATATTTCTGAACATGATGTGCTGTTGTCATTAATGAAAATGCCCATTTATTAATTTATTATTCAGATTGTATCTGTAGACTGAGGCTCTGAACTGAGCTGACCCTGGATCAGCTATTGTTTTCCAGATTGCTTGTACTTTATCAGCAAAAATAAGATATTTTCCAAAACACAAACCTGACCCTCCTCTTCCAGTATGAACCTTAACAGCACCAGGTACAATGGAGTGAGCCTGGGTTTTGCCCTGTGGGGGGTTCTGGCTCTGGGTCTGGGCTGGGATGCTTTCGGCTCCCTGGCTTTCTGCCTGGCTCTCAACTACAAACAGATGGAGCTGTACCACGCTTTGCCCTTTTTCTGTTACCTGCTGGGAAAGTGTATCAAAGTGGGCCTGATGGGGCGAGGGTGAGCTTAAGTATTTTTGCGTTATTGTCGTTTTTTTTATTTTTTTATGTCTCTCTCTCTCTACCAAGAGGATGATTGTTCTCCCCTCAGGATGAATGGTTTGTAATTTTGGTTATTTTTTATTTAGTACCATAATCAACAAGTTTTATATTTGTTCTGTCTGGTTTATGTCTGAATATCTGCAAAACTAAGAACATTCCCATCAGTCTCAGCTCTACTCTGTGTTTAGTGTTAATTAGAAAACGGTAATATGTAAATATGCTGAACTAAGATTGGGGAAATGATAAACGTTGAACTTAAAAAAACATGAGCCAGGATGTTTTTTTTCATGATACTTTACACTATTCTATATTCTGTCACAGACTCAGAACTAAAACATTTCCCGCAGTGTGCCTATAATCATAGGAAATGATTGGAAGTACAGTGAACCCTCGTTTTTCGCGGGGGTTACGTTCCAAATAGAAACCGTGATAGGCGAAATCCGTGAAGTAGTAACCTTTATTTTACAATTGAAATAGATAGAACTGGACATTAAATATATCTACGTTACATATAGTCGTAATGTGATTTCAATGCACGATGCAAATCCGTGAAGCAGCGAGACCGTGAAAGGTGAACCGCGTTATAGCGAGGGTTCACTGTAGTAGTTTTTTTTCCCCCCTCTGCATGCTATTTTTGACAATTCCAGCAATTTGACTGAAAAACTACAAACAAAACAAAAAAAACAAAAAAAAATCACATAAATCTGCAAACTGCATTGCAATTTTTGAGAAAAGCTGCTGTAAAATCCATACAAGTTTTAATGCAACAATCACTAAAAAAAAGCTCTGACATCCCAGAGCGACCGATAGGATATCTTATATGGATGTCTGTTAGAATCCAACAGTACATTTGTTGGTCATATTGTTCTGCCACTGTACATAGAGGTGTGAACTGACTGCCCACGCTAGATATGTAATGTCAGCGCATAAGAGAGCAGTGTCCTCAGGAGAGTCCCAGAATGACTGAGGTAATCAGATTGGATGCTGTTACCAGTGTGTCCAGTGTCTGTTTATCTAGTAACAATGTACCAAGGGCATTTAGTAGCAAATGGAGAGCTGGATTAGAAAGCCCGGAGGGGGGGGGGGAGATATGTCCAGATGACACTCTCGCCATGCCCAAACTCCTCAGCTATGCCCGTGTGTGCAACTTAACCAGCAGCTTCACAGTTACAGCTGACAAGATAGCCTGACCTAACTGAAGACTTTCAGCTGATGCATGGCTTTCACTGCATTCCTCAGCACTAGGGTCAAACCCCAAATTTAGGACTTGCAGACAGTATGCACTAATTGTTTGAGGAATCTCCAGTAGAAATACTGAATACTCACTATTTTTTACAAATTATTATGACAGTAAGCGGCTTATTTTTTTCATTATTTATGGTTTAGCTCTACCTCCCACCCTTAGAGATGATTCTTGTCTCTCTGTGTGACCCTCTTCATGTAGGCTTTTCTTGCTGGTGAGAATTGCTGCGACAGTGTTGGTGACTTTTGCCCTCTGCTGGTTGCCCTTCCTGTCTGACCCCAGCCAGGCTCTGCAGGTGATCAGGAGGATCTTTCCCGTGGCTCGTGGTCTGTTTGAGGTACGCTACACTTTCCTCAATCAAAACCTCGCCTCAAAAACCCACATCTGAGAAGCTTAATCTTCCTGTGGGACCGACTCTTTTCAAGGAAACATTTGTGCTCTCATCATGCGGGCATCTGAGAATAGAAGAAAACGCCTCCTGACTTATTTTGTACATGAGCTAACCTATGTTAGGATCCATACAGGTCACATGTGATAAAGCCTTTCTTTCCTTTGAGGTGGTGCAGATGGTTTCTCTTCCCACTAACGGTTTGAACTCTTAAGAATGTGTATTCCTGGGAAATTTCTGAAAACTTCATCAATACATATAATAATTAGATATAATCCAATTTCAGATACCACCAGTGACATAAAATACATCATAAAAGGGATATGAACAAACAAAGTTGCTGTTATTTGTCTATTTACCCAAAAGCAAGCCGCTGTGCATGGTATCAATAACTTCATATCTTCTCTGCATTGGTTCGTGGCTGCTCTTTAAGGATAGAGGACTGTGGAACACTTCATGAGTAAATTTAGTAAACAGCTTGGCCTTAGAAGTCAGGTGTTTACTAATCCATCAAAGTTAATAAGTGTACAAAAATATGAGGCCAAAGAAGGTCAGAACACCGGAGCTGGTTATTTAGGTTTTTTTTATTTTGCCAAAGGGAGGATTAGTTTCACTTTTTGGGAGAGCAGGGGGACATCTTACAAAAATACCTTTTAAAGGAAAAGTACTCATTATACAGAATGGCCCAATTCAGAATGATGTTTATTTGTTTACTGATTCCCCAGGGATCAATTAAGTATTATTTAGTCTTAACCTATGCCAATGCACCCAAATTGACTTGTTTATTTATATTTTGTATTGATAATTGGATCGGAGAAGTAACTGAGACCTCAAGTAATCAAATAGATGTTGTGGAATACAAAAGTAGTAGTACAAGTACTTCATACTGAAGTTCAGTACTTACAGTAAATGTACTTAATTGTTTTCTGCAGCTGATATTTATCTTTCCCTCTCTTGGTTCACTCATTCAGTGTGTTGCAGTTTCCATTAGAGCCCGACTGATTTATTAATTGGCTGATTTAATCAACTGTTGGCAAGTCACATATCTATTGCCGTATATGCTGTCTGAAATGAAAACCTTTTTTTAGAGAACATGTTGAAGGGAAAGATACTTTGGGTATTTTAGAAATTGTTACATTTGTGTTATTTTTTTAAATTTATTTGTAACTAATACATTCCAAGCAAAGAGAATAGATGTATTTTCACCACTCTCTTATGTTTGCCATAAATATATTCTTTTTTGACAATGGGAGGAGGGTAACTGTTCAGACAAAATATTAATAACACTTATTTTATTAAGTAAAATTCAAGATTCAGCCCTCTCCTCAACCCAATAATTTCCATACAGACCTTGAGGACTTACAATCAGCACCTTCCAATAACATCATATTACTCAATATCGGATCCTTCAATCAATCAGCCTGTGATTAATGACTTCCTGTTTAAGTGTCAGTATGATATAGGTTAGTATCATTGTGAATTGAACACCCAAGGGAGGCACTATTTTAGAGAAACATGCTGTTTGACGTTTAAGGATTTTTTTGGTAGGATTTTGTTTTTCTTGTGCAGGATCTGTTTGGATTCTCTCTTTTCTAAGAAATAAAAGTTAATGGCTTTCTGTTGCCAGTGCTTCTATAAAAAGTCATACCCGAACCGTGTGGTACTCCTCGTTCCCTACACACTGTTCTGCACGCACAGCATGGTGAATGCCCTTCCAGCCTCCAGTGCTTAGCCAGTTGGAAACGGATACCCTGCAGGATCAAAGAAAACAGTGGAATAAAACAGTGAAAGGTCAGGAGATCAGTTTCACTCTATCTCTGGGAGGTGTTGGGGTTCAGGATGTACAGTAGAAGGATATAGATAAATCTCATTAATTTATGGCCGGCTTCTTTTCAGCACTTCATAGTACAGCCATGTTCTAGTCGTATGGACTGACGAGTGGGGCCAACGTTCCACTTACAGGCTCATTAGAATTCAACTGCTGCCTGCCGATCTTTGGAAAACAGACACGTTTGACTGTTTTATAAGAACACGCGCACATATTTGTAATCTGTGGTCGGTCAGCTATGGCGCAATCATTGGAATACGTTATTAATTAAAAAAGGAAAGTGATGATAGTGAACAAGAGTGCTGAAAACACTTCCGCCGTCGCAGTGTTGAAAGCTGTCATGGACGAAGCCTTGGTAAAGTTAACCGAGTGTGTTTCTGTGCCTGCGTGTGTGACCGACTGCTCAGCTTTGCAGCTCTCATTTCAGAAACCCTGTCACCCCCCTCTCTTGTCCCGGGTCCCCCAAGGTGGCACCCACCACAAGGTGTCATGGATGTGAGAAGTAATTGAAAATTCTACCAGGGGAGCGGATGGCAGTGCACGCCGTGGCAGTATTTGTTCAACGAAATGATTCAAACATAATACACAGGGTGTGAGAGACACTATACTCCCGTGTGACGACAGCTCGAGAGGCCGGAAGGGGGGAGGGAGGGGTGGATGGAGGGGTGAGTCGTCCTGAACTAATTGTGAAATTGTGCACGTAAGCAGACGCTTTGGACAAGGGGACAGGGGTGAGAGGGGCGTGGGGAGGGGAGGGGAAGAGGAGGGCTGGTGACTGGTGGTCCCGGCGGCTTCTGGGAGGGAGCAATTGTAAGTTTACCCACCGAGCTGCATTCTGCAGTCTCACGTTGCTGCCTGCTCACAAAAATGGCACCAAATGCTTCTCCCTGTGAAATTCCATGCTCGCTCATAGGTGAAGGAGCCGCGCCGCTCTTGGCCCCCTCTTTACATATGTCGTACGGACCCCTCCCCTCCCCCCCCATCCCGAGAGCCTCCCCACCCGCCCCCGCCCCCCGTCGTTCATGTGTTGCCTTCAGGCGGCGTCCAGGAACATTCCCGTAGTGGTTATTTGGAGCAGGGAAGCAGAGAGGGAAAAGAGAGGGATGGGGCCGAGATAACACAACACTGGACGACCCGGTGCTGCTGACTAGGCTGCCATTAAGATCCACACAGCTGTGCAGCGAGCAGCTGTAGCACAGAGGAGAGAGCGAGAGATAGAGACCAGGCCAGAAATAGATTTTCTAGATAGGGTCTCACTGAAAACATCCAGAGTGGAATCACAAAGCTGATCTACACATGCTGTCTCTGTTTGCGTGATATCATCAACTCCTGTGGCTTTGGCCTCAAGATCCCCTCACAACTGTTCGAGCACTCAAATCAACTGAATCATACACGACGGCCTCATCTAAACTCCGTTTTAAGCTGCTCATAGCTTTCAGCTCTTCTATCTTATAGATGTCATATGCATCTTTCATGACTCCTACAAAGCTTAAAAATGTGACTTCCCAGGTAATTACATAAACAATATAGAGGTGACACAAACTGTATTTTCATTAGAGCTATTAATTGCCCAGTTGCTGCTGATGAATGAATGTGGAATATTTTCATCACAAACATGATTAATTTCTGTGATTTTTCGTGAAAAAATAATACCAAACAAGCTCTGAATTTAAACTTCCCAAATTTGAGATTTTCCTGCTTTAGTTATTTCTTTTTACATATACTGTAACTGTTATATTTCGACTGTGATCATCAAATAATTTGAAAATGTCACTGGAGTCTGAGAATGATTTTTATTTTCACGTATCTTTGCATATTTTACAAGCAAAGCAAGTAAATAAGAAAATTACTGTTTGATTGTTCCATAATTACATAAATTAATGCAATTTAAGTAAGCGAGTATCTTGTTTTTTTTCTCAAAAGTCAAATAAATCTAATTATAGAAATGTTGAAGATGTTAACTCTCTGTTTTGTTCTGAGTCAGTTGAACCAGTGCTCTGTAGGTGGTCTGTGTCTGCTGGTTATGCAGAAGCTACTCTGGCTTGACATTTGACCTTGTGTCCCCAAGTTTACAAATAAGTCCCATACTTTTTATGACGGGAGAGGGAATTTATTTGGGAGTGTTACTTACAAATGTCCCTCTGGAATCTGGAAAGAGAGAAATTTTGTTGCCCATTTTCATAAGGGAAACCATTACTTACATCAGCTCATTTACTTACTGCCACTTACTCACTTTTTCTTCAAAACTAAATTTCTAGTTTCATTTTTTGAACGCAGGCATCGGCATCATTTCTCATTTAGCCAAATGGTGTGTGTGTGTGTGTGTGTGTGTGTGTGTGTGCGCTTGCAGGATAAGGTGGCCAACACATGGTGCAGCCTGAACACCCTGATAAAGATCAGATCCGTTCTGTCTGCTGACTCTCAGCTGTACCTCAGGTAATCCCTCTATCTGTTTTACAAATTTCACTCCATTCCCCTCCATCTTTCATTGATCCTTCTCAGTTTTACTGCGAGTCTACTTTTTTTTTTTTTTTCACTCCCTCCCTCCTGCCCGTTGTTTTCCCTCTTTTCATTTCCTGGAAAATCCGAGCTTTTTGTGGATAAAGACTGAAGGGCAGCGAGTGGAAACTAGACCATCCCTTAAGGAACCATCTTGTGAAGAACTTCTGAACATTAAGTAATTGTTGTTTGCAGTGACCAGACGATAAATTGCCAGAGGAATACTTAAAAAGGGCATTGTGGATCATGTGCTTTTATTGGATGATGGAATATTATAAATTGGACAGGGAGACAAATTTCAGATTCTCCATCCCAAAACCGAGGGCCGAAGCAGTCACGGTTATACAAACTTGATGCAACAGTTGTGTCATGGTGGAGCCTGCTTAAATAACCCAGCTCGCTAAATATAGGAGTCCGATGTTCGCAGCGTGGACACGTTTCTGCCAGACTGCTAAGTCCAGGGATCAACTCGGACTTCTTTTACTGTAGTGAATTTCAAACAAATGAAAAACACTCTTGTCTTTTTGGCACAGGGAGCGGATTGCTAAATGCCCTGGTGTGGGTGTACTGTGTACATAAAATGAATCAGCTGTGAAAAGTGATCCATGTCCTTCCGGACCGCAAAACCCTGCCCTACACATAATACACGCATAGCACACTCTTTCGTGCACACTAAATACCCACTTATTGGCCCTTCGTTACTACCGTCCATCTTTCTGTCTCTTTAACCCGCTGCCTCTATCTGTGCGTACTCACTTCTCTCCGTCACCTTTGTATTACAAACACATTGTTGCCCTCACACCTCGAACTAACTCTCCGGCCGACCTCTCATTACATTCATACACATTCACTCTGACACGTAGTCAGCCTCTTCCGGTAACTCTACCCCCACAACAGGTGACAATTGAGGGGTTAAACTAATGCCTGGTAACCATTATTTGGTCAGTTCCTACACAGCAGACATATCGGTTGCAGAGCAGTAAGTGTCTTAAAAAAAAAATAATGACATACAGTTGAATCCTGATTTGATGCACTGCTTGTCTGCACTTGTTATCAAAATCAGATCGTGTGCCACTGACTGAAAACAAAGCTTGCTTTTTTTGTGCTTTATTTTGGAAAAGTGGTTGACTACTTTGTTCATTGTAAGTTTTTTTCCATTCAGTCATGTCAACACTGTAGAAAAGATTGACAGATTGAGGTTTTTAGTTTTTTTTAGTTTTGTTTTTTTATATCCTGCAGTAACTTCATCTCCCATGTTTATTTTGTTTTTCAGTTTAGTCCTCACTGTCCTGGCAGTTCTACCTTCCTCTATCAGACTGCTGACAAAGCCCACTTTCTGGCACTTCAAACTGGCTCTGGTGAGTGTTTTTGTCATCCTACCGATGTCAGACTAGTGAGCCAAATGTACAGACACTCCTGTTACAGAGAGACGAGGCCTGTTTTTCAACCAGTGACAAGCCAGCTAAAATATATTGAAAAACTTTAAGTTTTATTGAGAAAATATTGTCAGCCAATTTCAACGTGAACATGCATGATACCTCTGTGTAAAAAAAAAAAAAAAAAAAAGTATGCTAGTTTTACTAACGCTGTATTCTCACTGTCACATTTAGGTCAATTCCTCTCTGGCATTTTTCCTCTTCTCCTATCAAGTCCATGAGAAGTCCATCCTGTTGGCCGCCTTGTAAGTACAGAGAAGAAAGTTGGAACTTCTTAAGGTTTGTTTCACTGGGTGACAAATGTAAATGGTACTTTCTGTCTTGTAGTGATATCTAAAATATTCATGAGTATAGATTTAATTCCGAGTCTCAAAGAAGCCATTCACCTTGTCTGCACCACAAATCTCAGCCTTCGTCTTGCAGATTATTCATGATTTGAATACATGTGCGCTTTGTAAAAAGTGACGTCATCCTGCTGCTGCACTTGCAGAGCTGCAGAGCAATAGTCCTGTTTAAGCGTGGTCTTGCTAATGGAGAGGTTCTTCACCTCTGTCATCACTCTCACAAACCTAGCTTCCACTGCTGTGATGCGTGCTGGGGTTGGTCAGAGTCGGGTCCTATCCAGGATAAATGCAGGACTCTCACACGTGCGCACGGCAGCGTGCATGTGCGTGGTTCATTATCGCTTACGTATGAAGCTGTAGGTAGAGAGTGAAGCCTGGGATTTGGTTCCTAGATCTGGGCTCATCTATTAATCTAGATTAGGGTAGATTGTTGCTTTATTAACTATTGAGTTATATCTCCCACCTGTCCCCCCGAATCAATCAGTAATGCATGTCCAGGGATTAGGAAAGAATGGCAGGCGGCAGCCCGGGGTGTTGTTTGCGCAGGATCAATTATTGGGCTGTAACAGGATCGCCAAAGAGCACTGACTGTAATTATGGGCTCAGGGACCGATGGAAAGTGCCCCCCTCGGAGCACAGTCTACAACTAGCACCGGCGCAGGCAACCAGGTTCAATTAACAATAGGCTTATACACAGATGCACACATACAGTGTGAGGCATGCAGTCGTAAATCTATCACTGGAACTTCCTGGCAAAACATCTGCAGGTATTATTATTGAAACTGATAACTGAATTGAAGCTGTAAATTCGATTTTTGACAGATATGCCCCGATAGTTTTAAAGTATCACACATGCCAGAGTTGTCACAGTAAAAGTCACATACTAATAGAAAATGGTGCGGTCGAACAAGCGCCGACTCCCTTGTGAGCGTCGGTCTGTAATCGATTCATGTGGATGTCTCATTGGATCGATAGCTTTAATATTTTACACGCATAATATCACTTCACGTCCAGCTCTGCCCCGACATGGCTTCAGCTCTCATCTTGATGTAAAATAAGGCTTAATGTTGGTATGAATACCTAAATTTGTTCTTTCCTAGGCCGGTCTGCCTCCTGCTGAACGACCTCCCTCTGGTTGTCATTTGGTTCCTGCAGGTCTCGACGTTCAGGTAAGAAGTAAAAGACCGTCGGTTCCAAACAGTGAACCGCTAACTAAATCCAAAAATTGGATGAATAGAAGCTGGATAACTGTTTTCAAACAAACAACAAATTTTGTGTATTTGTGGGATCCGGGAACAATGAAAGCACAATGTCAGCCTTGTCAGTCGTTATAAGGCATTGATGGTGGTGATGTTTTTAAGACTTATTTTTTTAGGTCAAATCAAACTCGGCACGATCATTCAGACAAGGTCAATAAAAGCAGAAGTAGCCTGACATTTTGAAGTTGGAGCAAAAGGCTTTTTAACTGTTGGATGAAGAATTTACACATTTCTGCCCTTACAGCTGCAGAGTTAAATTCATGAACAGTAAAACACATCATTTGTCATTTTAGTACAAGGAGAGGTTTTGCCACTGCTGCCTGGTTACTATGGTAGCTCATGTTTGAAGAATTAACAACACATGGCTTTATAACTGACATTACAGTCAGTTTGCTCACTTTATTACTTTTTTCTGATGGCCAAAGACTCCAATGAAAATCAAGTTTTTAACCTTGTTAACATGCAGTATTTTTTATATAGTGGAAGACGCGAGTAAAATGAGCAGTCAACACCTCGGCTGAGTGGAGTGGTGTACCAATGACACTCAAAAACTAAAGAACTAATCCCCTCACCTTGAAGGGTGAGGCTTTCCATATCAAAATGAGCGGTGGAGGGTTGGGTGGAGATAGAAGTGAGGGCTACTTGCACAATTCACAGATCCACAAGCACAGAATGACAGCAAAGCTGTAGAGTTACATCTGATATATGACAAATAGATGAGCACAAATACATTTTTTTTGTAGGGGTTTAACAAATCACAGGAGAGGAACTTTGTGGGACGTACTGGTGGCTAAACTGGCACATTGTCCGGCCCTTTGTCACATGTTGTCTCTTTATTTCTCCTAGTGTTCTCCGTCTCTCGCAATTGTCAACAATCGAATGAGAAACACCATAGAAATAATCCTCAAACGCTAAATGATGTGGGTTGAGCTGCGCACCATGAATGGAAAAGACAAGTAGTGCTGCAAATGCTCCATCTAACTTTCACCAGCTGTTGTTAAATTCTTCCGGCAGCACTAATTGTTGTGCGTGTGGTTTAGTATAAGGATATCTGGGGATTACACTGCATACTCCGCATGCCTGCTGTCTAAGTGTGTTGTGCAGGGACAGGAGGTCATTCTGTCGCTTGCTTCCCAGTACAGTCCGACTCGGACGTTCACATAATCTGCATCGTCTACAGACTCTGTCATTAACAAAAAAACAAACAAAAAATACATCTTTTGTTTGCATAATTGGCTGAATGAATGCTCAATTGCGGCCATTTTATTCGCGGACTGAATGCAGTCAGTCTGCTAAAATTGAGGAAGTATGTATTTCTGAAATGTTAAACATTTATCTACTGAATGGGACTTGTTTGTCGGAGTACAAACCTAAATAAGTGGTATGTTGTGAGTGGATGGGTTTTTATGAGCTGGGGTGATGTGCCATTTACTATGAGTCAACTGTTGTTCTTGCCTATGCCCCTCTGCTAAACTAAGATAAGCTGTGCATGAGCCATCTTTTCCCGAGGGACAGACTGCTTGTTCAGGCCTGCAGGGGAAGAGCTCTGTGGTTTGCTGTCGCCCTGCTCTCAACAAACATGGCACCCAACTTAATGACGTGCTGCTGGACATTCGTGAAAATGCGCGTGCTGTCCAGCGGCCGCGGAATAGAATGGATTTCTTTACGATGAATGTCCTTGATATTCAAAATTGTACTGTTATTATTGCAGCAGTGTGTCAACCCCTCCCCTCCGCACAGTATATGTAAAAAGTGAAAAGACAGAAGTGCAAGAAGACATTTCGCAAAAACACCTTGAATTGTAAACTGTAAATGCACCCTTGTTTGTGTCCTTGTCCCTCTGTGCAGCATGCTGCCTCTGTTTCTGAAGGACGGCCTGCTGGCGCCCTACGTTGTGACCTCCGTGGCCTTCCTCGTCTTCAGCACCTATCTCCTGTCTGCACTGGATCACTGTTCAGAGGACGAGCTGAAACTCGGAGCCTACAACAAGCTGTTTTTCTGCCTACCCAAAATGGACCTGGCCTGGATAGTGAGATGGAAGGTCAGTGTGTATCTATAAACTGCACTTCCCAGTACTGCACCGATTCAGTGATTTGAGTTCAAACAGAAATCCATGCGTCAGTATTAAAACCGTTCAATTTGGTTGTAAAAGAAATTTGACACATTTTGGCCTCATACTCTTTCAAAGGTATTTTGACTCCATAAGTAACACTTATAAGTATGCAATTATGACCTGTTATTTACAATACAGTCATTGACATATAGCCATTATATACAAACTTATTAGTAACATAGATGTCTAAAAAAAAACTAAAAAAAAACGTAGAATTTGCAGCCATGCGACCGTTTGTTAGCCGGATGGAAAGCACATTAATGAACTTCTGTGTTCCCAGCAGTGCTGAATGTTACATTTACTCTAATACGGCACTCAAGTCCTCTTTCGAGTACTTCCATTGTATGATACTTTATACTTCTCCTACACGACATATATTACACAGTATTGAGCAGTTCTCTATAGTTCTCAGCATCTCCGATTGTTATAGATTAAACTAAATAACAATATGAAGGACTAACATTACGCGAATTTTAGTGCAAATGTGATTTCCTGGTTTATATCAGTTAGGTCGATCAGCAGAGGTGGTGGGTGGGTGTGGTGGAGTCTCAGTAATTAGGTGGAGGTAAATACCAACAGTGTGGTTACAGTTCCAATTAGTTTCTAATAAATGTTGGTAAGGGTCAAACAGCAGTTACAACACTGTACATAAACAGTAGATAAAAATACTTTAAAACCCACACGGGTTACTTAAAACTTGAACAACGGTGTCGTGTTTTTTGAGTGAAGCGCACGCTTAGTGACTAACAGTAAACCAAGCAAAGAAGCTGCTGCTTCACTGCGTTCAGTTCGTGTCTGCTCCCGTTCACGGAGGGAGGAGGATGTACAGCTGATGTGTTTGTAAAAAAAAAAGAAGAAGAAGGGTGCTGACTTCAGGATCCCAGGTGGCCTGCATTTTGAAAGTGGGACTAGACCTAAATTGCAAACGTGTGAGAAGATATACCCAACTGTATAAATAAATATCATGTGCTGCCGTAAGCTGCGTAAGCTGTCCGGGGATGAACGCCGCCGCCGGCCAAAGAATTATTCATCACTTATTTAAGTTTCCACAGCGTCTGAAGTGGCTTCACCGCCAGCCCCTCAGCGACAGGGGCACCGGTAGGGTGTCAGAGATTAAGAGAAGGTGTCTTTTTATAGCGCGTGTCATTAACACAGGTTTGCCTCGATATATTTATTTACACAAGCAGCATAAATAGCGAGCCCCGATGATAGCTATAAGGTTTCATGGGTTTTGGGTGGCAGGGCGGGTGTGGGCATGAGGTGTTTCCTCCATCTCACTCCCAGACTTATCTCTGGGTCATAAAGCCCAGACAGACACATGAACGATCTTACTCTTACATTCGCATCTGTTTATGGCTCCATAAAAACTAGTTGTGCAGGTCAAAACATTAAAGTCGGTTGTAATATGTTATTACAAAGCCTCAGTCTTTCCTTGAAAGCACCTTTGATGACCAATATGATGCCTGCCATTCAGTGACAGATATTCAATGTTATTTGGGAGCTATTTTAAATTAAAATCATCCATTAGTTTGATATTATGGTTTCCGGTAAAATTATGGGAAAAGCCAACCCTTTGTTCGTAGCTTTAGTCGCCCAGACTTTCCACTGTTTTGATAGGAGATACAAACCACAAATTTAATCATCATTAAAACTGTTTTGGCAAAGATTTGCCTACATAATGAACTATGATTAGCCTCTTTGTTAAGAGCAGTGAGCAGCACTTTGAAGCAGAATACCGTGACATCCAGCTGTAAAGGCCTCTTTACATTATTACCACCAAAAACCAAATAGGTCCTTCACAGATGAGTCAAAGACCTTTGTTACAAAATAATATTCATCCAGGGCGAACTTATTATCTTTTCCAAAGGTTTCAATCACATGTTAGAGTTTGCTGTGTTATTGTGGCGATCTTTCCCCCGCCTATGACCACATGTCATGATGTGACTTAAGTTACAACTGAGCAATCTGCATCTGCTCGTGAAGAATGACGATGCAGCTGAAAGCTTTGGCTCGTAAAATGAATTTGAGTTGGGATCATTTTTAAGGCTAATGTGAGATTAAATCGTCCTTCTTTCTTTTTTTTTGTAGCTCTAAAGTAGCACCTGATCATGACTATTTCACCTTACCCTGAGCCTTTATGTCTCTTATTGTGAACTCAGCATTTTAAATGATCTTGTCTCTATCTGTTACAGTTCTACATCAGCATTGCAGTGATGGCTGGTCTGAGCATCGCGAGTGTAGTTCTGGTCCCTCCACCACATCTACCGGACTTGTTTCCCGTCTTGGTGTCTTCGACTGCTTTTCTGCACTTCTTGGGAACATTTTTGTATTTTAACATTGTTCAGTTCAGCGGGCCACCCAGCAGAAAGAGTCAGAAGAAGAACAACTAAATCGCGCCAAAGGTGGAGTTTTTCTTCTCTCCAAAAACATTCCATGTTACACTCTGGGATATATCTGCTCTTAATGTTAAAGAGGCCTGTCACCGGTGCCACTGTGTACCAACTATAAAACAGAACAAGTGATCATGGATATCTTGTTAGTTAGAAAAGTACTGTACAGAAATATGCCAATTCAAAGAAGGTGTGACATCAAATGAAAGGAAAACTATTTCCTAACGAGACTATTTTTCCAGTCTGGAACAGCAATTCCAAGATGAAACTTCTGCGTTGTCTCGGTGTAGCTTGACTAATCATGACTTGAGCCGTGTGAAAGCTACCATCTTTTCTTAAACTGTATTTTCTTGGACCATTGATGCTTCACTTAAAGTAGCCTGCTGCTTTGTGCCTGTATGCTCTCGTTACAGAAGGTGGCCACAATATTAGGAACATCCGTTGCAATGTTCAGTTATTGTTGGGACCATTGAGGGGTTAAACGCACACCTAATGGACGGGACCCAGGTCCAGCAGTGCTGATCGTTATCTATTCATGTGAACTTTTTTTTTTTTTTTTTTTTTTTTTTTTACAGTTTTCTACTGTACATTTTCACCCATCATTAAAGTTATTTTGTACAAACTTCGTTTTTGTCCAAATAAATCAAATATCTCAATGACCCAAGGTGAACACCGGTTTTACTGCCAAGTCGTTAAATGATCTGATTCAAAGCAGCTTCATATAAACTGTCTACATTAACCAAGTAGTCTGCTAAATCACCCCTAAAGGTCTGGCAGAGACAGAGCCAATAATTGGACAGAAATTAAATCTTTCCAAGCTTTTACTCAACATCATTAAAAATTCATTACAGGTCCTTGATACTACAAATGTCCTGCACAAAAGACCTGTACATTTAAAACAAAAGCAGTGACGAGAGAGGCCTTAAAAAGAGATGATGGACGGTGACATATCCGAACATAATGCTATAAAGTTGAAATACCACAAAAAAAAAGGTACAAGCAATTTCTTTCTCCAATCTCTCTGCGAGTTAATGACAGGCATAAAAAAATCCATTACAACTATAAATGTTATCAGGTCAGCGAAGGTTGCCTGTGCATCTGAGGCTCTGGGCTGGCGGCCAATAATGGGCTGCAGGGACAAATAGGAGCCCAAGATCTGAGTTAACTGTTACTGCGATGGGACTTGAACACAAGGGGCCAATTAGAGGCTGCGTGAAAGGCGTTGGCTTGCCCTTCGATTACACGTGTTTATTTAACGTCATGACCGTTCATTTGGACTGATTTTCGCTCCTGAAACGGGATCCAGTAATAAAATGCAGGTAAACACGTCTGCAGAATAAAAACAATAACTCCTGGTCTAATTTATTAGAACTAAATGGGGCTAAAAAAGATCAACTCATTGACAACTGCGTCAGCTGATGATGAAGGTGGATTAAAAAAAAAAACGCAGATCTGACACTTAATGGAATTTTTGGTGGGATTGTTTTGTCAACATAAAATATATTAACAACTGTTCTGATAATCAGTTTGATTGTTTATGTCAATCATTGAGCAAATATCTTAAAAATTTTGAGCTTCTTAAATTTGATAATATTCTGCCCTTTGTGATTTATATTATTGTAATATCATTATTTTAGGGTTTTTGTCTGTTGTAGGGACAAAACAGGTAAAGAAAATTGTGAAATCTCCATATTATCAAAACATTTGAGAATCTGTGTTAGACACGGTTTAAAAAAATAGATATATAAAAAACCTAAATGTATTTACAGTATAAAACCAGACAAAGAAGACACTGCATTATGTGACATCGTATTCCCAGTCACAGACGGTAATCATGAAATATAATACTCACTGCAGCAACAGACTGTCTTGTGTGGCTGTGTTTACACTGCTCTGTTGCAACTGCTTTGAGTCATATTAGGTTTGCTGTTGTAAAGTCATGTACAAATATCATATTCAACAATTTCAGTCTGCGATAGACTAATAAATTCATGTGCTCCCAGCGTTTAAAAGACGTCAAATAACTACAGAACAGCGAGAATTTTTCAATTTCAAGACACAGTAAAAAAAAAATCAGGCCTCTGTCACCACCTAGCCGCTGAACAACTCTCCAGGATGCTCTGTACCTTGTTACCATGGCTTTGACTTTTGGACTATTGACAGGCAAGTGACATGCAAGTAAATATTGTAACCTCAGAACTAAAGCTTTGCTATTGGGGAATTAAAAAATCTCCCTCAGGGTGTCTAAATTACAAACATATTATTACTGTGGTCAGAAGAGCTTTTAGATCCCGACCTTTCATGGGAACCACTGGTATGCTTAAGAGCATATTTGTGATGTGTAAGAGGTGGTAGGGGGGTCTTCAAAGCACCACGGATCCTTCTATCAATCTCCAAAGGGGCCTGTATCAAAACATTAGTTTTGTTTATGGGCGTGCTGGCTTTGTCCTTCACGTGGCCTCTAAGGGTGATAAAGTGACAGCTACACGATCCACCTTCGGCAGAAATAGGAAATGTTGCTGTGAACACCAGCTGTTGCTTAGGTCGACTCGGGCAGCGAGAGGCCTCGGCCTTCCCAGGCGCTGCCAAATAAAGAGACTACTGTGTTGTGCAAGACAGTTTGCCCCCCCCCCCCCCCTCCTCCCCGACACCATTTACTTTTCAAAGGTGTTAAACTGCGCAGGTGGAGAAGGATTGCATAGTTTTAGCCATAAAGGGGGATGAGGGTTGCCATCTGAAAGAACATTATTTGCACAGCGATGCAGCATTGTGGTTAATGTAGAATCAACATTTGTCAGCTGCCAGACAGAGGCTCGGGCGGAGAGACGTGGGTCTAACATGTCAGAGGATTCGCTCCCCACCGTTTCAGACACTTCTACCACAAGTGAATGACGGCTTCCGAGACGTCTCAGCCTCACAACTGACAGCGCAGATTCCATATTCATCTCCTGCCTTATCTCCGCGGGATCATACGCACAAGAGGCGAAGAGCAATTCCATTAGCTGTCAACAACCGAGATGCCTCGCCAACAAAAACCTGGGGAATATGGGAGAGAAAAAACATGATCGTAACCCCTCTGGCATCCAGTGATATTACACACACTGTCGTCACTGTCAAGATTCGATGTCCACGAAGAGGCGAGCTAACAGGAGGCAGATTTTGCATGAGCCAGTGCGATCTGTTAACAAACCAAGATGCACATGTAGCAGTGGGTTCTGACAATTTTTACACGTCTTCCAAAATTAAGAGCTGAAGTGGATTTCTGCACCTCAGCCCATAATTGACTTCAGAAGGTTGGAGGAGCTACGCCCATAAAGACATTTTGAAATCTGGAGTCAAACTTTTGCAGATCGGTGTTTAAAATAGAACGCTTACTTTTAGTTATTTGGGCTGCAATCGAGGCAACACAAGTGGCAACACAAATCTTCTCGAGGAATACATGATTGGAAGTTAAGTCACAAAAATCTAAGTGAAACTGCGACCCCTTGAGAATCCACCCTTTCATTATGCAAACTGGTGTTTGAACTTGTTTAATCCCATTCTGACCACATGTTTCCAGACGCTCTACAAGTGTTCCTGTTGGCTTTTTGCAAGAAATTCAACTTTTAAAATAAAAATAATTGATTCTCTTGATTAAAATTGATCAATGTTAAGTGACAAGTGTCTACATTTAGAAGACAGTTTTCTTCCTCAGATTTTTACAAAAAAGTAAAACACCTTAATAAACACACAGATATATCATCCTTTTTAGTCCTTTAAAGGGGTTACTAATTATATAGTTTGAAAAGTATATTGCTGCATTTTTATTTTTCTCATAAGAGATTTAAATTTTTTAACATTCATTATTGTGATCAAGTATAAAACCTGATTTAACACCAACAAAAAAAAACAAAGAGAGCATAACGTTCTTGTGCTAGGCAGATCTAAGCGGTAAAATGCATGATCAAACTGTGAGGAACATTTTCTGATTAAACAGGTCAATCCAATAGTCATATACAAAGAATTTGGTTATGAAAAAACACAGAACTGCTCGCCATAATAATATTTCAAAGAAACATTTTAGTATATTTTTTTGCTCCCCAAGATAAAAATGCATGGATATTTATTAAATCTGAAATCACATCTGAAAAGACTGCATACTCTGCAATCCAAGGTGTCGATCGAAGGCCACCGGCTTCAGCTGGACCAAAACAGTCTAATATACAACTCTCCCCTTTAATTGCGACCATGTGTTCAATCAGAAAGCATAAAACTCCCGGTGGGTAGGTGGCATCTGTCCACCAGCTCTCATACGATTGATGTGGCCGAATGTGGGATCCGTCCGGGCCAGCAGCTCACGACCTGCGACACGGCCCCATCACTTTTATCACATCTTAAGGAATCCTCTTTTTAATGCAGCCCATTACTGCTGCTGACATACAAATCTTCCCCAACGTGGCCCCGTCTATGACCTGATCAATTTTTACACTGCTGAGCCGTACCCTTTCCCCTCATTTTGTCATCTCAAAATTCATATTATATAGGATTTTCTTATGGGAAAAACTGCAATAAAAATACGTTACCACTCTGAAGATGCGCGCCAGTCAGTGCCCGACTGTTACTAAAACTCTTCGGAGAAAATACAAATTTGTTTCTGTAGTAAGCAGAACTGTTTAAATGTTATTTATTTTTATGTTCCTAAGAAAATATATTGTGAAGTGCAGCATTGATTTAGAACATAACCATGTCTCGATACGGGTTGGAGGGGCTGAATTTATGAATCCTTTGCACAACTCCTTTAATTGAATTTTCCAAATCTCTCACCACACACAAATAATCAATACCTACTGCTGAGGGAAACTTGCCTCAGAATTATTAGGGCCTTTCTTTTTCAATTTTGTAGTCATCAGCACATACAGGCGCTGGGGGTATTTGTAATGCCGCGACTACACCCAGAGGATTTATGCCCGCCCCGAGCCTGATTGCTGCTCACTGAAAGTGACTTCTTTAGAATGCTTACTGAAACTTTTGTTAACCTTAAAGGACAGTCGTAAGCGCTTCTTAACGCTGCACTCTCACACTGAAAGAAGTAGCTTTAACTATCACAGCACAAGGTGGAAAAGGAGATGACGAGGCAGGAGGAAAGAAGGTGAGGAGGACATAGGAAGGGAAGTAGGAGGAAGGTCATTTAAGGTTGAAGTGTCCTTGTGGATTTAGTTAGACACCTTGCCGTGGAGGTTAGAGGCTTGTCTTGGCAGCTAAAGAGAGGAGAACCCTGGGTCCAGAGTGGAAAGGGGCTCTTCCTGGTATGCAAAGGCTACCATGGAAGTTTGTTTCACCATATTTCTACCTGTAACCATGTAAGTGGTATTTCTATGTTTTAATGCACACACCTGCCCTTACTTTGCCGTTATAACCGGTAGCCTATTCTAGCTGAGCTAAACTAATGTTAGAAAACTGTAACAGACAGATTAAGACAAATATTGCGGCGGTCACTCACCTGAGATCACTGACTTCCTGACTTTATTAGGGCCATGTCACACTATTCCAGAATTGTCACTTCTGGATATGTGCACGTCATTTAACAAAAGTCACATAGTAGCTGCTTTAAAGGATAAAACCATAAATGTTAATGTGTATTTGTCAGTCATCTCCTGCTATTGCCTATTCGCCTCCCCAACCAGAGGTCCCAGAGGAAAGAGAGCAGGTAGCAACAAACAATAAAGGTTTGACTTGTGGTCTTCATTTTGTAGGGGAAAAACAGATAAAAAAAAAAAGAAGTTTTTTTTACACCTGCAGGATTAGTATGTACAAATTTTGATTTGAATGAGATTGATCTAAAAATGTTTTTTTTAAATACCATCACCGACACTAATGTAGTATTAGCATTGCTCAGGTAGTGGGATGCTTTCCCTGATCACCCGGAACTATGTCGCAACTCCTAAAATACTTTGAGGTCGGTCTGTGAAGACCTCTGTAAATCATATTCTCTCACACACACACACACACACACACACACACACACACACACACACACACACACACACACACACACACACACACACACACACACACACACACACACACACACACACTTAGCTGTTAAGTAAATGAACTAATGATCACTCAGTTTGAGTTGGATGTCCTCCATCACTGATTTTCTTGTGAGGGTAAGATAATCCAATTTAAAATTTTACTCTGGCTCCATTCAGTATTGAGCCTATGAGTGGAAGATAGTCAATTACAATGATCTTTCAATCAATCACTACTGTGCACCTCAAGAGAACTTCTGTTGTAGCAGGGAAATTTGTTAAATCCATTTTCAGCACATATATATTAGTTCTTCAAAGCAGTGTACCTGGCCATAAATACTCATTCAAGTATTACACAGACTGTAAATGCTAAAGTATCCCCATTGATGTCAAGACAAGTAAAAAAAAAAAAAAAAAAAAAAAAACAGCACACCCTGTATCCTCATAAGGCTCTTAGTGTTTTCCACAGACTTTCTTACACATTGCTCCTTTTGTATTCAGCACATGGATAAAGTGCAAAGTCCATATCAGTAAATCTGAACAAACATTTGACAGTAGAGCAGAATCATGCTTTAAGATACCGTCAACATCATCTGTCTGGATTTCACACCCCCAGCAGATATAGGCCAGAGCTGTGTAGTAGCTTTGAATAACAGTTTGTTTACTTAAAATGTGTGTCTCAATGCACATAGAAGACCAATTCACTCCCACAGCTATCTGCCTTGACATTATGAAGTCTGTTGTTGTAAGGAGGTTTGTGCAAAACGGATACATTTCACAGATCCAGCATGTGACAAAAATGTGACATTCCCGGGGTGTGACCCACAATGTATCATGTATGTTTGGCTCCCTTACTGGAACTAATTAAAATAATTTCTAACAACCTTATCGGAAAACAAGCTCGCTCCCTGACAATAGCCTCCATTCATTTTCCACAAGTGCCCATTGTATGATTGAATCACAAGAATTGCTCTGCTGCGGGCACAATATGTGCCTAAAATAATCAAATTAATTCTTTCCCTAGGAAATCCACTCATTGACTTGTTTGTGTAACCATAACAAAATTGTTGTTTTTCTCCAAAGGTCACAGAGCACACATTTATCTGAACAACTCAAACAAGAATCCATTGATGCCGTTAATGTTAAGTAGCAAAGAAGATGCGTCAAAAAGAAAATCAAATAGTGAAGTAGTAGCGTATGGGGAAGTCCTTGGGAAACAACCGGCCTCGTGACTATATTGGTTTTCCTTCTCATCCCAAAGTCAACCAGACAATTGGGACAACATTTTTTTTTTATTTTTGTCCTATAAAGACCTGAAGACAACCACAACAATAAAAGTGGTTGAAATTGAATTGCGGTGAAGGAATATACCGTCACCTGAAACAGTCTGGATTTAAGCCTAAACTGGGAACACCAGTATTCTGCCATCAGTGCTGTAACTGTCAGTTGTCTCAAAAAAATAAAGAATACAACCGGCACATAACTTCAGGTGGGAAGTACGAAGAGTCGAACAGTCCAAAATCAGTGCAGCCTTAAAGAAAGTAGCTGTTGTTTTTATAGTTATCTTTAAACATGTGGCAACCATCAGAATATCTTGTGATATGATTCAATCCACAGCTCCACTCAGCACGTGGCCATAAAACCTTTCAATAATTAGGGTCATAAAAGTCTAGTACAGTAAAGTAATTGATGGCGTAAAAGCTATGAATGTTAAACAGTAAAAGATTGTTTACTCTACAGCGTGTTAGATTTGATTCCATTTACAAGCAGATAAATTACCTTTATTTGCTGTACTTAGATGCTGAGAAGACTTGATCCCTACCCAAAATGTTTGGTTTTCTTTTTAAAGCCATTTCTACTGGAAGCACAATAAATCAGTGTCACCAATTTCATATTTAGTTGGGTCGTTAAAAACTAAATGTAACACACATCTCGCACCAAACCTCAGTTTGGACATGACTTTCTCACACAATCATATTTATTACTTAACAGTGAAAGGCTCTTTATCTACTTACTCAGCTCTCTGTATGTCTTAAGCTCTGTCCTCAAATCAGCAGAAGATCCGGAGAAGCGTCCTTGTTCGCTGCTGCCCTCTGCTGACTAATTAAAATACAGAAGGGAAAAAAAAAAAAAAAAAAAGTCAGAAAACGGGTAAAGGATGAAGGTCGCACTGGAAATGAATGAACAAAGAAAAAGCACACAGCCCTGCAAGCAGCTATTCTGAAAGGAAAAGCCATGTCAGAAGTGAATATTCAGTATGTAATAAAAACCATCATCTCTCAGTCTGAAGATGTGATTGAGACGGAGACATTTCCGCCTATTCTAAAGATTTAATACCAAAGAAAAAGTCTTTCTGGTGAATATTTCCTCCAGCTCTTTCCTGGTGCTGATGAATGCACCCGCTGATCTCCCCAGTTTGGATCGCAAGGACTCCAGTCGGGTCAAAGCAAGACAGTGGAGCAGCAAAGTCAGATTAAGATCTCCTTTTTCTATCATAAAGTATATTAATCAGTGGGCTAAGAGTAGGTAACCGGTTAAACCTAAATAAGCCTCAAGAACATATTATAATATCTTACATATATATTAAGGAAAGGCAGATAATTCAAAAGAAGGGTTCATTACAGTACAGATTAAAGATACAATAGAAGTTATAGAACACCTATTCACCAAAACCTATTTAAATTTGTGCTACTGTTATTTTGAAAAAGTAGTTGTCTAAGATTTTAATAATTATCTCCAACTAAAAGACTGATTATCTAAATTACCGTGTGGTAAATCAGTTATTGATTTAATCTCTGAATTCAGTCATTTATCTCCCTTTTTGTTGTGTTTTATTGTGATTTTTTTTTTGCATTTTATAGGTTTAAAAGTTTTTACTTGGGCAGTGAGAGTTTCCACTTTTTCCCCAAATACTTTGAAATATATTGTGAAATTCATGTGAAATAACCTGTGCCCCAAATGACCCTAATGTGACATAATCAAGTGAGTGTTATGAATGTACTGTAAACCGAGCTCGTGTAACACGGCGCTATAAAATTAAAAACTAATGCTTGTCTTGATGGATGGGCCTGATAGCAAATGTCTGCCTTGGCTAAGGAAATGGTTCTTGTGTTAAGTGACTCTTATACAACTATTTTTAGTGCTATGTAAATCACTGATAATTTGGCCAGTGATGGATCTCTGTCATTCCGTGTCTCCTGTCATTAAATTCTGATATGTCATTATGACCATCAGGAAAGTGTGGCAATTGAAATATAGCAACTCGTAAAAGGGAGATCGCTGTAACTCTGTGCTTTATGCAGACTTTGGCTCTCTAAGTGTTGAGAGTTAGCTGGGAAATTCTTTTTTTAAATTTGGGGCCTACAATCTAAGAAAAATAATCTTCCAAAATAATATATACTCAATTTTCTAATTCTGTCTGTGAGACACAATAACATCCTTAAAAACACAATCAAGACTACACTGGCAAGTACAGCATATCCAAGTAACTGTTGCTTTTCGAACTGACGCATTGCACACAATAGGATTTAAATATACAGTCACAAAATGTTGTTGCAGAATATCCACAAATGCATATCATTTTAAGGAGCACCAGAGAATAGAGCTTGTGAATTTAAGTAATTCATCTGGCAGCAGGCAGTGTATCATTTTGCTACTATTTGAATAGTTTGTGAGAGAAAAATTGGAAAACATCTCATCTTTAAATGTTAAATCAGTAGATTTTAAAATGGTCATTTATGCAGAATAAAGTCACTAAGCACAAATGTACTTTTCCAGTAATGTCCTGGCTCACAGTCACAAATACAGTATACTGTTCTTAGTATTGGGTCTTCAAGTGTTCAGTCATTCCACACGCAGATGATAAAGTCCCAACGCTATGGAATAAATTGATGATTTTCACATCAAAAGCTAATTTTTCTAACATATATACCACAATCCTCTCATCCTTGTGCTTGCTCAAAGGGAAATTATTGAGTTTATGTACTACGTATCTTGTGATTCGGCTCCATGTAACTGAGGTTGTGCCAACACTTGATGTGACCGGTCCTCACATGATACCTGGGAGAAACTTAAGCACATATAACATTTGTAGTTTGAGATGTGCAGCTTGCTTTGAGGTGAGTGTAGTCAGTTAAGTGTGTGTTTTACCTATAAAAACAGACCATTTATTCTTTTGAGAGAAGACAAAGTTCAATATACCAGTGTTAGGGACATTTTTACACTTGCCTGAGGAAAAAAAAAAAAAAAAAAGGATGTGGGCTAATTTGTTGAAAAAAATGCGTTCTGCTTCTACATGTAGCTGATGCTTCGGGGGGGGGGGGGGGGGTGGTTAGGGTTAACTCCTCAGAGATCAGCAATGACATTTGTCAACGCACCTGCATGAGAACCTGCAGTCTCAGTCAAAGGGGGAAGCTTTCTGGCAGGTGCTGGTATTTCAAAAGCTGGATGCTATTCAGGAAAGACAGAAGACAAAAATATTGACAGAATAAGGCAATGACTATTTAAAGACAGAGACAGCTTAAACTTTAAAATCACTTTTACACATCAGTGAAAACACGGTATGTCGGCTATGGGTGATCAGAAAATGTTTGAATTGTCAGCACATCTGCTATAAAAAAAAAAATTTAAAAACATTCTTGAGGTATAATGATAATAAAAAATAAAGTGGTAATGGACTTCTTTATTTAATATTATTATTAAAAAAAAACTCCAAGCCATATTTGGTAATGTGAAACTTCTGAGTACTTTCTAGTGGCAACACGAGTGACACGTGGACAATTTAATGCATCATAAAATTACTGAAGTACAGAAAATAAATGTATATTAAACAACCATGCAGCAAAATGTCCTTTGGTCTTCTCCAGGTTGTGCTTCTTGTGTACAATCATTGCAACACGACACAAACTGGGGCTGTCAACACATTTACCTCTACAAATTTAGATGGGAAACAACAATACCAACAAAATATAGTACTTTTATAACGTTATTGAGGTCTGACACAATATATATATATATATATATATATATATATCGGACATTCAGTCAAAAGTCAAGAGTTTCAAATCTTTCAGGAAGGCCTCAATCTGTGCCTCGCAAACAGTGCTAAAAGTTAAAAATGAGTATTTCTGAAGTAAGTTAGACTTCAAGTTTTAATAGTAACCATGGAAGTCGCTTTAGTAATAAATACAACAGATGTAATAGATACAGGAAACAATACTCACGGCATTTTTTTGTTTTTAGTTCAAAAGTGTCGCAGACTCCAGAAATTTGTTTGCTGCCAGCTTCGAAACTGGCGCCTTTGCTACATTCAAACAGTTCGTGCGAAACACGTTACCGTCATATATTAAGTTCCGGATATATCTTTATTATGAAAAATGACAAAACCGACAAGTCAGCCACTTTTTGTCAAAATCTATTTGTATTTTACTTGTTACGTTTATTTGTTAAATCCCCTTTGTGGGACCAATACAGCTGAATGTTAGTTTTAATAGCAATCGGAGCGTTTAAAAGTTTGTTTCGTCCGTGTTCTTTTCGACGCGCACCGTTGAGTTTTTGTTTACATAGCAACAGGCAGGAGATAGCATAGTGTGTGGCAAATGCCACAGCTCGACTGCGGGTCGAGCCTCCAAAGATGTCTTTTCGGGAGTCACCTCGTCCATCAGATGAGGAAGAGGCTTTCTACATGCAGTGCAGAGCTGCGTATCTAGCTGTGTTCAGATCTAGTTTGACAAACATCGCTTCGAAACAGCAGTTATGTCGTGGTAAGATGTAAAATGGCTTGCTAATTTGTTAGCGAGCCAGCTGTCAGGACCACCTTGTCAACTTACAGGAAAGATGCAACTGAAACACCCATTTATTCTCGTGTTTTTATTATAACATAAGTGTGTGGGGAGGATGGGGAGTAAATACAAATCTACATAGACAGTGCATGAAGTGGCCATTATATACATGATGTATTTTATAAAATTGTACTAATTTCTTCTTAATTCAGCTTTGGAGATTTTAATTATAGGAAGAAAAAAAAAAAATCTGGCTTCCCCGATAGAAAAGGCTATAAAATACCTTGAACTCGATGTTGAGTTGTTTACTGTAGTTGTTCCCGGTGTGGTATTCATTTGTACATGTCATTTAGACTCCTTGTGCTACGTTGCCTGATATCATCTTCCTTTGCTGCTTGTAAATTTGACGTTGTTTTTTGTTGTTGTTGTTTTTTTTCTCATTCATCCCATTCAGTTCTCCAGCAGGCAGGTAGCAATCCGTCCCACGCCACGCTCAATAAGTACTGGACTACCAGAACATCTAAACTGAACTTTGATGACTTCTGTGAAATTCTCAAACGTGAGAAGAAAACCGAAGAAACTGAGCTGATGAGAGCTTTCAAAAAGATGGATGCGAACCGTGACGGCTACATCACTCACAGTGAACTGGAGAAGGCCCTAACGACTGTGAGTAAAACATTTTGTATTTGACATATTTGCAACAACATGGCTATTATTTGCTTTTTGTTTTATACTTTAATTTTCATATTCTACTTTTGGCACGTTTTATTTTTGAGTAAACATTTTGCTTTGGTAGTATTATCAGCCTGCATACGTTTTACAGCAGCTGTGGCTGCACTAATTTGCAGTATTACAGATGTAATTTGCCTGAAAAGGAAATAATTAAAACTAGTGAATGGCTCATGTTGAAACAAAGTCGATATTTTTGTTGTGATATTTTCTTGAATTAAAGGCAACATGTTTATTCTTCCAGAGAGGAGAGAAAATGACAACTGAGGAGGTGAAGACTATTTTCTCATTAGCCGACATCAACAAGGATGACAAACTGGATTATGCAGAAGTAAGTTCAAACAAGTATGTGAAGAAGTGACTTGATCCTGTTACCACTTTGCAGTACATCACGGTACAGGTTTACATTCAACCTGTTTTATCAGCTAAGATAATCACTACTTTAGTGCAGCCTGCTATCACAAACTCTGAGTAGAAAAACCTTTGGAAGGGATGAGGGTAAAATTATACCTCCAATAAAAAAAAATTATGGCAGCTGAAGTCTTCCAACCTCAATATTACTTGCTATAAATTCAAGTGCAGCACAGTTAAGGTTACAATATCTTTTCTTATGTTTCATTTGTTCAGAACATGAATGCACAACACAAATTGGCACAGACAATTCAGTAGTGCAAAAGAAAACAACTGTTTATCTTTCCCATGTTTGCTCCAAAGCTGTCTTCATTAAATGTCTTACGCTCAACATTTTCTCTATCCAGAATGCGAGCATTTACTCCCCTCTTTGTGGCCTCAAAATATTGCTCATGTATCATCTGCTTTTCTGTTTCCGTCAGTTCTGCAGATTGCTTGTGTCTACAGCAGAGCAGTGTCAAACGGCTGCTTTGGAGAGGCTCGAGGCTGATGCCAAGCTGAAGAGACAGAACTTTGGCAGTCAATCATACAGCCCTCCAAAGAGCTCAGCGTCATCAGCATCATCAACAGCAGCACAAGTGGCAGCGACTCAACGGGTAGAATCAGACACGGCGCTCAAGAAAGGTGCGACATGCGGCTACCTGGAAATATCTCCCGTAAAGGAAAAATATCTGAATGTTAGCAGTCAAGTAAAAAAAAAAAAAAAGTTTGTGCGGCAGTAACTAAACGTCCAAAGTAGCAGCCTATGTTAGCTACAGCAGGTTCACTCCAGTCTTATATTTAGATGCACACCCATACACTGCTTGCCCCAATACGCCTCACCGATTAGTTTTGATGAATAAATAATAGCTCTGTTATTGATCGATTTTTCACTCCCCCTATGACAAATCACCTCATTAAGACAGACCATACATCATAATAGCCACACAATTAGGGCAGCTTGTTTGGAGGGAGGAGACTCGAAAGTGTTTTGATTTGGGTAATCATTTCTGCCATCAGGAGATTGACAAAAGCTCTCTGCACCCTTTAGAAAAATGCTGCCTTCCAACTATCACGTTAGACTTAGAGATCCAGATATTTTTGTAGCATCTGGTTTTCGTACCAGACATGAAGAGCATGTACCTCATCGATAATTTATCTTTTCAAAAGTGAACGTAAAACAACACTTTTTTACCCAAGAATCACTGAGTTGAAGAAAGTAGAGCTGAACTGAGATCCAGGATGAGCGAGCCAGGGACAGGATCGTGGTGGGAAGATAGATGGGGTTGATTTAAGTGGTCAGTCCATGTTCATGTTATTGATTTGGAGGATTCCACCACTTCTCACTGGGGAGATGATGAGGGATTAGAGAGGAGGCCCAGTCGACCACCACTGCAAAAACAAATGAGCTCCCCCAGATAGTAGTCGGGATTATCACATTATTGTGCCTCTCCCATGTATTGATTTACACCCGTTACATTTTAACAAGGCTCTGACACAAGATGCTACGTGGTTGCACATGTTGAATGGGTTATTCTTGGAACTCAAAAACAGTTTTGACTGCTCATTTGGTCGTAGATTTTTCAGTATAAACCTCCCTGAGAAATAACTGTACTGAAAAATGGGGAATTTTGACTGATTTTTCAATAATCACAAGAATTGAGAAGAGTAATTATGTGTTTAGAGTTTCTACCATTGTGTCTCTCTGATCATTTCCAGCACCAGAGAACAACTAGTGCTGAAACATGACTCCAACGTTCAATATATGCTCACACTGAAGCTTTTCATTGCATGTTTGTCCTCACAAAAGCGCCACAATTTGGTTCTCTAGATTAAAAGACTGATATAGATACAAAAATAGATCCATGACAAATACCATGACAGTGGCTCTATTTATTTCTATGCTACGGAAATTTGCTTACAAACCTATCACCTTATTTTGCATCTTGATTTCCCAGTCTTAGAAACAATCAGAGCCCTCATTAGTGAATTGATATTTTCTGGCTTCAATTAGTGTTCAAGGAAAAAAAATTGTGTGAGATAATGGATTTGGAAGGGTGGTGTTATGCCATTTGTGATTTAAAATGCCTCTATAATTAATTAAAGGGACCTTGAACTTGAGATAACCCAAATGTGAAAGTAGCCATGTTCACTTGTGCTTGGAAATGGACTTCTGAGAAGACAGATTACAGTGTCAATTATGTTGTTCACCTCATCTCTCTTTTGAAAGGTTGTTTACTGTTTGGAGAGAGGTAAGGGTGGCACTTAATCTGCCAGTATTTTGAGAGCATTGTTTCTGACTGGCGTGTGTGTGTGTGTGTGTGTGTGTGTGTGTGTGTGTGTGTGTGTGTGTGTGTGTGTGTGTGTGTGTGTGTGTGTGTGTGTGTGTGTGTGTGTGTGTGTGTGTGTGTGTGTGTGTGTGTGTGTGTGTGTGTGTGCGCGCGCGCTTCTTAGACAGCAGATCATCCTCTCGTCCCTCTTCGGCTCGCAGCAGACGGTCGTCCCTGTCGAATTCGATCACGGTGTCGTCCAGCTGCGCTAAAACGGGCAAAATCCCAGAGCCTCCAGGTTTACAGGTATATGATTATCAATATCCTTGCTGGTGGAATTTCCATTAGTTGATGAATTGAACTGACTAAATGTTTCAGCTGTAAATTATAAGGACATCCAGACTTGTGCATGTATATACATATGGTTTTCAGTCACCTATGAAACACACTTCTCTGAAAACCCCTAAACGAAGCAGTAACATCAGCACAGTTGTAAACTCGCAGTTCCCTTTTTAGTACCAGTTTGTTTATGTCTTAAGGGCATTCGATGATAGAAAAATAATTTAATTAGGAAATTTTAAATAATTCCATTACATCATTTACAATATATGCAACATGCTATATTATGAATTTCAAATATTTAATGTTCGCACCATCACTGTAAATCTCAGTATGTGAGGGACTCATTATAAAAGGGACCTTGCGGTCTCAGTGCTCGCCCAGTGTCTCTGTCGCGCTGTGTTTTTGATGGGAGAATTAAGCCCAGGGTGGATAGATATACACTGTATTGATCCCGCGGTCTTTGTTTTCACTCTTTTTGGCTTAACCTCGGCTGGTTTGCTTTACAGCGAGGGGGGAAAAAAAGTAAATAAATAAATAAACAAAGACAACAGCCCCCTGCTCCATCTCTCGGGTCCAAGCACCAGCATTGAGATTGGAAAGGGCCAGACATCATCGAGGTAAAAGAATGTGTGTCCAGAGATTACCTCTGAGGGAAGTTCAGCCTGCTATATTGGCTCCTGTATTGCCACAGGCTAATAATTGGGAGGTGGTGGGGGGATGGTGGGATCTGTTTTCTTTGTAACGGTCGGACTGTGAGTGTGTGTATCTGTGTGTGAGGATTATGGGATGCAAATATGTCCTCATGAACAGAAGCCTACGAAGTAAAGGTTATTCTTCCTTTCTGTCAACATTTGTCTGTATGTAGGTTAGAATGTAAGAAAATGGAAAGGATGCTGTTTGTGTGTGTTTGTGTTTGTGTGTGTGTGTGTGTGTGTACGTGTGCGTGTGCGTGTGCATGTGGTCTTGTTTGTGGCTGCTTTGGTGTCCCTCGACCCTCTGCGAAGCAGTAAATCAGGCAAGTGGCCGGAGCAGATGACAGCGGCTGTATTAGTCTGCAGGCTGACCCTCTCTCTACGGGGGCATTAATTCTGATGTCTTTAAGCAGTGGATGGGTGCCCATGGCATTTTCCCTCATTCAATATTGTCTGGACAAACCACTGAAGTGTTATGGTTTGATCTTTTATGCCTCTCACAGCCCAAGATAAATACTTTGAGAAAATGGCTTTTCTCTGAAGGAGTGACACGCTCCGTCTTTATGGTACTTTCTTTGTTTAACTTGGTGATTTATTTGTCCACTAAAAGGATATATAGTCTATTCCAGACCTGTTCGGCCCTCAACGTCCTCTTACTGTGTGTCCACACCAACTGTGTTTTCATTTAATGCGTCTCCAATGAGTGGAATGAAAACTTCCTTGTGTTGATGTTCCTGTTCAATTTCAAATTATTACCTCATTTCAGCTGTGCTGCCAGACAAAGGAACAACAAAATTTCAGGATGAGAGAAATATTAGAATGCATAAATATTGCCAAGGTAGCCTCTTGATAGTTTTGAATGACCGCTCGCCCAAGAATGAAAAGGCTGTATTTATCAAAGTTAAATGGACTCCAATTTGCCATATCAGGTCCAAGAGGGAGGTTTACTTCAGCCTGCAGCAGAACCACAGTGTGACACTTCTGCCCTCCTCTGGACCAGCATGTGTACGACATGTGTTTTCATGCTGCTGAGCTGACATAAACTGTGTTATAATAAATATTCCCCCTAAAGATTGGAGTGGTAATTATCACAATGGCAGTTTCTGTTTATCAAATGAGCTGCTTCACTGTTATGAGTGACTGCTTAATTCACTTTTTCATGCCAAAATATACTCCTCTGTCACAAGATCAATCCTCCTTTTAATAGCCACCGCAAATTAGTTTTGGTTTCTGTTGAGTGAATAAATGCATTTTGTTGTCAAACAGCAAAACTGTTGGTTGAGATTATGTCGGGATATAAAAGAGAGGCGACACATAACGAAACATCAGGATACACATAACCAAGTGAAGTATGCTGTATTAACTCCATTTTAATGGTATTAAATCAAAAATGACAGAAAATAGACAAACTGATTTTTTTTTTTTACTTTGGCAACATTGTTTTTGAAACTTTCGTACCAATAAAGCTCAATTAAATTAAGTTAAATTAAATTAATCTGAACCGAATCCAATCAAGTGAAATCATATTAACAACCACTGGGTTATTATTTATTATTTTCCTGGTTTATTAACCACATTATATCACTGTATAAATGTGATGGGACTGTTAAGTTAAGCAGAAATATTTTCCGTTGTTCCAGGATTGGCATCACAGTTATATGAAAGGATGCTTCTTTTTGGAGGACGATGGGAGTTTCAGCTCTCTGCAGTACCAGCTCCACGTGCCCCAGATGACCAACGTGTACCTGACCATCCAACCACTGAACCTCAGCAACAGAGCTGGTAGGTTTTCCGCTGTTATTAACTTTTGGGGGAAAAATGGATAACTTTGAAGGTGTTGGTGGACTTCATTACTTAAAAGTCTCATATTCTAATTACCTTGCTGCCCTATTGCTTCTCTGCTGTTTTAGTATACTAATTACACTGCAGTTTTATGGTTTTAAGGATGCTTTTTGCAAACACGTAACATAAATAAAAGCAGTTTTCAGATTACAAATCATAAACCATAAGACCACAAAGAAGACTGACTTCCTTTTTTGCCATTTCACTGTCTTTTACGTCATGTGGCATCAGGTCAGATTGTATTTCAGCTCAGTAGTGAACATTTGTGAAGAGGGTGCGTTTCAGTTCTTATGATTGGAGCATGCAGTAGCAGAGAGTAGGTTGTAGAAAGTCTTTACAGATTGTAAAGTTCCTTTGATCCTTTTTTTTACAATCAGAAAAAAGATTATGCGAACATACATTTAGCTTGTTTTTACTTTTCCCTAAAAATTTTAGTTTTATGTTTGTATTGCTCATGTGGTTTTGTTTGTGTTGCATAAACAAGTCTAAGAATGTATGCAGTACTAAAATGTCAAAATCTTACTGTATTCCTGTGATGTTGCTCTGTTTTTCAGACAGATCTTCATCGTGGATGACAGTGGACACAGCTCTGTTTGTCATGTCAGCTGGTGAAACAAAAGAGGACTCAACTTTAGTGTGTTTCACTGAGTCAAAAGACAAAGAAGTAGGTTTCTGTGTGTTTTCAGAGATGTTCATTTGTTTTAACAGCGTTTATAAAAGTTGAATACATTTCCGATACAATGAGGTTGACACTTATTTGTTCTGTGTACAAGGGTATGCTTTTAATTTACTTTGCTCCTCCTTTGTTTCTACAGAAGTATGTCTGGAAAGGAGAACTGAATGCTGGGACGTACCACCTGCTTCCCTTCACCAGTGGCTGTAGATTAAAGAAAAGGAGCAAAAAAAGCCTTTCGACTAAACCCGTGGAGTTGGTCTACACGACTGACACTGAAGAACTAGACCTTACTAGGGAGCTCAGGTGAGCCTGCCTCCGTCCGTCACCAGCTGTGGATCCAGGCTTTTGCTGGCTCTGTTGTTACCACAGGAGCTGAACGTCATCTTGACATTTCTCTGTGTTGTTCTGTTTTGGCCACAGGGAGGTGCTGTCTGACATCTTTGAGGTGATAGACCTGGATGGTAATGGCTTGCTCAGCCTGGAGGAGTACAACTTCTTTGAGCTGAGGACCAGTGGAGAGAAGTGTGACAAGGATGCCTGGGCGGTCTGCAAAGGTAATCATCACATGAAAGTTGTTCCCACAAAATTAACATGAAATATCAAAGTCAGAGGGAAGGGGTCCATTATGGCTCTCACTACTCTTTTTGTTGGAGCAGAAAACTTTGATATGAGGAAGAACCAGCTGACACGACAGGGGTTCATGGAGCTGAACCTGATGGAGGCCACAGAAAAAAATGGAGACCCTGCTGACCTCTGGCTCATCCTTGAAGCTATGGGCTATAACCGCATGCTGGAGCTAGTAGAGGTGCACATCTGATTTCACTCAAAACACATAAAAACATGCAGACTTCAGTCTTGATATGACATGGTATTATATAGTTTATACTTGACTTGACTGTACAGTACACAAACACACATTTACCAAGAAAAACACCTCCAGACTTGATCCTTACTAACCAATTGAATTCATCCTTCTTCCCCGTCTGCCAGGCTTGTCCATTCCAGATAGACGTGCACTGTGAAGGCGCTCAGCCATCCGTCCAGCCACTCATTTTAGACTCAGGGCCCAAGCTTCTGAACCAGGCTCTCCAGAGGTCCATCACAGCCAGGATAGGGGCCAAAGCACTGAGGGGGCATGACAATGTCTTCATTTACACCTACAGAGGAGAGCACCGGATTTCCTCCCTCATAGCCAACAAGGTGACTACCTGGCTGTGCTAGTAGTTTTGTTATGAAATTATGAAATCTTAAATGTGGCACAAGGTCAAACAGCATCATAGATCTAAAGCAGCCTCTACAGTTCAGCTGTATTGCAAAGAACAGGTGGTTGAATAATCCTGGTTAAATGTCATTATCAAGTTGCCCTGTATTCTAATAGCCACTAGGGGGAATGATAGTCTCACTTTGAATGAATGAGTACTGTATGTACATTATGTTATAAATCCATGCAGTGGTAGATGTAAAATATGTGAAAAATAACTGAAATATATTACCAATATTGTTATATATATGTTATACCTTTATATCTGATAAGGATAACATTCCCAACTCTTAGACGTGCTGTTTCAGTACAGTCAGCTGTACAGTCTACGGTTGGCTCCAGACCATTCAGTCTACTTGTAATTGATATGCAGCAGTGGTATCCATTCTCATAGCAACAAGAGGCACTTTGAAAGAATGAGCTGGTGATACAAAGGAACTACTGAGCAGAGGAAACAGTGCACCTGGTTATCATGAGAGTTTATAGGTTGATTTGCTTTTTATTGAAGTTATAAACGGCAGATTACCTCATGTTGCTCTATTCAATTTTACTGGCTATTGTTTTTGATTATGGAGCCCTGTCTGTCCTGTCAATCATACTCCCGAATTGCTTGTGAAAAAAACTTGACCGGTACGCTTTGTTTTGCAGTCTAACCAGAAAGTGACTGTCCATGTAAACAACGAGCAGAGCAGGAACTGCTCCAGCAGCAGAGGCATGACTGTGTTTGCTGTAGAAGTGCCAGCCAGGAATAAAATGGTAAGACACATTCTTAACAATGCTGTTACTTTATTATTATTATTATTATTATTCTATTATTATTAAAAAAGAAGAAAATAACAATCTTCAAATCTTTATATCCTTTTTTGTTTTTTTTTTACAAGTAAATGATTGATTTTAATGATTATGTGGTGTCTTGGATGTTAATACAAATATACATGTGCTTTCCACTAGGTGTGCCAACATGTCCTTCCCATCAGTGAGAAACAGGACTGGACCTACAACTGTGTGGAGACCATACTACCCAGCACATAGAACTGTTCTCCCAAAACAGACAGATGTTGTTTCCTTGTTACATTAGAAGTTAAGGGGCTAAATTTTATTCATCAGGGTTTTACATGTGGTAAATAAGGGACATCCTTTGTTATAAATCTACAGGCATCATGTTGTGAATGCAAAGTTGAAATGATTGTTACGTTAACTACCAAGTTTGAAATGGGCCATTGCAAAATCATTCCAATGTGTCTAGTTGTAACTGGTCTGTAATACTTTGTCAGAACTGAGACAGCTGATGGTTGCAAACTGCTTCGTCGGTCCCAACTGCAGGAAGTTGATAACCTTGTACAAACACACAAGGTTCAATTAATAATGGAGACAGTAATTCTTTTCTGTTTTGGTTTGATGGTATTGTTTTCCTTACATTGTTGCAGTTTCTTTTACTCTTCCTTGAATGTGCCTTTGTCACTTTAATAGATGTTGGATTAATATAGAGATTTTTTTTTATAGTATGCATTACCATATATACCGCATACATAGAAAGCCTAGATTATGCGCTAAATTGCCAAAATTACATTGACATGACAAATTAAAAATTCTTTTGGTTTTCATGTCACAATATACAGTTATGTAATCATTAGGGACACAAACTTTTTTTTAAATGTGCTTTTTATTTTCTTAACTTTGAAAATGATTCATTTGCTATACTCACCTCATGTAACAGTTGATGTAAATCAAGACTTTCAGTCAATATTGCTATCACAGGCTTACCTTGACTGATAACTTGTTGATTTATACTTTTGAATGATTCTGTTAATAATCATGCTTTACATCTGCATCTTGTTTCAATAGAAAATGGATAAAATAATGGAAGATGTTTTCGAAAAGCTGTTTCACTGTGTCTTTAAGTCTCTGTGATCTTGCAGGTTTATTGCGTTTGAATAATTTTCCCTGGAAAGTCAGCACATTTGTATCTACTTGATGAAGCGGAAGCTGGATTTACAAATACAAAGCAGTTAATTCACATAGAAAACAAAAGGTGACTGCAACGACATCTCAATCAAAAGTAAACTTTTTTTTTTAATTCAAGTTGGAACAGATATCACTTATAAAAATCCTATGTCCAGTTTTCCTGTTGGACATGTGAGGAAGCTAATAATAATACAAATTCAACCTAATTTCACCCGAGAGGACTTTTGGACTCAAAACTCCATGTCAATGCTTCGGTGTGATTTTCACATTGAGATCAAGAGTTCTCAACTTACTTACGATCTGTGTCAGTCCTGAATGAAATCTATGTGCAGCTATTGGTCTCGATACTCTTCATACAGTAGGGCTGTGGGGATTTAAGGTTGGCAATGAAATGCATTCCTTTGCATTGCGCTCAGGTCTAAACTTTACTTGCCCTTGGCCTTTCTCGTTGAGTGCAGGCTTGACCTCCTATTTATATCTCCCAGGCCATTATTTGCCCTTTGACTTTTTCTGTTGAAATAGTAGAGCCGGGGAACTAAATGTCACATGGCATGTGAGATGTCTTTAATGTCCTGACCCCCCGTCTGCTCTTCTTTTCCCAACACAGCGGTTTAGTGTCACTCGACTGCTTGCTGCTGAGGTTCAGTGTTGTGAGCTATTTTAAATATACTTTGTGGAACTGTCGAGCCTAAGATCCTAATACATTTTGTGTGTTTTAAGAAAGATTTAACAGTAGTATATTTAGGGCCCGAGCACCGATGGTGCGAAAGCCCTGTTGTTATCCAAGAGATTATTATGATTCTATGTAAAAAACTGCATTTTTGGAGGCTTTATCATACTCAAAAACTTATGAAACTTGGTACACACATCTCTCCCAGTGAAAAACTTTGGGAATCAAACCCCCACCCTCCTTACTGAGCTGCAGCAGTGCTAACCACTGCGCCACCAACCTTCCTAGGCATTAGACAGCATTGTGACAAATCTTTGGCTCACTGCAACCTATAACTCCACCATCTACAAACATTCATTTAAATGCAACCAAAATGCCGCAGACATTCTTTGGATAGTAGATATATGTGTTTTCAAGGGGGTCTGCAGTGATATTAAATATCTTCCTGTAATGTGTAGTGTATGCAAAACTTTTTCAACTTCTCCAAACGTTTCAACTTCACTAAAAGTTGAATCACCATCAACAGGCCGAGGTGGAATCTGAACCATTAATAGCAACCTTGGTGAAGTAGAATCTTTTAGCTGTTGAGTTAACCAGACTATCGGTTCAGTCTCTGGAAGCTCTGAGTGAACTCCGTGAACCACTTTCTCCTGCCGCATCTCATCCTCTGGCGCCGAAGATAGTCCAGGGGTCTGCAATTCAGACACACAGCTGAAAACAACCTCATGAAGACACGGGTTCAAGCCCCCCTCAGATATCACACATGGTTTACAGAGGATGAGTCCCACGGTACACAGAGAGAATCCCTGTAAGAGTAAGCCATGTGGTTCACCAAGGGTTTGAACATAAGGTGAGTCTCTCTAAAGGTAAGCCATGAACTGTATTGGTACCAAACCAAAGGTCAACAACAATACAAAGCTCAAACAAAAAAAAAGTCCAAAAGAGGCTTTAATTTTTCAGAAAAGTTGCCTCAGTGAGAAGTAACTTGAGGCATGCATGTCAGTTCAGAAAAAGGTCATACTTCAAAAAGTGATAAAAAAAAAAAAAAGTAATTCAAAATATCCAAAGTATGTTGTCCAAAATATTATTAAAAAAAAGTCACTATGTCGTCCGAAATATTCAAAAAAAGTAATGTCGTCCAAACGTGACCCAAAATTCATTTTTGTATATAGTATAGACTAGAGTATAGAGTATATAGTATATAGTATAGAGCATAGAGCATTGAGTATATACTCTATACTATACAGTATATAGTATAGCCAGGGCGATGCAGCTAAGTTTGATTGTAGCCGTGACACAGGAAGTTGATATTTAATGTCAAACGATGCTCCAAACCTCACGAAACTTTGCATATGCGTCAGGCACCAACTTTCATGAGTTTTGAAGACGTTAAAGCCGCCAAAAATGTTTTTTAAAAAAAATTTTTTTAAAGAAGAATAAGGAATGAGATCGAGAAAAAAATTAAAACTGCAAGCGGGAATATGCGGACCATGGCGTGTTGCATGTCAGGGAGCCGGCGGCCACGACCCGCTGGATCCCCGACGTGCAGCGTGCGAGGGCCCGTATATTACTGCTTGCAGTTTTAATTTTATGTTGTAATTCACTTTAACTTCAGTAAAAAAAATAAAAAAATTAAAAAAAAAATTCAAAATTGTAAAATGGGAATCATTCACAACTAAATAAGGCACTAGTTTGACTAAACTGAAAGAACTGAGAATGAATTAATTCCACTTTTGGTTTGCACTTGACTTTTTTTTTTTTTTTTGTCCTGACTATATATACAGATGAGTTTCATGGTTTAACTTCCACACTCATACATGTATAGATATGCCCAACTGTTATGATGACAGATCTTGAAGGTAAACTTTGTACTGGCTGTGATGATCAAACACACTCTGATGCAACAGGCAAACAGCAGTGTCTCAATGTGAACTATTTCACAACTTTCTCCCTGAAAAATTCTCCCCACTGAAATAAAGTGTTGCTGTATTGCAATACCTTTCTGTCATAGAACTTTATTGGTAACTTTGCCAACTTGAAATTATTTTCACCTAATAGAGAATTATATATGTTATTACTCTTCTGTTCAGATCTCTATAACTGGTGAGAAGGTTACAACAAGCCTTGCAGTCATTGACCCCTCTGTGCATATTATTTGACCTCAAGCATGACTTAAATGTGAAGCTTCATAGATCCTTCATTAGGATAAGTCTGCCATCTTTTCTTTTAAACCTGCATTTCTAAAATAAGTAAAGAGTGCAATGTTGCGTACTACAGGACATTATTCAGCTGCACTTAAACAGGATGGCTGCATACAGAAATTAAGCATTAAGCTGGGTGCATATTATTTTGCACCACCAGGGCCAAAGCTACCACTGAGAACCTGTCCTCTATATTTTGTTTTTGCGAATGTGTAGTTTTGAAACATGGGAAGACTTTATGTCAAAATTTAGTTCTATATTTCCTGAGATGGGTGTCTGAAAAAGTTCTAAATAAAAGAATTAAAATTAAAATGTGCAAATAAAAGTTTTAGCATTTCTCATATATGTATTTACCTGGCAGTGTGCATGCACATTTTGCATAACAGCATTTTCATCATTATGTTGGAAAGCAAAATTTACAGAAACATTTAACTAAATAAATTCAACATGAAACATCCAAATAACAAAAAAAATGAACGGACCTGCTTTGGGGTTTTGGTTTGGGTGGCCATTGGGTCTCAGACACTAATTCTATGTTCACATCATATGGGATGGATGATAGCGATGAGAAAGATTCATATCCCTGTAACTCACAATAGTTAAATGATTACAACATCGGTCGACTAGTAGGAGGTTTAAAAACAGGGTATTCACAATACAACACTGTGTACATTACATTTGTGTTTAATGACAATGGCAGGCAGACTTAGGCGCCCCTATTTGATTGATTTTCATTCACTTTCATGTTATGAAATGTCAAAGATAAGGGTGGTGGGGAGGTTGTAGGGGAGCTACAAAAAAAAAATATTGTACATTTTCTCACCACAACAATATTATTTTTTTTAATTGTTTAGATTTCGCCAATATCCAAAAACAGAAGAATATTTGACGGCAATTAAAACGATCTGCCTCTGTAGTTGCTTGTTAAATTTGAGGAAATCCTCCGTGGTCCCTACTTGCCCTTTAAACCGAGAGGGCGGGGGTGAGAGGGTGAGAGGGAGGGAGGAGGGAGGAGGGAGTTGTCCGGGGTGAGAGCGTGTGTGTGTGTGGCTGCTCTGGCTCTGCAAGTGAGTCGTCTCCTCCTCGGACGAGACTGCCGGGGTGACATAGGGCGCTCACTTAGGGGGGGGGGAGAGATCGAAAATGGGGAAAATTACGACAGTGAAGACCAAGCCGTACGCGGACCAGAAGCCCGGGACGAGCGGCCTGAGGAAGAGGGTGACGGTGTTCCAGCAGAACCAGCATTATGCGGAAAACTTCATCCAGAGCACCATCTCCGTCGTCGAGCCTGCCGAGCGCCAGGCAGCCACCCTGGTGGTCGGGGGGGATGGCAGGTTTTTCATGAAAGACGCGATTCAGCTGATCGTTCAGATCGCAGCTGCCAACGGGGTCAGTAGCAGAAGGACATACCGCTCACCTTTTTTTATTTTTGTTTTTAAAAACAGTTTGGGTCGAGGGACTGAACTAGCTTCGTGCTAACTGTCCCAACTGTCAATTTATAACGTTGTTAGCTGGCAAATGTCATAATAGATCCTGCGACGTGGCCGACGTCATCGCTTTCCTGTGAAAGTTCTGCTGTCATTCAAAATACCTATTTTATTATTATTTTATTTTTTTTAAATGAATGTTATCGTGAGCTAACTAAACCTGCGTGCTCCTGCAAGCTTCCCTCGTCCCCTGCGCGGTTTCTACATTTCTGCCTTTACGAGTGTGGTAAACACTCGTCCTGAATTTCATCAAAAATGCTGTTTTACGGGGAACTCCTTGACGCCTCTCGTCGGGTCCGGAGCAGTCAGTGAGCCCCCTGACAGCAGGTGTCGTCAGCTCCCGTGTCCGGTGGCCTGCTTGACCGCAGTGATCTTTTGGGTAAAGTGCACGAAGGAGGCCACTTGTATAAAAAAAAACGCCTACCTTTGACATTTACATACTGGCAGGACGTCTGGGCTTTAGTGTAGAAGACTGAACCCCCTGGTTTTTTTTTAAAATTATTATTATTATTATTATTATTATTATTATTATTATTACTGTGGATTTCACAAACAATCGCAGCTTTAGTCTTTTACAATTCTACAAAATGAGCAAAACTCGTTTTGGAGGTTGTTAACGGAGGCATGATGGCCTTTTTACGTTGTGTTGTTTCATAAGGAGCTGTGATGGGAGGCCACCACTGGCTGCCTTCAACGCTGCCTGAAAGGATTTGCAGGAGAGCAGGGGGCGTGACGTGCAGCTGGTCACGTTGCCCTGCATATGTCGGCTGCACAGATGGGAACTGCACGTTCAAGTGCATACAATACAATACATCCAATACATTTACGTTGTATTCTTAATTTCAGCCCTTTAGTCATCCGTGCTCTCGTGTCATTGGTAACACGGTCAAATGCGTGCACAAGGTAGCCTCGGTCACCATGTTTGGACGGGATATGATGGTTTCCGTTTATAATCTGTGACCTTCTCTCTCTCTCTCTCTCTCTCTCTCTCTGGAGGCAGCCGCCCTGTCTCTGTTGTGGCTATTGCAAAGAAGCATCTTTTTAAATGCGAGGTTCGTCCGTGAAACCAGTAGGTTCACGTTGCACAACGATGCCTGATCTGGGCTGCTTTTTGCAATTTTTTTTTTGGGTGTTGGGAAATTAGGTTGTGGGGAAATGGCTTCACGCACTAAGTTGCAGAGACAGAGGCGCCGCTGTTCACATGTTTACACGAAGCAAACCACTCCCCGCTTGAGTAGACAGAGCTCCTATACTGAGATAGAGGCATGGTTTCAGAACTAAAACAGGAGTCAAGATACACACTATTTTTATTTAACACCTTCTGCAACAATGAACCCTTTCAGAAAAGTAAAAAAAAATAATAATAAAGTATTGAAATAATTGTTGTTTTGTCTTGGTAACATCATAACAAAGAAATTCAATTAAGGTAACCATGATATTGTGTCAGTATCTGAATCTCAGCTTGCACTCTGATTTGCATATTATTGATTCTTCTCATTCACAGATGGTCTTTGATTTCAGAGATTCCCTCAAACCAATGAATGGGCTGAATAATCTTGCTTCTGGCTTTGCAATGTTGTTCACTGGTGCGCTTAAATCAATCAAACTTTGCAGTCCACATACATTTATCGGTCATATTCCGACCTCAATTTTTTTTTTTTTTTTTGAAAGACTAGATTAGACCATTGTAGACTCTCTCCCCCCCCCCCTTGTGTCTGTGAGTTTATTCATGTGTGCATCGATCCGTGCATGTGCTTTGTGTCCCTGCCTGCAGATTAATCGCCTGGTGATCGGTCAGAATGGCATCATGTCCACCCCAGCAGTCTCCTGTGTGATCCGCAAGATAAAGGCAGTGGGTGGTATCATCCTCACAGCCAGCCACAACCCAGGAGGCCCCAATGGAGATTTTGGCATCAAGTATAACATTTCCAGTGGAGGTGAGAGGAGTTCACAGACCCACAGATCGCTATGTTTCAGTCCAAGCAATGGAGAAAAATGTCCTTTTCAGTTACATTTTTTTGGCCACTTCATTTTTGGCCACCACTTCATATTTTGCACTGTACATTTAACATCCTTTTACTTTGTCCTCAGGCCCTGCTCCGGAGGCCATCACAAACAAAATATTCGAGATCAGCAAAAGCCTGCAGGAGTATCACATCTGCCCAGAGCTCAAAGTGGATCTGTCCAAGATCGGAAAGCAGACCTTTGAAGTGGACACTTTCAAGCCCTTCACAGGTACATCAGCATGGAGAGCAGAGTCCTGCCTTCAACTTAAAGATAAACAGTTTATTCCACTTCAATAAATGAATACCAGAAACCTGAAATTGAATAACAAATTCTTTTTTTTTTCTTTTTAAATTTTTTTATTTTATTCTCTGCTCTTTTCAAACATGATCTGGTCATTTGAACTATTAAAATAATCCAGTTGGTGACTTATGAAATTCATAAAATGATATTATTTTTGTGAATTTGTTACCCAACATCTATCGCCATGTTAATTGTGCTCTGTGTCCTCTTGATTTGTCTCAGTGGAGATCGTGGACTCGGTTGAGGCCTACGCTGAGATGCTGAGGGGAATCTTTGACTTCGCTGCGCTGAAGGAGCTTCTCTCTGGAGCCAGCCACATTAACGTCCGACTGGATGCTATGCACGGAGGTATGGAACAGGTTTTCACAACTTTAGACCTTTGTGACTGGGGGGGGGGAATAGCAAAGAGGGGATTTGGACCTAAACTGCAGATAGGGGAAACTGGGTTCTTCAATTAGTCTGAAAAAAATTACAACAGGAGAAGCATATAATAAGAAAAGATCACATTTTTTGCGCATAACAGTGTAAAGGAGTTGAGTGCTTTATTCCTCAAATGTCCCTGGCTGTGATATGATGGCACCTTTTAATGACACACTCCCTCCCTCTAGTGGTCGGCCCGTATGTGAAGAAGATAGTGTGTGAAGAGCTGGGATCTCCTGCCAACTCAGCCGTCAACTGTGTCCCCCAGGAGGACTTCGGTGGCCACCACCCTGACCCCAACCTGACCTACGCCGCCGACCTGGTCAACACCATGAAAGGCGGAGAGTATGACTTCGGAGCCGCCTTCGACGGTGATGGTGTAAGTGGTGTAGCTTTTTTTTTCTTTTTTTTTTTCCGGAGAAAATGATTTTACAGCTATGAAATCAGACAGCGTGTTGGAGAGAGGTGAGAGCAGAGTTGTGAAGTTGGTGAACTGGATTTGAATCTATGATGTCAGCTCACATAAAATGAATGTAATAAACTCTGGTGTATTATGATTTTAATTTTGAATTTTTTTTCCTTAATAAACCAGAGTTAGTAATCAAAATAATGGGCCTGGGTCCCAGGGTGAGACCGAACTGAACTCATTTTGACTTTGGCACAACATTTAATGAAGACAGTGAATGTTTTCAGTTAGCAGTCTCTGTAGCTATCCCCCAGACACTTATCTCATTTTTCATGAAAAGAACAGATAAAATATAACAGTGCTGCCAATGTGATTGAAAAAAAAAGAAGAAATCATTAAGGCATACTTACTCAATTTGTCATCCTTCTGTTACCTTCAAAATTCATATAGCTATTTAAGAAATACTTTCAGATGAAGGTTTTTGTTTTGAATTTTGAAATCTTCAGCATATGATGGGATTCAGTAACTTCTTAAGAAGCACTAGGACTGAAGTTACCTTCTGCCACTACTGAACAAATATTTACCAGCTCAGAAAACGTATTCGTAAGTCACGTCAGTTATTTGTGATTGTTGAACCTGATATCTCTGTGCCACCTTTCTTCTTCTTTTTTTTTTTTCTTTTTTTTTTAACTCCTCCTCAGGACCGCAACATGGTGCTGGGTAAACACAGCTTCTTTGTGAACCCATCAGACTCTGTGGCTGTCATCGCTGCCAACATTACCAGCATCCCTTACTTCCAGAAGACCGGTGTCAAAGGACTGGCCCGCAGTATGCCCACCAGTGGAGCCCTTGACAAGTAAAAAAAAAAGAAAGAAAACAACACTCGACTTAACGGCTTATTTGAAGTTTTCCTTCAGTAAATTGAAAAAGTGCTTAAACACCCACCAGTGACATATCTGCTTATTCTCATGTGGTTTATTATGTGTGCCAATCTGTTCCAGTGTGGCTAAAGCTCTGCAGATGCAGCTGTACGAGACTCCGACTGGCTGGAAGTTCTTTGGGAATCTGATGGACGCTGGGAAACTCTCACTGTGCGGAGAGGAGAGCTTCGGCACTGGTGAGAGAGAGTCGTCAGATTGATGTGGCTCGGACTCCAGTAAGAGAAGGCAGCGCCCCTCACTTACCTACTTGATGACATCCCTTCTCCTCTCTCTGCTGCCCACCAGGCTCAGACCATATCCGTGAGAAGGACGGTTTGTGGGCGGTGCTGGCGTGGTTGTCAATCTTAGCCACCAGGAAACAGAGCGTGGAGGAGATCATGAAGGATCACTGGCAGAAGTTTGGCAGGAACTTCTTCACCAGGTCAGGAATGATGCCCGTAGAACAGTTTATGAAATGTAAGCTTGAGTGCCAAAAGAGGTGGAAATATTTCTTTTAATAATTGTTGGTCCCAAGGACTTGTTGAAACAGATTTAAGAAAAGTTCCTGGGACTATGCAGGAATGTAGGATGCTCAATGGTACTTTGGCACCTTCCAGTGGCAAATAAGAGAACTGCAGAACATGAGAATCAATTCAAATAGCTAGCTTAAAATCAAAGTTAAAGCAATTATCGTACGACCACAAATCACCAGCTATCTCATGTCCATCTTTACATCCAGGTACGACTATGAGGAGGTTGACTCAGACGCTGCCAACAAGATGATTAAGGACCTGGAGACGGCAATGTTCGACCCATCCTTTGTAGGAAAGAAGTTGTCATCGGGCGATAAGACTTATGAGGTGGCTGTTGCTGACAACTTCGCCTACACAGATCCTGTGGATGGAAGTGTGTCCAAAAACCAGGTAGGGAGGCTGCATAACAGAGATGATTAAAACTTGTGTTCTCTCCGTTTTCCATCCATCATCAGACACCGTCTGTTATTTAGATCATGTCCCGTAACAGTGTTGTGCTCTGTGGATATCCTGATTGAAGTGTCTTTGCTCCCGATTCCAGTCATTTAATATGTCGAATTTGCTGATACCGAATCCCAATCTGATAGTAAAGTCAAGAAAAACTCAAAGTTGTCAGAAAACTCTTCTGAATCGTGCTACAAATTGTCGTCTCAGTGGATGACACCCCCGCGGTAGCTGACATAAAACAAAGGAGCGGGGCTGAATATAGCTGAGTAAAAAAAAAAAATGCCTTGATTACCCCTCAATATTGATGTTTAAGACGGGCTCGGGATCCCCACGTGCTCACACTCAAATGTCACATCTGTCCAATTCGCTTCAAGTCCTACTAGAGCTTCGTCATTACAGTCAAACATTGATATTTGGAAGTGATCCCACCATGTTTTAAAATGATATATTAATAGGAATGATGTCATTCAAAAATTCAGTTAAATATCTATGGAGTCATATCCAAACTGCATGCAACAGTGTGAGTAATTGCACCTCATACATTATTCCGCCACATGTGTAAATTTTCATTGATCATCATCCTCTGTCTCTCTATGTGTCTCTCTGTGTCTCTCGCTGTCTCAGGGCCTCCGGATCATCTTCTCTGATGGTTCCAGGATCATTTTCCGTCTCAGCGGTACAGGCAGTGCGGGAGCAACCGTCAGGCTCTACATAGACAGCTATGAGAAGGATCCCCAGAAAATTTACCAGGACCCACAGGTCAGGACAATGTGGAGTAACTCCAGCTGGGGAGATCCAGCAAGAATATTAGACAATGATGTCATCAGATAGGAATATAAACATTCGTGGAACGAGCACCAGAACAAAAGATTTTTCTTTTCTTGTGAATATTCTTATGGGTGAAAAAAAAAAATCAGAAAAGAAAAAATAACGATGTTAATATCGTTTGTTACTCTATCATCGGCCTATAGGTTACCGCAGGCACATGTTTGCTGTAATGGGCCTCACATCCCCCTCAGGCTGGCTGGAATCATCTGTAAAGTGCCGGAAGGCCAGCTTGCATTGGGTGGAGCTCTCAACAACAAAAAACGAGTTCCAGAGATTTTATTCAACATGGGAGATGATGGAGATGTTTGGCCAAGTCTTGAGTTATGGCAGCTTATCAGGGCCAGAATGAAGAGAGGGAGACTTCTCACGAGGGAAAAAAATAAAGAGCGCGAGTTCCAACGAGACACTTCATAAAGTCGTTTTGACGGGTGTGGACAGGGAGGTGATGTAGAACAAGAGAGCAAGACAAGAAAGAAAAATGTGAATAAATGTTCTACTCCAGCCCTTTATCCTCTCCGGTGCTCCGACACCATCAATGAAGAGATAAGCAGAAACATACTACTTCAGAATCTTAACCTGACAGATAAATGGCCACTGGGTTAATGGTTCAGTTTGCTGACTTTGGGTCCGTTTGATTTACACACCCAGAGGGTTACCGCTTGATATGAGCAGATTTAGAGTAGAAAAGAAAGCACTTCACCAAAACTATTTTGCAGATCGATGAGAACACACGACAGAAATCTTAACATTTTCACATTTAGTTTTTATGTGTTTTTCCTTTCTGGATCTGTGAGTTATTTTTTTGTGAAAACAGTTATTGTAGTTCATACCAAGTTTTGTGAATCAGTTTTTTTTTCTGTTCATTTGTTGTCAATCACATTGCGTTATGCCAATCATGACCATTGTGTTGTTTATATTCTTGTAGACAGATTTCAGAAGGTAATTTTATTCTGGCAGATCTCTGGAAAGACCACAAAAGCTGATGTTTCACAGATTATTTTATGATTAGCTGATAATAAAAGGTATTCTGCACAGAAGGCCACCTTCAAGTCTTGCATTGGGTCTTAATCAACTTCAGTGTCAGTCATGTTAATGTTACAGAGACACCTTTAATCAGTAATGTTAATGTTACAGAGACACCTTTAATCAATAATGTTAATGTTACAGAGACACCTTTAATCAATAATGTTAATGTTACGGAGACACCTTGAGTCAATAATGTTAATGTTACAGAGACACCTTGAGTCTAGTTGTGTGAGTGAACAAATTCTGTAATTTGTTAAGATTTAAAATAGTTGATTTATGTCAGCATCACTTCAAAGGAATATTTTTGAGATTTTAGGAAATGTTGCTTTCCTATCAGTGATTTACACATGAAGTTAACGCTAAGAAATGTTTAGCATGTCTTAGCTTAGACTCTGAAAGAAGGGTGAAACTTGGCTGGCATTGTCCATAAGTAAAATTATGAAAAATACTTATACTGATTAAACAAATGAGATCTAATATTCTAGTTAATGAGGTTTTTTTTTAAATTTTTTAGAGTTGCTACCGCCAGGCTAGTCGTCTCCCCTGTGCTTTATGCTAAGCTTTAACTTTTGAATACTTATTTTAAGGAAAACATCTGAACTGGAGTAGGGCTGCATGTATTGAAGGATGTGTATATGTGTGTACATGACCTCATGTTCTCTGCTCTTCGGGTTATCTCCTCATCCAGGTGATGCTGGCTCCCCTGGTTGACATCGCCCTGAAGGTCTCTCAGCTCCAGGAGAGGACTGGACGCACCGGCCCGACTGTGATCACATGATTCCTCCGCCACTCTGCCTCCACTCACGCTCAGCAACAGGATACCTCTGCACGCTCTCTCTCTCTCTCTCTCTCTCTCTCTCTCTCTCTCTCTCTCTCTCTCTCTCTCTCTCTCTCTCTCTATCTCTAACTTGAACGATATCATGAAATAGAGATAATACCAAACTAAATTTAAATCAGCCATTTGGGGCCCCCTCCCCCCACTTCTCCCATGACGGACCTGGTGCCTTCCCCGTCTTTATGTCCTCCAAAACCACCGAAATAGCCTCTCAACCTGAACCACAGATAAAATCGTGACAACTAACACATTCACCGCTAATAAAAAAAGAACCTTACATAAAAGAACTGTGGTCATGTTTTAAATCATTTCCCCTTTTTTATTTTTTTATTTCTGGTTACACAATAAAAACTCTTAATTTCCGGGCAGATGAATGTCACACAATCAGGAATATTTATCGATAACGTTAATTTAAAAAAACAAACAAACAGCTGCTGTTCAGAGCAGCTGTGATCGCCTGACCAGACCAGGATTTAAAAAAAACTTGAGCATTTACCAGAGAAACCTGAAACAAGACTGTGTGGGGTGGTATTAATGATAGCCTTTTATTCAGTTGGGAAATTATTCTCGAGAGATCCTGTCCGGCAGTGAGCGAGCCAAGTCGTAGGACAAGCTTTCAGGAGAATTAAGTGCTCCGAAGAAAAAAAAGTCAGTGCCTCTCAAAAGACATTCCTCAGGCGAGCAGAGAAGTATAAACTGATGGATTCTCTCCCTCCCTCGCAAGTCTCTTTGTGTAATGAGATAGTCGCTGTAATCCTGATTAACGATAGGAGCTATAGGATAGTTATAAGTGTCAGAAGGTCGGGGGATCCCACAGGCTATATCTAAAGACAAACAGATGAGCCGAAGCAAGTTGTTTTTTTTGTATGTCGTTTTTCACAAGGGGAATGAGTGAATGAAACAGCTTGAACTATTTGCAGGTATTGGATTGGTGTCAACTTTTCACAACTCGGATGTTTGGATGTAAATTGACTACAATTTAGGTAATTGGACTGAGGGGAGAAAATCAGGTGCACCGATGCACAGCACAGGGAGCTGAACACGAAATGGAAAATTGGCCGCAAACCGCAGATTACACATTTTACGTCAATTTCTGTCATGTATGTCTGTATCACTCATTCTAAAGCAACACAATCAGCTCAATCTACCTGTTTTCTCTAATCTACCTCCAAAATACATGGCAAACAGTTTAAGTTCCTGAGCTGGAACTAATTGACCAATCAAGCTGTATTTTCTGTCGCGTATCTTCAGAGTTTGATGTATGATGACATTATGTTACAGCTGACTATTACTGCTAATTTACATTTCCTGTGATTTTATTGACACAAACTCTAGCAGACACGTTTTACGAGGCATTTCTGACTATAAAGAGCGAGATCTAAATTAATGTTTACAATCTTTTTTTCTGTGTTTACATTAAGATTGCTGATGGGGCTTTTAAGGCCGACTGCTAGTCTTCAAAGGTAAAATCTGTGTCACGTGGGATGTATAACTGCTATAAACAGTTCCTCTCTATTCCCTTAAGAGTCAGTAAGAGGGTGGAAACTTTTTCACCCTACATTGTTCAGGCCCTGTCAGGCTAACGTAGTGCAACGTATAATGTGTTCCTCTTGTTTGGCTCGTAATGGCTTACAGGCTGCATTTGGATTGGCTGTCATTACATCAGGTAATCACAATAAGGCTTACATTAAGCTGGCCTGGTCCACAGCTATTAGATGTCCAACTGGCTTTCTCTGGAGCTGGCACCGAGCCGTGTGTTTTTAGAGCGTCCTGTTCATTGCTCTCCTGCAGGAAGAGGGCAACGTGGTGGACAAAGACATCATTCTCAAAGTCCTCAAATAAGGAGCAAGGAAAGCAATGAGGTTTTACTCTGGTTCTTGTGGTTTTCCCTGTGGGAGACGTTTCCTCTACTCAGGCATAAGTAATTAAGTATTACAGTTAAGAAAAGGGAAGCTTTCATAACACCTGACTTATCCCAGTCTGTCCTTTACAAAACTAATTATTAAATTCCCACTTAATATCATCATTAAATAACTTTAGATACCATCACTTTTCGTCCATGAAATCCAAAGCCAGGTTTCCAAAATACCAAGGACTCATTTTATGATATGCTGTATGTCCAGTTATTCAGCTGAGCAACAGTTATCTCAGATAATATTCCCACTGGAAAGGCAGTAGTACTGGACGAAGATTTTCAGTCTGAAACCATCAACAAGAGACCCCACTATTGCAGCAAGCTCTTTAGAGTAATGACAAGTGGAAAATTCGGACTAATTTAGTAATTAGTAATTGCTAGATTCAAAACTGCAATCTCTCACCATTACTTGTTAATAGAAAACAAATTCAGTTAAATTCAAGTTTTATTTATTTTAAACAAGCTCAGACCTGGGCGGCCATCTTCCTCTGCCAGTTTGGGTGAGGTGAGAGCGGAGAGAGAGAAGAACAGCATAGAGAGACGCAATAAACACAAGCAGCTCCAGTGCCAGGAATACCTGCAAGAAATAGCACAGGACTAGGCGAGTAACTGAGTCAACAAACATTAAGCAAAATTATTCTTACACAGTACAGGATTTTTTTTTTTTTATTGATAATTAAAAAATGATTGATAACAAGCACCCCCTTCCTAACAGTAACTAGGCTTTTGTAATGAAAACGCTTTACCATGAACATACTTGAATGTACATGGATGTACTTTATACTTGCCTGTAATTTCTTGTAATCCATCATGTCCATTTAAAAGTTGAGAATATGTATCCTTGAAATTTAAGATTCCACTTCTTTGTTTTTTTCCCTGAAAAACGTCCATTTGTATTACTATTAAGGAACTTTAGTGTGTTAATTGTAAACCTGAATGATGTTGTGCCAAAAACAAGAAAGTCGGGAATCCAAACTGGTCAACCTTGTTAAAGCATGATATCACCTCTTGCCCGTTAGATCTGAACAAGCTTTGACAGAGTGTGTGAGGTTAACAAAGTCTCAGGCAATCCCAAAAAACCCAGGATTAATAGAAGTAGAGGCAGCACATGAGTCATCACCATCTCTAAATTTTCCAGGTCTGGAGCCGAAGTGCACAGGATGATGTGTGAGGCCATAAAAACTGTTCGGGACGAGATGAGTTGGAACGTTTCTGTCCACACGGTTGAACCCAGTGGTGTGAAAAGGAGACTGGATTGTGTCCAGTATCGTCTCCAATTCTTACTTTGGCTCTCAGTCAATAAGCGGACAAATACTTCAGGAGACAGCTCACTTATATGGCTCATTGTCCTGTGGAGTGTGTGTTTGATGGAGAGATCTCCTGCACCTTTTTCTAGAATTTTAAATGAAGTATATATTAAAGCTTAAAACTGTAACGTAAATAAACACGTTAAAATGGAAACTTTACTGCTAATGTGTGCTTTTACTCTTTTAGCCTGATTTATTCTCAAAATAGCTGCTTTCTCGTAGCTCCATTTACCCCCACCCCCAATGAGCTGCACTAAAAACAAACAAAACAGGGAAAATGTAAACCCCCTAATGAATTGTGTGCTGCATGCATTCAACTGCAAGTCATTATTGATTTGCTGACTAAAACCTCACATAATTTAAGAGCCTGCAGAGAAGAACAAGACAGTATGTTGGCACTGGAGCATACATTTATATATTATCTTGAGTTTCTGAGAGGTTTTTGAGATAAATTGCAGAGAATTGGGTGTTTTATAGTGTTTTATTCTTAGTGAAGATTTCCTTTTCTTTAATGCAAGGAGAGTGATCTGGAAAAGTATCTGGCAGTCCTGCATTTGTTATATATTAGCACTGACTGCAATCTGTTCCAAAGCCATTCTGGTTTTGACAGAGGTGGGGGTTTGGAGATACAAGCGATTCAATGAGGCAAATACTATCTGTCAGCCGTTTAAGGCCGTCTAAACTGTGGCGGAAACTGTCCTGAGTTATCTGCTGATTGAAGAATGCGCAAAGTGCTAACACATTTTCAAGGGGATGCAAAGAAAATCATATAATAAGCACAAATTATTAGTGTCATGAGGATATGCAGGGAAAGAGAGAAAGTTTGGAAGAAGCAGAAAATACTGAGAAGATGTAGCAGATTTTTTGAAAAGGCTATACCATCAGCCTCATCCTCTCATTCACTTTTATTGACTAAGACATCATTGCCAACTTTGTAACAAAGAGCTTCCCTGTCCATGTGCTGTGGCCACGGCAGAAAGCTCCAGGGATCTGCTCTTCAAAGAGACCTTTAGAACCCTAATCCACGCCAACATGAAAGTTAGATGACTTTCACCATGCATGGTTGCAATTTTAATAATCGTATCCTACTTTAGGCAAAATGAAGTCGATGGACATCAAGGAGAAAAAAAATAGGCCAATGTCAGAAATAATCTCAGCACTCGATCGGCCCGGCGGTGAGGTCTTCCCCCACTGAATCCCCTTCCACTCCTCTGAGGCTCCTTATTACAGAGAAAACCACCTAAACACAGCTTAGGTTAAACTCATCTGTCTGCTTCAACTGAAAATGTAAAGGGGTCCCTCACATGGAAACATAGCTTACATGTGATGCACATCACCTCACACGTTTCTCCACACTGCAATCAGTCATGCCCAATTTCTTCTGGTTTGACAGTTATTTCGAGTTACTTTGTTTGAATTTGCTCTCTGTGTGATATCGCCGGAGCACAAAAGTCCTTTGTTGTGTTAATTGAAATGTTATGTGAAATCATGCACATGCGAACACACACACTTTTGGGTCTGCCTCTTTCTGTCTGCGGTCCCCCAAGAAGCTCAGATACAACAGGAGTCGGCACTCAAACCACTTGAAGTCCTTGAACTTGCACATTGCAGCTTTAAGAAGTTTCAGCTGAGAGTGTACATATATTAAACACAATTAAATGAAATCGAGAAGAGTTATGTTCTTAGATATTCCACTATTTCATAATCCATACCTCTGGCATGAAGGAATTGTTATGTCCAATGTGTTAAAGTGAGACTGAACGCTACGCATCATTAGAAAATGGATCACAGTCTCTATTTACATGTTGAATTGACCGCAGCACTGGTTTTGATCAGAGCTTTTGGCAGCTATTGCAGTTGGCTGCTTTGTATCCCTCAACTGTAATAATCACCATATTCTTAATTTCCTCAGCCACTCAAATGAAGCAGGACCGGGGACCCTGAAAAGATGTGTTGATGTACAGTCTGCAGCATTACTGGAATTCAACATGAAAGACCACTTAACACAATGTACCCACCCTCATGCTGTCTGAAGGTTCACAGGAAATTTAGACTGTTATTTCAAGCCTCTAGTTAGAAGCATCTCTCCAGGGATGATATGGAGGAAACACGGGGAAGGGGACACCAACAGGTAGCCATGGACCATGTCCAGATGGACTCCTGGGCCTGGACGAAGAGCAGGGACATCAGAGGTGAAGTCCTGACACTTAGCAGCAACCCATTTCACCTTCTTCAATAGTAAGTAATCCAGTCAAAAGCATTATTCATGCATGCTGTTCCTTTTGTCTGCAACAGTTAAATCAAACCATACTTCAGAGAGGATGATGTTTCCCTCTAATGAGCAGAGGTAGGTCACAATATGGGAGAACCGGAGATGTAAAATTGCTACCATTCTTCTCCTGCCCCCACAAAAATGCCGGTATTAGTCTTTCAAAGTGGTCTCTGTGCGCAGACACACACGCAAAAGATAAAGTATGTGTCAAAATCCAGAAGTGAGTCGAGTAAAATGAAACAAGGTGTGGAGTTACAGAGGAGAAGCGAGGTGGGGTAACTATACTGTAAATCTCTGGAGTTCATAATTGTGTTACAGTGTGTGTTGCTGTTTAACATACAGGCACAAGAGACCATTGTATTTTCTCTTTCGACTTCCTCTTTCCTCCTTTCATCTATCTCTGTAACATGTAATGCATGGACGCAAAACAAATGAGTATAACATTTGGATATGCAGGTAATTAATCTAGTTAATAGGTAGGTAGGTAGGTAGGTATATACTTTATTAATCCCCGAGGGGAAATTTTTTAAAATATAAAAAGGTATACTATACAAAACCAGATGGATCACTATTGAACAATCCAGAGAGATCAATTCAAACAGTTTAAATCACATAACTCAGATTTTTATTTTAGTCAAATGAAGTGTGTGAAAACATGCATATTTTCATCACAAGTAGCATCAAATGTACAGTGATGTTCAAATTTATGAAAATTTTAAAGTACATTTTAATGGGGAGTTATTGCAGAAAATCTTGAGTGTAAATAGGAATATTCTCAGAAATATTATGAGCTCAATAAAGTGCATGCAGAGGGCCAGGCTGAATTCACTATTCACACTCCTTAAATTTATTATTGGTGTATTTAAAAAAAAAAATTTTCTTCCCTTTACGGAATATTTTCCTTCTTGTAAACACTGGACCTTGTAAATCACGCCTACCAGAAACAGCCTGAACAAAATGGCTGCTTGGTGCCCCGCCGCCTGCTGGGGACCGAGGAGCTTTCATTGCGTTACCTTGTTCATTTTTGGTCATTGTTTATTTAAAAATATACTCCCTGGTTTTGGTTCATTGTCAAGAGCATCCACAAATCCCATCTAACAAATTTAACGGGATATTGCAAAGTTGATAACTGCAGGAGGGGCCACGTAACAAAGACTTATCTTATTGTGGAAAATAATTGGTTTGTTTATTTTTTCTATGCTTGTTTCTACATTTACACTCTTTCCCTAAAAATCCCATTTAATTGTCATGATTTGTAAGTTGTTGCTGTGTAGTTGTACTTTGTTACAGCAGACATTTTGACTTGACGTGGTTTGGAAACCACAGGTGTATTAATGATGGCTCAGTTCCATTAGGTGTCCCTGTAAGCCCTGTAAGACAGTGAACCTGCATACACAAACACAGGACCTCCAACAGATGGAATGCAGCCATCATTGATATAGAAAAGAAAAGCATACAGTTACCTAAACACAGAAATTTCCATAATGTTTTTCTGAGCTCTTTCAGAACCTCCAGTCGATGTTTGCTTAAAGGTTAAGGTGGAAAATCAATTGTTGACCTTTGACCATGGCAGCAGAAGTTGACAAAATCTCCCCACAAGATTCATTCATTAGCTGCAGTGGAGCTTTTGGAATTTTACTCGTGGCCCCAAAAGGCTCTTGTGTCCACCTTAATTAGACAAAATACATTTCCCACATTTAAAAAACAATTTCACAAATTGAAAAACCAAAGATAGAAGATTTGGCACACAAATTGGGAAGCCTCTCCCTGTCCTGTAATAGTTCCTGTAGTGAACACACGGTGGCGACACTTGGCTAATCAGAGCCATGTGGCTCCTGTGGGCACAAGCTTTGCACTGAAGTTTGCTGGAAGGATTGCGCTCAGTTGGAGAAAGAGACAGAGAGGGAGCAAAGTGAGCTGGGCTCAGGCGAGGAGGAAAGAGACAGAAGCCAGGAGACCAATTTCGTCAAGCCTTTTTTTTTTTGTATCGAGAGTTTTGGTGCGCTTTGAAAGAGCGGAGGAAAATAGTGCACATTTTATCAAGACACTGTATTTTGAGTGGTTCATTTTTTTTTTTTTGTGGAGGGACTCGAAATTAAGTATTGTGTGCAGTGGATGTGAAAAGCGGGCAAAGGTTTAACGCAGAGCCGGAGGAATGTATCCAACTCGGGCAGCGGCGAGCCAGCGTCTCTGGAGATGTCCAGCCTGCGCTCTGTGGATCGCCCTGCTGCTCCAAAGTGTCCAGGACCTGAGCGCGTCTGGTGAGTCTCGAGACATTTTCCTTCGCTGGGAAATCATTCCTGTCGTTCCCCTTGCTTTTGTTGAGGCTTTACTCACTCACAGTTCATCCCCACATGCGTATTCAGCTCTGTACTCTGCCTACCTTGACGAGAAATCAGTTTGGACATCCAGCATGTCCCCAACGTGCGCAGAACTGACTTAAATTGCATTTTAATCACAGTTTCACTCATCCATCACCATGTTTATATTGTGTAGTATATTTTTTAAGACGCCTCTGTTTGTTTTCGCTCCTGAAATAATTTCATTAATGATCCCAAGCTGTCGGCCCATCCATCTTAAAGCAGAGCTGTTTGCCATCATTCAGTCTCCCCTCACATGCAAATATGCTCTTTGGTTTCTAGATTAACGTTCTATTGTCATTCAGAAGACTCCACACGGGGAAAGACTTGACTCCATTGGCAGACAATAGGGGAGCTCTTAACTAGTCAGCTGGATAGCAATTGAACCACACTCCCCTAAAAAAATTAGATCAATTTAAAGATAAGGGATGTAAAAAAAAAAAAAAAAAAAAAGGGGGGGAGGAGGCTAATTTGAAAGACAAACACTGTTGCATTTAAGATTTAGGTTTGGTTTGCAGTTTTACTATGTGGATAACTTCTGGAAAAGTAGTCCAGCCTCTGGTCTGTAGGAGACACTGCAACAATTAATTGAATTTTTTTTTCTAAACAAATACTCCTCAGTTTATTTGTCTGCACTGTGGTAAAAACTGAAGAGTTTATCTTTTGCACATTCCATAATTATACTCTTATTTCCATCAATGAGCTGCATGTGTGGTATTAACATTTCAAAGAAAAGATGGCCTGATAGTATATGTTGCTGGCTTTTGGATGACTCATTTAAGTATGATTGAACTCAGTTTGAATTCAACTTGAATTGTTTATGGAAGGCATTTTCATTTTTTGGTTCTGTCCTTTGAGTGTATAGCGAGTATAAAACAATCCTCCCCATCCAGATGGGCAGTGATGAATTATCTCCGGAAGGTTTTTCATAGTTTGTTTGGATTCTCTGTCCTCCTTAAATGCGTTTCGCTGTTATTTACAGTGAAGGTGCGCAATATATGCTGCATTGAGCGTAATGCTTCTTTCTTTTTTCTTTTTTTTTTTTTGCCGTCGCCCCTCTTTTCCCATCTCTTCTGCATCTCCGGGCCTCTCCTTCTTGCTCTGAGGCAGGGTGGAATGTTAATCCACATTACTTAACTGGATGAGTTCGCTATGACTTCTTCAAATGGAGTTTAATGGTTAAATATGGAGTGGAGGGGATCCAAAACCCTGCCTCTGCTGCTGCTTCATATCTGGGAACAGACAAGTGGAAATGGCTGCATTTAAAACATATATATTAGCAGTTCAGTTTAGAGGTCAAATCTTGAAAATTACACTTGATACGCTAATACTGATATTCATGAGGAAAAACTGATTTGCTTTGTACTCTCTCTCACTGGTGGAACCTATAAAACTACTGAATGAAGGGCTTCAGTCTCTGTTTACCAGAGATGATCTGAAACCACTGTGTGTAATGACTTTCTGACTTTCACTGTATGTCCAAAGAAACAGCTTCACTGTTAAATTAATTGTCATGGACAAGAAAATGTACCCATTAAGGTGCTTTTTTGTGTGTTTTTTTTGTCAAACTCGACTGCTTAGTCACTGCCTATGAATCAGTTCCAGGATATGTTTGCAGATGATAACACTCGGCGTCTTATCTCTTCTCTGGCTCAGTGTGAGGGGAATAGTCAGAGAAGAACAACAGCGTGCTTCAACTGTAATCAAATGTGGACAGGACTTTAACACCCTGTGATCCGTGGCCAGTGGCTGTAATAAGGTTGTATTTTGGAAGCAATTGAGAAAACGTGACAAAGAAGACACCAAAAAGCATTGTTGTTTGTCTTTATTTGCTGCAGTCTGGTTTTACTGGTCAGTCTGCCAGCTTAGAGCCAGAGGTCGGAGGTCACAGGTCTGACACTGTTCTTCAAATGCAAGCATTTCCAGGAACAATCAGGGTTTCCCCTGGCCACAGGAAAGGAATGTCGTTTACATGGCGGACATGACAAATGATGTGTAAATCAACAATATAAACATACGTGGCTGATGTCTTTTAGGCAACTGGATGCACTCTCAAAAACTTATTTAACCTAATGAAGTGCTTTTTGTACATGAAAGTAAGTGAGCAGATAAATGGATAGATGTATGCATGCATAAATAAATGGATAGATAGATACATTTCAATACTGCAAGTAACCTACGTTTTTTGACTTTTGTCAGCCCTTCCCTTTTTCCTTCAGTTTAGGCATCTCTATCAATCTTGATTGTAAGGATGGTTGGACTTATGCTGAACAGATCATAAGGTTTTATACTTTACTTCACATCTGTCCTCCTCTGGTAGCCTTTTCCATTTGTGTACAGTTGAAAACATTTTAAAACCCTCATAAAGTTTGAAACGTCTTTGAATTTTATTCCCAACGTGAATCTTGCTGAGCCAACTGGGTTTCTTCTTAATCAGTTACCGTGATGAGGGATTCCAGGTTTTTTTTCAGCATGGAATTATGATTTGAGCTGAAATAGAGAACAATCAAAAGTTGTGCTTTTTCCAGTATTTAAACATCACACAGCTGCAGCAATTTTTCAAAATGGTCACTTTCATCCCATCTATCAGCTACTGCACTCTAGCTAGGTAATAACATCTGACACGTTCATAAAAATAAAATGGGGACAATGTTTTCCATTTATGTAAACTGTGTAAATGTTTCGGAACGTGGGATTTTCACCCCTGAACATAAAAGGTCCTCTGCAGGGCAACGGCTATTGGAAGTCTGTTTAGAGTTGCATTTAGCCTTTTAATAACACTCAGGAAGGCTATAAATCATGCTGGGAGGAACTGCCTCAGCTCAGTTTTCATCAGGACACTGTTGACAATAAAGGCATTTCACCCCTGGAAAAACCCCACTTGGTACTACAGGCTGAGTCTGTAGGAGTTTGTACTGTTCTCTCTGCTACCGAGACATCTGTCTGTACGCTTATATGTCTTCGAGCATCTTATTTTTACAAGACGTGAACAAGATATCAAAATTGAGCATTTCCTTTTTACATCCTTGTTAAATCTGTGCAAATCAGCTCCTCCCTCTGGGGATTTTTTTTTAGTTTGCTCATCATTGCCACACTGCTACAATATCGCCTTTATTTATAGCTATATTCAGATCATCAACTTTTTATCCAGATGCTCTGAGAGGTATCAGGCTCCGTCACGGTCTGAGTGCTACATCTCTTTCATATAGACGACTCCACTGTGTTTTTAACTCAATTCCCCCTCTGCACAGTGCACACTACACTTACTCAGGCATCAAGTGCTGTGCATCCCTAAACGCTTTTGGCAGACACAGAAGAATATAGAATCTGTGAAACAGATGTATGGTGTTTTTCTGAGACGAGAAGCTTGATTTACAAACAAACAAACAAACAAACAAAAAAAAAAATCAGACTCCATTTTGAGAGTGTGAAATGGGAGGAAAATCAGAGATGTTAATTCAATCAGCACATAGTCATAAATCATACATGCTCCAACTCTGTTTTATGTCACTGATTTAAAACACTGGTGTGTAAACGACGTCGTGCACTGGGCAATTACCTGCTTCCCACTCATTATTGAGGACATGTGTTTTCACCGAGGCTCGGCGTGTCTCACTGTTGCCACAGGGCAAACTGTTTGAAGAATATTGTGTGCTAATTGTTTAACTGATGTACAGCCAGCAGGTAATTTCCTCTTAGTGATAAAAAAAAAAAAAAGTATCAACATATCAAATAACAATTAGAGTGATTTTTTTTTTTTCTGATTTTTTTTTTTTCTCATCCCTCTCCTATTGTGGTTGCTGTTTCCTCAACAGGATTACCTCATTGATTATTACAGGATTCACAAATTAGAGGATTCAGAAGAGGTTTCCTTATGTTGTGTGATTGAGCTGCTGGAGGATTGTCCTGATATGTCGTCAATGCTTGGTTGAAAGAGGAATTTTGTAAAGAGAGCCAGATTTAAGTTTTCCTTTCTTGTAGATCTTCTCTCTGCCAAGTGAGGCTAAACTTTTCTGTGAATGGTAAGATGTGTAAATTTCCTGCATTTACGTAATATTGGCAGAAGAAGGCTCTTATTACCACAAATCAGACTCTGGAGCGCGCTTGTTTCTCAGCGGTCAGAGTTCCTTGGAGAGGCAGCTTTTAATCAAAGGCACAGTTTGCTCAGATCCTCGTTGGAGACATTTGATAAAGTTTCTGCCACTACAAACTGTAGCCAAGCGTGAAAACCTTTTTCCTGCAACTTAGTGTCTGCACAGGAGGTCAGCCTGTTAGAGAGAGAAAAACCTCGGCAGGGTTCAGGGAAATGCAGCGCTGGATTAAGAAAAGGAACAAAAAACATTGGTTTGGGGGTTTTTAGTTGAGAAGCCATTGTGTCAATGACAGTGTGGCACTCCAATGACTTTAACAAAGTCTGGACGGAGTGGGGAAATAAGGTGCAGCTAAAGTGTACAGGGTAAATTAATAAGTACAAAATGATATTTGCCCTTTCCATCGATGGACCTGGACTATATATGTCCAGCTCCAAACTAAAATAGCTTTCTATAGCTTTCATTCAATACTTTCTGTGTTGATGTCTTTCGACTGCTGCCTGGAAGACAAATTACGCCTGCCACGTAAAAAAAAAGTTCTCTGCTGTACTTTACACACACAATACAATGAGTCCTTTGCTGCAGTTGTAAGGCAAGCTGTAAGTGCGAGAGTGTTCTGATGACAAAGTGACACTTTAATGAGTCTAATGGAATAAGCCACACATACAGCATATCAATTTCCCATATGGACTTGGCACGGTTTCATGTTGAGGACAGTAGGGAATAGTAGTGGCTTAAAGAGCCCTAAATTTCATTGAGAACACTCTTCATTGGAGTTTTATCAAATTACTGTGTCCTCCACAGCTAACGTTGCTTTGGCTTAATATGTGGGGATCATGCTACATTTCATTTAATAGGGGGTAGGATGAAACACGGCTTCTTAAGCTCCCCTATATGTGTCAGAGTAAATCTTTTTAAACCCTGTTTGCGGAGCATTAAAGACTTCAGAAACTCCCACTGCAGGCAGACGGGCAGATCTCCGTTCACCCACAATTAGGTCTTTGTGCGACACCACACTTCCTCCAAGGTATTAAATACCCCAAACTTTACGGGCTTCTCTGCTGAAAATATAAATATTTATTTTCCAAAAAAAGAGATTTTCACTTTATCAGCTTTATGACTAAAAGACATGCCACTGTTCAATTTGTGTCCATATAGACACAGAAACATATTCATCCTTTTCACAAAATTATTAAGTGTCGGACTGCAATTGAAGATCATTTTCATTATTAGTTAATCCACCATGGAGAAATCACTGTGCGCACAGACCAGTGCTCAGAAAACTCACGAACTGATGATCAAGTGACAAAATTGGTAACACTTACTCATTAGGGTTAAACCCTCTTCCTGCTCTGTGCACGTCACGGTGCTGTTTGTCGTTCATGCGCAACAGCAGCAGGCTCAGAACTTATTGATCCACCCGTGTATAGTTCCATCTCCTGCTGCTTTCTAAACAGCTACGCAACTTGGAAAAGTGAAAAGGTCATAAGTGGGGAATCAAGTTTGTGGCTACAAATGATCTTTGTTTTTCGGAAATATTGTGCATCCCCGAATGTTTTCAGTGGTGCACACATAGACCTACTTTCTTCTTGTCGAAGATCAGAAAATAGTCAACCTCTCCGTCACCCCACCACCGTCGGCATGACATTAACACTCCTTGGCACTCCTCTTATCTGGCTGGCAAACACACACCGAGACAAACGCTGGCTCTGTCGCACGCTCTTCTTTTTTTGCCCTCCTTCTCACTCTCTTGGCTGTATTCTCTCTCCCACACGCACACACACACACACACACACACACACACACACACACACACACACACACACACACACACACACACACACACACACACACACACACACACACACACACACACACACACACTGTCTTCTTTCCCTCTCTGTCTCGGCAGTTCACTCTGGCCGCTGAGTGGCTCCTCCACTTGGCCCCTGGCTGACTGACATGCTGCTCTTGGCTGAGCTTTGTGTGTTTACTCAACAATAACTGAGAGCAGGGTGGCTCCACAACAGCTCCTGCGCTCCTTCAGGGACAGAAAGATAACGACCCATACAGCACAGGCCTCTGGCAGATGTTTGTCAGAATTGTTCTGTCAGCTGATGCAGAAACACTCCATACTTTTAGTTCATTCATTGCAGTCTTGGGGCTGATTATGAAGATTATGAAAAGGCTCTTTAGTCAAGATTTTGCTTTTTCAATACCAGTCTTGATGTCAGATCTTTCGCATGTGTGGTGCTGCGGTTACCCTTCAAAAGCATTGGACCATCAGCTCCACGTTTGTGTTCCAGACATTTGTGGAAACGTATCACTCTGCAGTTATTAATAGAACATTATCACGTGTATTTTTTTTTTTCACAGTTATGTGTTTCCAAAATTGTTCTTGTCAGTTCCACAGCTCTAATGATAATGTTTCCTTCTTTCTGCCCTTATTTTTTTCAGGACTCCAACACAAAAATACAAATGTAGTTCTGTGTAATGTGGAAAGTGCTCAGCAAAGAAACTTCACTCTTCTTGTGGAATTGCTAAACCAGAGACGTTCGGACTCCAGGAAATTGAATTTTACGGGGCTTTTAATGATTAGTGTTCAGCGTGAATTAACTCTGTTCATCCTTTTTTAATGTATGTGTTTTGTGTCGGATTTGCTCGTCAGGGCTCTTGATTACTTCGTGTAGCCATTGGGGAAGTTTTTATGTTCGTAGAGAGAAGCGTGTTTGGCTGTCTTTGGTCTTTTATTACTTTGTAATTACTATTAGTAGCTACAGAAACTATAATCCTGTTGTAGCCTGGAGTTGAAGAATTTTACCGTTTGAAGATTAGTTCCTCGAAATAGGTTTTATTTTAAAGCTGCCAGTTTAAAAAGTCTACTTGGCTACCTAATAGATTTAAAGATCTGCTGAAATAATAACTAACTGTCTTAGCCCCTTTTCCTTTTATTGTTTTCAGTCAAGGATGTTTCCTGAACTCTTCCTGATCTCACTTTTTCCAGTGTATTCGATATAGATTGTGTTTACTCATCAAAAAAACCTGTGATCTAGCCCCTGCATGTGTGTCTTTTGTGTACTGAGGCTATCGATTTGCATGCTGTGTCGCAGACAGTTAGGGTATACATTATGTGGGTAAGCCTGCTGTCAGTGTTGCAGCAGCTCTTCGATTTATTGCTCCCTTTGCTGGAAGAGGATGAAGCTCACCCACTTTGCTCATTGTCCTTTTCCCATCAGAGGAGTTGGTTTGCTGTGGGTATGGACTGTTTATTGTGCAATATGTTTTTTCTGCTCCATTGAAAATGTTTGGGAGGCCTGTGTTATATGTGTGTTTCAACTGTCATAGCCCCTAGACCAGAGAAAAGCCCCCAAAGTATCAATGCTGTCAACTGAAATGTATGCTTGTTATTGTTGTTTTAGTTATTACTCAAAGAAGTTGCTTGAAATTGAACTGCTTCTTTTGCCACACTGAAACCATCAATCAATGTCATCTTGTTTGTGACAGCATAAACACATATACAGATCACTGACAGCAGCTATGCAGTGTGGTCATCCATACAGGAAGGCAAAGTTAACAAAAGTGAGGGAAGGTTTTCCAAAAGCACCTCTTGGATTATGAAAAAAACCACATATGGAATTTTCAGAAGTTGTTGGTTCAGCGCAGACATTTCCTTTAACAGTGTCTTTAAATTTCTCAGCATTAGCGCAGACATGGCCATAGAGTTTGTTTAACCAAAGTCTTTGTATCACATTGTTCTCTGTGCAAGCAGCCTATTAACCAGCAGCTAGTGTTTACCAAACCACTTGATCCACACAAAAGACTTAAGAGGGGCTGCTGCAGCCGTGTTGTCCGAGGGATCTCAAACTTTCACATTAGACTGACAAGTACTGCCTTTAGTCTCTCTGACAGAACTAGAAACGGCACTGCTCCAGTTTGCCAGCATGGTTGCTCAAAATCAGGTCTGTCTGAATGTCCAGCATGCCTGTAAACTGTGACAGTAAATGTTCGGGGACAAAATTTGTGACGGGAACATGCAACCATAAATTAAACAGTGACTTAGCATGAATAGAAAAAGGCACAAAAGACCATGAGAAATTGGACTTATGGAAATTCCCTTTCTATCCATTCTAATCCTGTGTTGACCACACTGACCGAGGAATCTGGAGTTACAGGTCTCACTGGATGTAATTCTGAAGTACTGTTAGTTAAATGCCCATCTAGCAAACCACTGCTGGCTCGGTGTCTGCTTAATTCAGCACCAAACGGGAAATCACTGCCCCTGTGTGGCATTAGATGTGGTCAAGTCTTCTCTCATCAATCAGATATGGTGATAGAGCAGAAGGGAAAATGTTCAACGGCTGGGCCAGTCTTTGGGTCAAAGTTCTTGTAACTTCTTCCATCTGACTTTTTCTAGCTTGACATTCAAAATTGCATCCACTTAGTTTTTTGTTGTAGAAACTATCGCAGGTAACACGAGTCTCTGCAGAGTATGACTTGCTTAGAGGTTTGGCAAACCCTTAAAGCTTTCCTCATAGTTTTGGGGCGAAAAAGCTTTTACGATATTCACACCGTCACTCACAAATCCATTTTGGCTTGATGGCCTCACCATAAGGCAAAGTTTTTGACTTCTTTGTAGCCTTACTGTCCAGATTGTGGGCCTGTTTTAAGCAGAAACAAGTGAGGAAAAAGAACGGCAGGACGCAGTCAGTCGTTTGGAGCTTCTGACTGTTGAGATGCGTTAACCAGAGCCCGGTGTTTGATGTCTGAGCGGCTGCGTTTTTTTTGTGTTTTTTTTTTTGTGGTGAAATCTGCAGGAATGGTAATGGAAGGGTATGGAATAGTCATAGAGAAGGAATCTGTCTTTGTCTTACTGTGACAAAATTTATCTGCTCCACTTCTCATGTCCCTCTCATTCACTGAGCTCATGTAGAGGAACTCTGTAAGTAACCCGGGTCGGGTGGAGAGGAATCTTGTCAACTCGGACGCTTCTGACCAGGAATTCATACATTTATCCTGTGGGATCCCGAATGCTGCTCTTACTCTCTGTAAAATCTGTCCCTCTTTGAGGCGCATAAAAAGAAACTGATGGGGAGTGTTGAGGAGAAAATTGAGTTTACCCATTAAAGCAGTCTGCCTGTTTTTCATATTTCCACTTTGACCAGTTATTTTATTTCCCGGTAGATGTTTATCAAAGCTGACACTGACTTGGAACCCACCCGAGTTTTAAGGTCTTTGTACTGATGTGGTTGTGTCCTGCATGCCAGCAGTCCTCTCACACCTAACGCTTGTTTTCCTGTCTCCATATATCTGTCCCTGTCCTTCCCTGAGTCTCTAGCCCTTTCCCCTCCCTCTCCTCAGAAAGCATTGATTTCAGCAGGGCAGGAAATGAAACTACATTGCCCCGCGACTCCCAGCAGGAGAGGGGGACCTGGGGAGGGAAAGAGGAAGAGGTTCATGGAGTAAAAGAAGTCCAAATACTACTTTTTTTTTTCTAAAGAAAGGGATGAAAAGATTGATCGTCTGAGGAGCTGAGTGAGGATTGGGATGGACCGGGCTCAGCGCACAGAAAGCTGAGAAGGCTACGAATGTTATTGAGACGAGAAAATATTTTCACAGAGACGTTTGACTGACAGCAGGCTTAGATTAACTCTCCGCCAGTCCTATCAGTCAAAAAGCTGGACGATTTGGCTCATTAAAAATACACATGATAGAAAACCAAACAGAAATAAACAGCCACTGAGCGACAGAATGAAAGAGGGCCCTCTGCAGCCGAGGACCGGTGGCCCTCCTAACCTTCATCCCTCTATCAGAAGTCAATGATCTTCTCCTCTGAGGGGCCTATATAAGAGGCTTAAGCCCGCGTGATCCCACCGCCTGTTTGTTTAACCTCTGCGTGGCTGCCTCAGCAGTGCTAAGCTTTGACCACAAGAGCTCATTACCTCTTCTCCCTCCATCTCTTACTTATTTCATCCTGCCATTGTAGCAGCTGGAGCATGGCTTTAAGAGCCCCTGATTATGTACATCGGTAAACCCTTAAAATATGATGTGATATGTGGAACATTTTTATACTCTAAAAATACAAATATAACTCCTGTCATGTCAACACTTACAAAATAGCAACATTTACAAGATTAAATTTGGAAATGTTGACCGATGGATGCGGGCACTATTATTTCATAGCAGGAAAAAAACAGATTCCCAGCATCTCACCGTCCCACAGTGATCTTTAATGGGACATAAAACCTGTCATGTCATCACAACCATAATTGAAGCAAAGCAGAAATGGCACCGTTTCAGCATCTTTCCAGACATTCAGCCATAGTCACAGTGCACTTAAACAGAATATTTATTGAGCTTTTCATTGAGATTCACAACTGTTTATACGGTTGCATGCATAGTGTAATGATGTTTTGCAAGAGGGCTGCGGCCCCTCTCTGTATATATGCAACCTGCTGAAGTGAAATTGGAAGAGAAAAAAAACAAATAATCCCGGTTTGGCGTAATGCGTCTTATTATTCCTGACATGCTCGGTGGACACGGTGATTCAATATGGGCTGGTGCTGATCATTTTGAGCGAGACGGATCGCTGTGGCTGTGATTCATGACTGTTTGGGTGGGAGTTCCCCTGCTGGTACTGTTCAGCGTGATCTTTTGGGTTCGATTTTGGCAGAGCAGGAGCCTCAGCTTTCTTCCACTTTTTCTCCCATCTGCCTCTTTGTCTACATCTCTTCCTCTCTGTCCTCATCCTCAGAAAACTCTTCAAAACAGTAGGATTGTCATGAAAAGTGTTTGTATTGTCTGCACTTCAGTTAAACCCTGGAGCATGTTCTGTTCTGGCTCCGTGTTATTGTTAATTCTTTAGTTATCCGTGTCCTCAACCAGGCAACAGCGACCCGTTGTCCCCCTCTGCTCTTACTTGGCAGCTTTGGCTTGGTCACTTCATTGACTCTTTAATTTAAACCTAATTTAACTCCATCCAGCTATCTTAACCTCTTGATAATTGTTTCTGCGTCTACGTGAGATGTGCCTCTCCAACACATTTACCGACATTAACGCGGGACGCTGCTCTTTATGATTGCTAAAAACTGCTGCTACAAACAACTGACACTCTTGTGTTCACTGGTGGGTCATGCAAACAGTATTCCTTCCATGGTCAAGTGACTGCTGTGTGATCACACCTGCTGACCAAAACAGAGTTGTGATGGCCTGAAGATTTAGTCACTCAGAGTGCTTACAGAGTGCCACTTTTACGACATTAAGCTAATTCATTTGAAAAAAGACAGTTTAAAAGCACAAAAACGGCATCTCATAGGGTCACGTTCAGAAACAGATAATAACTACAGGAATTAATTGGCTTTGGTTTGATAGTTTTCCAAAACCAGATAAGAGCAAAACGGCTTAGGTGCATATGTAGAAAGTGCCTCCATGTAAGCTGCAGACCTCTGTGATTATTTAGGGAAGGAACAATTTTCCTGCCCACTGCCCTCCATGTTTAATTGGTGCAAATAACCCATTGCTAATGAGTGTACTTGAAGCTTGTAAATATGTTGAGGAAATCGCCACACTCTGTGTTTTTTTCTGAATGAGTCACATCACTAAGATGTCATACAAAGTGTCTTCAGAAAGGTGTGGTGAGGACTCCTTACTTTTAATGTGACAATTATACATTCTTAAATTGCTCGGGCTCTCCTGGCTGGAGTGCAGTAAAACTTAAAGAAAAACAGTAGTTAGGAGTTGGCCAGACAATAGCAGGAAAGTGTTTTACTGCTGGTTACGCAGCAGATAGCAGCCTCCACGTTTGCCCTCGGCCTGTGCTTACACAGTAACGTAGCCGGAGTGTGATTGGTGGTGTGCATTCGTAAATCTGCACGCCCCACGTCCCAGTGTTGGTGGTCTTGGAAAGCCACCAAGATCACCCGGCTGCTCTGTAATGTGAAAGCAATTAGCAGCCAGCGGTTTTACACAGCGCCGATATGCGTGGAATAACAAAGGGGAATGTAGGTCAGCAGCGAGCCGTAGGTACGCGCTGTGGCCATCGTATTTCTTTGGAACATGTGTAGTTCAACACCGAAAATGTTGTATAAATACAATAGCTACATATTTGAAGCTAATTTAGGACTAATTTACCTCTATTTTCTTTTATACAAAAATACTTCAAATCTTATTGTCCCTTAACAATTAATGATAAAATCCGTAGCGATAAGACAAGTCACGTATAAAAATCCTAATAAGCAGCCATACTGCAACATACATAAACAAAACAAAACAAAACAAAAAAAGTGTATTTCAACCTTTTCAGCTTCTAAAAAACAGACTTTTTGATTCTTAGGGTTCATCGTCAAATTCTTGATGTAAATGGGTGCGTAGTGAGTTTAAACCCAGATTTATTCTGCTCCCGGCAGACCTCTTTGATGTATTCACCCTCCGTTTACTTCACCTGACATTCATTTTAATGAGACTGACTTGCCCCCGATAGAGATCTGCCTCTGACTTTATGTAGGAGTACAGTAAATCGGTGCCACACACATATTCGCACAGGGTAATATGGAGTCCCTTCTGTGTGTGAATTTTTGTATCGTGTGTGTATGTTTACAGTGTGTGAGCAGGTTGCGTACCCGCCGTCACATCTGGCGGCTTGTGTTTTTTTTTCATTTTTTTTTTTCATGAACTGTAAATGAGGGGAAAAATACTCCCAGCTGCCCTCAGGAAAACTCACCTGGTGCAGCCGTCCTTGTTTTCTCTCTCGCGTTCTGTGCACATTGTTCTCGACAAAAACACACACATGCACACGCACAGGAACACTTTTAGCAGCCTTATGTGTTTTCTCAATTTTTTTTTCACAACCCCTATCACAATTTGTCTTTTCTTTCGGGCTGCAGGTACACAAACATGAAATCCTGCCCTTAAACATGACTAGGTTCTTAAGTAGGTATATTATATTCTTATGCCCTAGAATAACCTCAGCAGTCAAATTAAGACAAGACGAGAAAGACAGTTTGGCAGGATTACATGCATAGCAGGAGCGACCACAGCCTCTTCACATGGTAAAGTCATTTACACCCCGGTCGCTGTGGGAAGAGGAGGCCAGGAGCAGCATTCCCCCCCTCCCTCACACCCTCACCTCAAAACCCCCAGCCGGCATACTTTGGCTATCTGAAGGGAGCAGAGCTGGGAGATATCAGCCCTGAGAGCTGAAAAGCAGCTTTTGTCTCCAGCGACCCTCTAAGACCTCTGTCTATCAGCAAATCATAAACTATACGACGCAACTAGAAACACAGGAGTGCGCAGGGGAAAAAAAAAATCAACAAGATGAAAGACTTGAAATGAAAAGTAAACAAAGCGGAACTGTTGCCAGCTATAGATCAAACACGGAACAGTTGTAAAAATAGTTTTACCTTGTAGATTAACAGTGACCTTGACTGAGGAGACAAATCATCGGGGCAACCCTCCCGATGATTTGTCTCCATGTTGGAGAGGTAGAATAAGAGAGAAGTTTGCAAGGTTTTCAACTCCAGTCTCCAGGTTGAATTTATGATCTCAACCATAGTTATTTCCAAGCTGCATATAAATCGCGTACGTCTGCTCACTTTTAATACAGAGAGAAGATCTAAGAAGTGCCTTTGCATGTATTTTCACAGTCAGACATGCAAACCCTTTTCTGCCTTCGGTTTGGACTGGATCATTTTGCACCGATAAGGCTCCATCAACAGCTACTATCGGCACCTGTCGGCTCTTTATCCTTTCTTCTCTTCCCTTTGTTCAATCTACTTCATGTGATCTATCTACCTTTTTCATACCTTTGTGATACTTTTATTCCTTCTCTGTTTTAATGGCTTGACAGTCTTCCCTTCCTCTCAACGGAGGACCTGTGTGCCACAACTTCTTTGTCTTCCTATCTCACCCACTCCTACTCTTGTTCTTGCCCAGACAGGAAGAAAGCTACCACAGCCGCAGAGCAATTTTCGGCACCATGTCTATCAAAGCACGGCTTACAACTGAGATTTATTTGGCTTACCGCCTTTCGCTCTTAACCCGTCATTTCTGTAGTTCCAGGATTCACACTAGTTGGAAGCAGGATAAACAAGGAAACACATGACAGCCACGAGGAGAGGGAGGCACGATTTCTGACACAGTCACCTCATACAGTACACCAAGCAGTAACTGTAATCTCATCAGACCTAAATAAGACATAGAGGATATATTGACACTGTTTACAAAAAGATAGTTTAATTCCTTCTGGTTGGGTGAACCATAAATATTCATATACATATTCAAGACCTTCTCTTTCATATTTACATGTATACTAATTCATACATGTCGGGTCACTTTTGTTTAGGGCTAGTTACTGTTTATACTTTCTTGTTACCAGTTCCTGAGCAATACTTTTTTTTTTTTGTACGGCAATTTTTTATAAAATCTATTTAAAAAAAATAATAATAATAAAAAAAAAAAATCTAATTACAATACACATTGGTTTAGAAATCTTTTCATGCAGTTTAGAGGGGGAGAGTGTAACCCAGTGTTGTTTCTGTAGCTACAATTTATGTCAGTCCCCTAAACGCTTCACATGGAAGTTATCATTGGAGGCTAAAATTTACTGTTGTTCCTTAAATGTCTCACATGCTATCGGTAGATGCTAGCTTGTTGGGTATGCACACAGATGCCTTCAGTTACTACAACGCACGCAACTCAGTCAGGTATGTGGCTAAGTATGAGTTTGAAAAGAGTAAAATAAGGCATTCTTGCGTAAGATTTACTGTAATAGAGGGATTTTACTTTTGTCGGTACCCTGCCTTGCTCTTAAAAGCCCTTGCTAACACCAGTTTGTTTGTTTCAGTTTTACCGCTGTACAATCTCTTCTGGATTTCAGGCGAAGCAAACTATCAAAATGAGTCTGCTGCAGGTTTTTAAGATGCAACCAAAGTTTACCCTCATCCCTGCTTCGCACTGATGTTATTGTTCTCGTTACCCAAGGGACGCCAATCTGCTGTAGTTTTCTGCCCTAAATGATATGTTTTGCCTTTGTGCTGCTTGTTAAACTGAATTATGTACAAGTAGCATCTATCATCATCAGGGTGGTGTGCTGTAGTGAGTAGGAAAGCCCCTGTTTAACCACAGGGTCTGAGTTCAAGGACCTATGTTGGCGAACACCCACACCCACACCCTTCAAGTGTCCCTGAACAAGACCGTGAACGCCTACCAGCCCTTGGAGAGCTCTTCATTAACTGACTCTGCACTCTGGTGTCCCTGTAGCGCAGGGAAAATGAAAGGAAAATGTCCCTACTGGGATCTATAAGGTAGCCCATGCAAATCGGCACACTTCCTCAAAATCTGACTCAGCCTAGTCCCATAAGTGCGACCGGACCACCAAGATCTGCCTCTTGACGAGCCTCCATTTAAAGAAAAAGAAAAAAAGAAGAGCTGCACAGAAACAGTCTTTCTGGAGTGGGAAATCCCTTGACTGAGCATTACTATCTAGCGCTAGTCTCTTCAAATGCAGTTGCAGGACATGCCGCTCAAAGCCCTACATTATTCTTAGGCTCTGTCATCTTCTACACATTTCCTCTCCTTCATTTCCTTTGGACATATAAACTTGCTGAATGACATATTATGTAATTATTTGTGATATATCCTCCAAAAGTAAGTATGCTTAAACATGGCTTTGACCTTAGTTTCACCTGAAGAATTTAATTAACTTGTTACCTTAGTTTAGCTTACAGTAAACAGGAGTCAATAGGCCAAGAAAACAGACAACTCTTGTGTCATTTAAAAAAAATTACCCAACGCCAATTGTCATCTAATCTTGCCTCTTACCATTATCTCCATGCGTGTATGTGCCTTTCTGTCAGCTAACCACATTAAACTGCTATATCCGCAGCTGACAACGTCTTAACTTAACTTGACCTGACTTGGCATCTATATTTTGAGCAGTCATTTACAGGTCCCCTGCTCCCACTAATTCTTGTCCACATGGCAGCTATTTTGTCTGTGTTTTTTTGTTGTTGTTGAATTCTGTGTTTTAAAGGGAAGTAGGTTCACAGGACATTAAAAGCTGCTGGACCGTCAGTCAGGCAATGATGCATTTAAGCAGGCAAAGAGAGACTGCCTGCATCTTTGTGCTTCTGTTTTGAATGCTGTCTTGAATAAAGCACCTTTGGGCGACTTACTGTAAAACATACTGTTTAGAGCTGGTGAGCCCCCCCCACCCCCGCCTCCTCCCCAGCTCATGTCTTGTCTATGTATACAGTATGTGTGTGTGCAGAAGCTCATCGTTTTATCCTCTATTTTTAAAATACAAACAGTGGGACATGCTGACCAGCTCTGCAGATACGGGTCTAATTGTGGTGCTTCCAGCTCAATCTTTAATTCACCATCCATGAATGAAAAGAAAAGAGACGAGACCAGCACACGGTAAAAATGGGGGCGGGTAGAAAAGGGGGAGCAACCAGACAAGAAAGGGAGAGTGGGAGATGTTTATGGTTAATTATTTAAATATGATACTTTAACATCTGGTTGTGTTGATGTGCTGTTGTTGACCGTAAGTTTCAGTGGACCCCAGTAGATGAGGGAACGAGGGCCTATGAGAGGTGGGTAATTTAAGAGCTGAAGAGAATGATGTGAGAGGAAAAAAAAAATAAAAATGAGTGAATGAAGGAGGTAGACTGAGCAAACAAGAGAGTGAAAGAGAGAGGGGCAAATCTTTTATGAGGCATGGAAAACGGGGTGAAAGGAGGAGAGAGGGGAATTGATGCCTGTGGTGGGTCTGAATAGAAGGACCCCATGTCCTCTTTAATGTTAAATGAATAACTCCTGACCTGACACTGGCCTTTAATTGGTATAACCACCAGTTGGATGAAGTGCAAGGTTAGGTGTATTGTGGGAAAGTGATAAACTACACATATTATGTCATCACAAATAATTAGGTGGTGAATGTGTATGCACAGAACTGTGCAGAGGTTTTAGGCACTTTAAAGGTTTAGATGGTCATTCTTTGAGCAACAAGGTGTCGATTGGTCCCAGATTCATTCTGCAGCATGACAAACGGCAAGATCCATAAAGCACGATCAGTAAAATAGCAACAGTTATTTTTCACAAAGGCTGATTAGCCTACTGGCTCAGGATGGTTGAACAAAAGTGTAAATACATTTTCGGATTTAAGTGTATTCAACATATTTGGTAGACATTTGTCAAAATTGCTAAAACAGTTTTAGAGGTATATAATGATATATAATGTCTTTGGAAGTAATTTCCTACCTACACATTCAGCAGAGCATCAATTGAAATCCAATGTTTATTGTGGCTTTAAGAGGTTTTAAGCCCCGGTTCTACCAACCCTCTAGAAAAAGACCAGTGTCTCCTCAATCACTGGATGTTCCATTTTTTTCATAGCCAATTTGTTGTCATTGGAAAATGTTGAGTCCATGCTATCTGTCTGAGTTTCTGCCCACCGCCAGCATTGCTAGGAAAAAACATATATACCTTTGAACCAAAACAATGAGCCAAACGCTTCTAAAAGGGGGCGAACAGCGACGGACCTGTTGAGCCTCAGTGGGATTGGTAGTAATAGCAATTCTTTCTCGGGACAAGAATGGATTTGAATCGGTGTTAATATCAATACGACTTACTAGTGCTTTAAGAAATCACTGCTCACTAGCTGAATGGGTGTCTGGATAGTAAGGCCCCCAGCTTAGGATATGAGGCCCTTCCATGTTTGGGAAAAGAAGGAGCCTTTGGCCTGTGAGTCCGTAGGATACCCTGTGAATGAATGACGGGACAGAAGGGGGTGCTGGGGAAGGTGGAGAGGAGATGGCTGAAAGAGGCAGCTCAAGCAGAAAGAGAGGGAGAGGGGTTAAGTGGAGGCAGGTGTTCCATGACAAACCTTACAACCCCCCACCTCTTCTTTACTCCAGTTCACTCCACCAACAGCAGTCCACTGAGAGTTCAGAAAACTAGACCAAGAACAGACACTTGTTAGTCACTTCCCTCTTTCTCTTTTACCTTCTTTTGTTAGCCCTTATCCAACCACCTTATCCGTCTGATCTAATCTATCCCACCAAATTGTACTCTTTTTCCTTTCATCCCAGGTTTCTTTCCATGGTCTCTCCTGTGTGCTTTCCCCATTGCTGCAGGACCACCTGGCTTTGTGGTTTGAAATCGTATAAAGCTCCTGTTGCTTTAAGCAGATGGACAGCTTTCCCACTGCTCTCCGCTGCCTGACCCAGCTGGCAAATTAATTTAGATTGGATTGACTTAAAAATCGTGTTCTCTCATCGTGTTCCAGAGGTTATTAAAATCCACCTCAAGACCAGGGCTGAGTCGTACACAAATCCAGTTTTGATTGCTGGAAAAACAGGGAGCGCATGATTGATGTAATTTTGTAATTTTGTTAAATGGAATGAAATCAGTCCGTTATTATACATTTTGTCCTTTTAGATGTGATGCATTTAGCATCTCTTCCAAATGCTTTTATTTTTGGCTATTCACTTTCACATTTTCCGAGATTAATTATAGTATTTATGTGCAGTAATTCCTGATTAAGATGCCTTTTTCAGTTTTTCTAAAGCAGCCTCACTTTATCTTTCACACATAATATCTTAGACTTAAGTGATTGAATTTTCAGGAAATATTGATGGAACATTTGTGTTGGTTTTAAAACTATACCAATTGTCCTGAGTGGTTTAAGTTAATTTACATCAGCTGTCTGTTTTGACTGTGCATGTCCTTAGAAATTAATATGACGCAATATGCACATGAACCGTATGGGCGACATGGAGATGTAACAATGTCAGAAGGCTCGAAAAAAGGCAGTGACAGCAATAGTGGAAAGTTTGTAAGAGAAATTAATGGACCAAGTTGGCATTTACCTGCACCTGTATGATGTGTGAAAGCCACTTCACAGTAACAAATAAGCTTGTCAGAATGGCTGGAATGAGATAAGTGGAAACAAGTCTGAGATCGGTACATCTGCGGATGGCGGGAAATGTTGGAAAAACAAGAGTTAGGCGGGTGCAGATTGTGCGTTTTATCTCCAAATCTTCCAACGCCTTAACAGGTTGAGCAATTGTATCAGTGTGATCCACTGTGACCAATTTCCCACCCAATCATACAATAATATCAACATGGTTTTCTTTTATTTCATGCATATCCGGAAGTTCTCTTTGTATCCACAGTTCTCTAGTGTGCCCCCTTGTGTAATCCTCCAGTAAGACATGGAGTACATCAGCAAGAGCAAAATAACTTTTGTGACTTAGCCAAGTGTCTACGCAAACATAGTTGTCTACGCAAACATAGTTAAAAAGCAAGTATATTTCCATCATAAGTAGAGGTTTGTGGCATGGAAATGTCAGTGTACCAAGGTTTAGACATCTATGACATGACTGATTCATGGCATGCCCACTGTAAGAACTTGTTGTTTTTGTAAGTGTCTCTGATAGATGAGTCAAGAGGGATTCTTAATTGCAGACACTACAGCTTTTATTTGACCCACAACTTGAAGCATGAATCACAGAGCCTCCATTGTGTGAGTGGTGTGTGGGCATGTTTGGTGTGGGCACAGTCAGTGCAAGTCAAGTGCTCGGAACTTCTATGACTGACAAGTGTGTATCTTTTGGTCTGCCAAACCATGTATTGCGTGTATGTCTTTGCGGACATACAGGATGATGTTTTAGCCTTTGAAACACTGTTTGTTCTGCATTCACAGGGACTGATTCCTCTCTTTGTGTCCTCAAACAACTTCAGACAGCAGTCAGTTTCAGTAAAACATCTGGAAGAAAAACATAGATGTGTTTTTGTTTGCCTGAATGTCTGAATCACCATTTATCATCACACACACTCACACCTTACTTGCGAAGATGAAGGAATTTGGGAATCCTTTTGTCTGTGTCCCTGTCTCATCTCTGGCTCAGTCTTTCTCTCACTGTCTCTTATAATGTCTGCTTTAAGATACTGCACTTCCATTTCAATACTCACCGATTTCTGTATTCAACGGCTTTTAGGTTGGAATTCCACCTTTTCAGAAAATGTTACGACATACATTGATTGAAATACACGTCAAGTCAATGAGAGGCCACTCGGTGATGCAGTGTCGTCAGAGGCTCCAATCCCCTCCAGAGGAGAGCAGGACTGATAGACAGGAATGACCCAGAATAGAAACAACCACAACAATTCACTGCATTCTTTTTTAAGTCTTTAATCAGGACCAGTGTCGAGTTTCCCATCGTCCTCAAGCTCCATCTTCTGCCAGAATGCATTGTGGTATTTTTGTATTGATAATGTTTTAAAGCTTATTCTAATAAGTGGTTCCATGTCTTTATTATCAGCTGATCTGATATTAATAACCCTATTGTAGCGCGCGCGCCACACACACACACACACACACACACACACACACACACACACACACACACACACACACACACACACACACACACACACACACACACACACACACCTACTTCAACACAAATCAGACAGTGATAACAAGGTTGCCACTTCATGGCGGCTGCGCTACCTTAACTGGTGTCCATTTGTGATAAAGAGCCAGACCTCGGCGATACGTTATCACTAACAGGAAGAGAGGCAACATGCCAGACAGCAGAAGTTACAGAAGAGAGGGAGGGGTACCAACCCCTGTATGCTTTAGAAGTGCTCAACAATAGTTTAGCTCTGCTCTATTCCATCTCAGTTGTAGTTTGTTGGACCCCTGGCGTCCCGAAGGTTATTGCAGTTCTAATTTGAAGTTTGGAGCTGCTGACTAGTTGATTTATCGATAGGTTGGTTGACAGAAAATGTATCGCCTGCCATAAAAATAATTAATTGATTATTTTGAGTCGTTCTTTCGTGAAAGAATCCTAAAATTCTCTGAATACAGCAAATAAGTTATTATTTTCTGGTTCCTAAGGCCTCCATGACAATAAACTGAATATATTTTGGTTGTTTGGGGAAAAAAAACCTGTCATTTTGGGCTGCACTTTGGGCTTTTGGAAACACATTATCAGCATTTTCTGATGTTTCAGAGATCAAACAGCTAATTGATTAATGTAGACAAAAATCAAAAGATGAATCGCTTATGAAAACAAGCATTATTTTCAGCCCCAGTGAGGTAGTTTTCCTTGAAAGCTATCCAATTCCAAGTGTTTTTTGCTGAGCAAGCAAAAACTCATTCCTTGAGCAGGAATGAGCTACTAGGAGCTAGTAGGAGGCAGTAGCTAGTTTTTCCAAATCTAATTAAGATCTGGGTTATCTACAAATGTCCAGACCCAAGAGAAAAAACTGAACCCATTTGAATTCCCCTTCGGCTCAAGATCCCCACATTTGGCCAGTTTGCTGGACTGTCTAGTTATATATCAGAGTTTCTTAATATTAGATTAGACAAAATCTGGGATTTTGTGTTTGTTGCAATGTTTGAGTTTACTTAATTTTGTTTAATAATGGTTAAATTCCAATGTTCCAAAATGAACAGTAATTGCTTCTGGGTTTCATTTGCACACTGAACTCCTGTTTTCTTAATCACATTTTTTCTGGTTTTAATTATCTCTTTAAAAACAACAGTTATGCCTAACATATTGTCAGATTATATTAATCCACAGTGACAATGTGGCCAAAGAGGAGACATAGAGGCCATTAGTGACCCTTCACCCCCCGCCCCCCATATGTGCATTAGGACATGTTTGCTATTGTAAGCCTGATAAGAGGGTTAATGAAATATTAGGCAGCTTTCAGTCTGACATTCCCTCCCAAGAGGTGGTGTATTTTTTAGGTGTGTTTGGAACCATGGGCCAAACATAGCCAAAGTCATAGAATGCGTACTTGTGCATGAGGAAAATGCTTGTAAAGGTGTTTTATTTTTGTACATTTATGTAAATTTGACCCTGTGGTCCTGTGAGCCAGCCTTACGATAATAATGTTACATGAAACTGGGGAACAAAGGGAAGTATAAAACGGAGAGGGAAAGTCACGAGGAGACATGGAGGTGATTGTGATACAGAGTTTGGGGTGGGGGGGAGGGGTGGGGCGAGCTGAGCAGGAGGGCAGGAGGTTATTGGATTGCGCCGGTCAGCTCCAGAAATGACTTTTCCATGACTGCAGGTATGTGATCGTGGCTGAGCCGGGGGATATCCTCTGTTTATGCTCAGGCAAAGACCTGCAGATTTGGCGGCCTGGTATTCACCTGATTAAAATGACCTTCTTGTGTAAACTAAGCTGGCGGCTTGAGAGCGGTGCGCACACACGGGACCTTCTGGGACCTGGACATTGTATGAACAATTCTGGCTGTGTAATTAACACACACATGCTGAGGAGTGCGGTGAAACCACATCACCATGGAAATTAAGAAGTAAATCCCTACGGAAGAATTAGTGGCTCTATTAAAACTATCATCTGTTTGAGAATTAAACATAGAGCTAACTGCGAGAGACTATTGTGTTTCTATGTGGAACAGCAGTGCACCAGAGCTTATCTCTGTCTGCATCCAGTATAGATGTTTGTGTGTTTTCCATAGCTGTGCGCACAGTTGTTAAGGCCAGGTGAAAAGGATTAAACAGTAATAGGTCAAGGCCCCAGGCATCATACTCCATCAGTCATCTGCCTCCTTGTCATCTCTGCTTATTCTCGAGTTGCCTTTTGTCTTCACCGTTTCCCAGCATTCCCATTTTGCTACAGTCTGTCTGTCTGTCCTTTACTTTCAATTGTATTTCCCCATCACTGCTTTTTCTCTCTCTTTTTTTCCTGTTGTCCTCTTTTTTTTTTATGTCTTGTTTTATGTGTTGAGGTCAAGTAGCGTGATAGACTGATTTCAGCCCCGACTAGAATATAAAACTAAAAACTGTCCATCTCCCTGCTCTCCAGCGCAACATGTGCTTTTTTGGGTTTGTGTGCGTGCTTGTGTGTTTGCATGGAGAACCCAACTGTATCCTGTGGTTGGTATATCACTGCTGACAGCTGTCATATTGTTATAATGCAGTGTCTTCCTTGAGCGCAGCTGGTTCTTATACCTGTGGTCTCCTTATCCCCCTTGCTCCTGTAAATCCTTGCTCGTCTGAACCTCGCTGGCTGTTGGTATCCACTGGTAGCATGACACGTGTTGTACAGATACGGTCACAGTGTATCGTATGAATATCAAAACAACAATTGACTTGATACTCAAGGAATCTTTGTGTGCTCGTGAAATCGGTGTCTAACAGTCAACAATTAGAATATAAGTCAGGAAAGGTTTGCTAATGCTTACGGTAGCTTGATCATGCAACAATCCTCTGGAAAATATCACCATATTATGCATCTGGAAAACCACATGCCCCTGATAAACATTTTTCTTGGTCTCGGGCAGCTCTGTATCCGACCCACAAAGACCTTTAAACATTACGCAGTTTGGCTAAATCTGACAGCCCTTTCTCCAAAGGGGGAAAACGGAAACCTTTGACAATTAGATTGCAGCCAACATGCAGAAAGGGCTCAATGTAAAATAACATATGCAGTATGTATGCAGGAATGAAATCTGTGACTTTACAATTAAATCCTTTACCACTCCTTGGAATGGATGTTTTTTAAGGTGATCAGTGGCTGAGGTCAGAGGAGAAGGTCAGAAAGGGGAACTAATTTGTCAACTGTAAAAAGTATTAGATTGGTCATAAGATGTCTAAAAGTCCATTTCCTCGGTGGTTATTAAAGGCGATAGTGGTTCTAAAACTTGACAAAAGAAGGAACCTGTTGCCTAAACTTTGATTGTCCTTTTAAATATAAACACAGAAATTGGAGTAATAGGATTAGCACATGCCTGCAACAATATGCTGACCTTTCCTGGAGGGGCACCCCAGTGGGGAGCTGCAGCTGCCCCCCCCTACCCCCCACTACGGACTGTGTATCAGTTATCTTACCCTCTTGCAAAACCTCGCAACAGGTAGTCAGCAGTGCAAAACTGACTCCAGATCAAAGTCGCTTGCGCGGCTGCCCCCAACCTCGAGTGTGAATCGAGCAGGACTGCAGCGCTGTAGGCATGACCCTGTCTAAATGTTAGTGCAGGACGTTCAGCCGTGTAGATCTCTCCACCACTTTGACTTGTGGCTTAACAGAGATTCAAAATTTAATTCTTGTATTGAACTGAAATTGGTTACATTTTGGAGGGGAAAATGAGAATAAAAACCTGTTGCCAGTATATTGAACAGTTGGTTTACTTGGTTGGGCGCAGGGCAGCAGAGGACACTGGGAGGAGTGGGAATGTCAAGACAAAGACTACCAGTAGAGAAGGAATGCTGGTGTCCTGCTGAGCTAATCCCATCTTGAAGAAAGGGGAAAATGTGGAAAGCGAGGGAGAGAGGGAGGAGATGCAAAAGATGGCAAAGGAAGGTCTCAGGGTTTGGGCAGAAATGGAAAGGGTTGCTTGAGGAAAAAAAAAAAATCCTCTTCCCATTCACTGGCCTCGCTCTAACTTTCACCTGCTTTCTCTCTATGGCTTTAGGGTGTTCTCGTTTTTCGCTGGTGGTCCAACTGGTCTCTGTTCAGTTATCGAGGCATTTGGGAGTTAATGAGACAGCTGTACTATTTGAGAGGTGAAGTCCTTTAGATCAGCTTTGCTCAGCGTGCACGGCCCAGCACTCTCTTGTCTTTTTAGACTCGAGGGGAGTGAATAATGCCACTTTCACCCTCAAGGGCCATTTATATTGAAACAAACACCTACCTCAGCCTGCTTTGTTTATGACTGGATGGAGGATTTTAGATCAGATCGGGCCTTTTTAGTCAATTAAACCAATACCGGTTCCCTGTGCATATTTAGTAGAGTGTGCTGAGAATTTTAAAACATTTCAAGGCCTCAGACGCATCTGTTCCTTGAAGAGAAACATCTTTCTTTCTCTGGAAATATTTACTCGTTTTTGCATGTGGGCATGTTAAGAGTTTACAAGTCTGTATGAAGACAGTTATACTGTTGTGCGAGTGAGTGCGTTCGTATGAGCGGTTATATTTTCAATCCAAGCATGAGAAAAGACAGAGAGAGTCTGAGCCTTTTTGATTTAAAGCAGATCTTCAAAGTCTCTGTATGAATGCTGGAGAGGGACTGCAGCATCAGATTGACCCCCCAGATAGGAACCAGACCTCTGGGAGCTCAGGGAACCTGGACTTCAACTTAAAATGACCTAGAAAACCAACGGCATGTGAACACTGAGCACGTCTAAAAGACGATGTGCAAGATGTGTCTGTCTCTAAGTCATTAATGTTTCTATATAGGCTTGTTAGTCTTTACATGTTGACTCTAAAATAAATATGAGCACCATCCTACAGATGAAAGATGTCATGATACATCTACCCGCTCCACTTATAGGAGAAGCCAGCGTGTTGCTTCGGTGGCTGAATCCAAACCATTTCCTGTCCAGCTTCCTGTGCCAGGCCTCCTTGGTTTTGTCCTGTCTGGTCCAAGCTTGAAGCAATTACAAGCAGCTCGAGGGAAATCACCTCCCTTTACTATGTGCTCTGGCTCATTTTTCACAACACCGCCAACTCTTTTAAAGTGTTGACAGAGACATTATACACAAAGGCCTCCGTCAGTGACGAGTGGTTACGGGATGAAGGCGAGTTCATATCAGCTGGAAAAAAAAAAAAAAAAAAAAAAATCAAGAAGACTCTTTAAGGAGGAGAAGATGGAGAAATTTAGTTTAGGAGAAATTTACATTGAGTATGTAGCTGTTGTCAATAAGAAATATAGGGATTTTTAAAGCATCTTTAGGGGGAAGGATTGGGAAAAATGGTAATGTTGGTTTTGGCCAGTGTTTGTCATGATCATACTGTTAACTGTTAATATAAGCTGCCATCGTGCCTTTTGGCGTTTTTTGTGTTTTTTGTGTGTTTTTTTTTACCTTATGTTCAGTTGTTAAATACATGTACAACAGCACACAGTATATTTCTATGGTAGAATCATTTTAAACCATTTAACAACTGTTCCCTGATTTGTCTCTCAGTTATGACTGCAAGTTGAGATGTTTAAAAGGAGAAATTGAGAGGAGAAAGTGGAGAAATGTGATTCATGGACAGTTCGGTGTTTGTTGTGGTGACTGGTCCAGACGGATTTCCACAGCGGATGGAAACTGAAGACAGGATTTTTATGATCCTACCACTTTTCACTCCTCACAACCCCATTTCACACAAACGAGGTCAACGTTTCCTCTTCCCCGCTCTGTGCTTTTTCTTCCTACTTCTTTTTCGGGCTGTCTTTTTTGATTTCTGACTTTCTTACCATTTTTCTCTCTGCTTTTTGGCTCAGGAAATTTGTCTTAGTCAAATCCAGAAGGCTAGATGAGTTAAAGCCTTCTCCCTACGTTAGGCCAAGAGCTGGTTTCATGTCTGTTTCTTGATTACCTCGACAGAAGGAGATAGGAAAGAGTTTATTATTCAGTATTTGCAGGATTTAATAAAAGAAAGTGCACTTAGTCATCAGCAACAGTACGGTTTGCTGTTTGAGGGCCCAGACTCTGGCTTGATAGATATTAAGTTTTCTGAAATCAATTAAGTCCTTGATGAAGCACAAATTTCAACAGGAGGAAATATTAGGAGAGGAAGCTAAGAAAATAAGGAAGAGGAGGCGGAGGGGGATGTTAGAGGTTGGGAAAGGCTGGTGAGACATGGATTTCATTAGAGGACCCCGTGTGAGCGGTCCTACTCCAGGAAAGAGGGCATTGTTCTGCTCTCCGGCCTCAGCTCAGAGCTCCTGCCATGGGCAAGACTTGTTAGAGAGACAGCCTCCTGTAGAGGCGGCTGGACAAGGGTTATCAAAGGACAAAGGAGCCTTTTGGTGTGCTGACAGGCGGACAGGTCAGACGCCGTGCGTGTACGTGTGTGTGTGCGTGTGTGTGTGTGTGTGTGTGTGTGTCAGGCAGGGAGGGGGTGGTGTGTAGTGTGCAATGATGTGTGGGTTTGTACTTCCTCACAAGAATCCTTCTCTTGTGTGTTTTTAAATGTTTGTTCACAGCAGTGGGGACAGTGTGAATGGAGGACTGTTGATGGGTAGCAGGCCGAGAGGCTCCCTGGAGATAGATGTGCTGCGTGTGCACATGTGTCATGGAGGAGCACCGATCAGAGCTGTGGTGTGATAAGGGTGACCGTAGGACATGTCAGAGCAGACCTTTGTTTGTTGCGCCTGCAGCTGGAACAACTTTTCCGAACTGCTATATTAGAAAAACTCATCGGATCTGTGGAGATGTTTACTGTAGCATTTCACTCTGTACACAGCTGCCGAAATGTCTTCCTGTTCCAGAGAAAACAGAAGAGCAGCTGTAACCTTTTAATGTCAGTATAATGTGTACCGAAAAAAGCCGATTATGATGAATAGAGTTTGTTATTTTTGCCTGACCAGTTCACCCATTATGAGGCTCACTGGGTTGCCTGGCCCTTTCATTACCTTAAGGATATAGTACACTGGCTCATCAGCAGGTCTGACCCCTGACTGCGAACTGTTTTTGTTGGAGGTGTGTATCCGTCGAACGGGGTGTTTGAGAAGGCTTTGACTCATCGGTTAAATCACAAATTAACCTTGTGTATTCACGAGGATGTAACGCTGCATATTAAAAGCTCTCAAGTTCAGAGTTTGCATGAGATTTGTAATATGTATTTTCTGCTGCTTGTTTTTAGATAACATTTAACGTTCATCGAGTACGGTTAACTGACACCTGCAACAATTGATTTTTGGCTATTTGAGTGCAGCGGAACAAGATTGGATCAGAACATTTAGATGCCCACCTGTCCGCAAACCGTTTCCTTCTTTTTCCAGAGATCCAGAGTCACATTATCATTTATTCAGAGTCATATTACTGGCCACCTGGCAAATATAAACCACATATTCACAGTCTTTTGTGAGCTCAATTTTTGTCTTCAAAGCTCAGCTCTTTATCTGCTAAACTTTCCGCTATGTTCACCAGCTAGCGGCTAACTTACTCAAATTAGACATTTGGTGTTGGTCAGATAGTGAACATCTGATTTTACAGGAAACAAACAAAGTGAAGAGCGGGGAGAAAACTTAGTTTTAGTTTCATGCTCAGTCTTCTCACTTTATAGTCGAGTTAAATACTCTGCTTAGTGAACGAGTAGAGTAAGTTCAGTTAGATATTTTTTTTTAAGTTATAGTATACCACACAGAGCCAGAAATCATGTTTAGGTCTAATTATTATAGAGAAGAATGCTTATTTCACAGTGGATTGTAGCACATATAGTTCAAAGAAAGCCATTCGCATCTTGTCTCATCTGAGGTGGAATTTATATCCCAGTGAAAACCTTATCAACCTAGGAATCATGAAGGTAGTGGAGTATCCTTATCATCATCATTCCGCATGCGAGTTCAGTTATTAAAACCAACATGGGGCATTTCACCTCCACAGCTCTCCAAGACAAATATTCATATGTTTATCTGCCAAAAAATGGGACTCAGCAGGCTTCCATCAATGCCATCATACAAAGACTTGCTCATGTGTAAAACTTTCCTTTTCTCTTCTCATCATCTTCCCCCCGTCTCACTGCTGTTTGGATCCCACTGCTCTGCACATCCGAGTCCAGCGGCCTGACCCTGCCGAGCTCAGCCACATTCCAGGAAGTGAATTGACTTTTAGTAATCTCATTTGTTTTTAATTATGAGAGCAATATTCTTTTTTTTTAATTGATTTGTGAGTTAGATAAACACTGGTATTTTTCTGCCCGTGGGTGGCTCATTTCTTAAGTGCTGCTACTGTGTTGCATAGTATGTGCTGCTGAGTTAAACAAAAAGCAGAATAAGTCTTCATGTGCAGCCTTGCATTTATGCAGTTTAAGGTGTTTCATTATGCAGTAGACAGTTGAACTTTTTGTTGGATAACTTTCTGTCCTGTTTTGTCTTAAATTTCATATGCATTTTAGTGTTTTATATTTTAAAATGGTTATTTCCTCACTGCTACTTTGTTTTACTCTTTTTGAATGGAGTTGTTTAGCATTTGGAGTTGCTTCAACGGTCTCCACACAACTTTCCATATTTTCCTTTTTATAAGTATTTTTTATTTATTTATTTTTTTTAATAATAAAGGCTGGTACTTGTAACTACAGTAAATGTTTGAATTAAAGAGTATGTGACAGTAATGGGATTATGTATGATAATCATTGGTCAACTCCACCATGTGCTCGACACACTATATGTGCCTTATTCCTTCAAAGTCTTCATTTGGTGCTGTTTTATTAAACCTACTGTGCCTCCAGCGGTGGCAGCCTTCAGTGTTGGATGCTGGGGAACCTTGATGGATTTGGTATGTTATTAGGGGAGACACAGAGTGTTACACCTCTACCCCTCCCGCCACTGCATGTGTGAGTGCTCACAGTATGTATATGTGCCGGCGTGGCCAGGAGTTCTCCATGGCATATTTCATGCTCACTGCTGTGAGACAGTTGTTGTCTCCAGAAAGATCCAGCAGCTTTGAGGACGTTTGATGCATTTGATTAGAGCTAATTCTGTGAGTTTCCATACTGCTGTGCTTGTTGTTAAATATCTCTGCCATGTTGAGCATACTTTCATCTTCTTAAAGCTGCTTTAATGTGTCACACAATATGATTTAACCACACAACGTTTTTGACAGTTGTGTTTCTTTCGCCACCTTATTCTCCGATAATATATATATTCTGCCTTTGTATCATTGTTTACGTTATGCATTCATGAGTACATTTCAGTCTAGGAGAAAAAGTATAAATGCTATAAGCTGCACAGACCTCTGTGGCCATCTGGACTGGTTGCTGTTCTCAGGGTCAGAGTTCAAAGCGTTGTGAAGCACTTTAACCTTCCTGAAGATTTGAAATGTGCTCAGACCACTTCTGATTTAAAAGCAAAACTTTTTTCTGTTGTCTTTATTAATATTTCTTTTGTGAAACAGTTTTGTGCCCTATGGCAGGCATCAGCAGACATACTGATTTCCCTTGGTGTTGAGATATGGACAGGTTTCATGGTCGCTCCTTTGAAAGTTTTTTTTAATTTTTTTTTATAGTGGAATGAAAAAAAATCAAAGCCAGCCACGAGTGTATTTGGAGGTTGCGGGTTTGGTTAAGAGCGCTATATCTGCAGATGTTTAGTTGGAGGGTGAATGCCTGTCATGATGTGTGCTGAACTTGAAGCCGAGGTTAAAGTCTTTCCTGTTGTACTTTTCCTATACATTGTTTTCCCCACCCTGAAGAAATAATGTTCAGATCCACAGAGACACAAGGTTGTATGTAAAGACACAAATAACACATGCATCAGGATTATCAGTGTAAAGGACAACTACGTTTGTTTTTTTTGTTTTTTTTAATAGAGAAGAAACATGAACTTTTGGTAACAGTTTGATGGCTGTAATATCATATGATTTTCCTCGAGGGCCAAAACTTTTTTCTTTTGTGTGCGTGTGTGGATAAAACAGAAAGGACCACCCACAGTGTAGAAACACACTCGGTCTATCTCAGTCACTCATATGGGGCAATGCAGAGGATTTTCTCTTTGGCACAAATGTAAGCACACACCTCCACTGTGGCATTGTTTTAGACAAGCATACATGCTCTGATAATGGAGGCGGTGTCCTGTGTGTACCCTCACACACATGCAGTATGTCTGTTCACACATGTACGATATGTGAAACCCAAATACAACATCACACTCAAACATACAATCCCATATGAGCACTTTGCTCCATATATGTCAATCAGTTGACTGATGATTGCTTGCGACTGCTTGGCTCACTTACTGTTGGCAGAGTAAGTGCCAAGCGCACAGTATTACACACTACTGCAGCATGACCCGACATGCAGACGTGTGGTTTGCTGGGAGTTTCAGCTGCAAAGCATTCAACCATCACGACGTTTCACTCAAATCTCAAAAAAAACAAAAAGCTGTTTTGTTTTAGGGTGGGCTAAAACAACCCCCAGAAAAAGCTTCACAGAGCTTCACAAAGCAATGCTGCACAGCCAATGTGTTTGTGTGCGATGGAAATCAGTAAGGATTGACTTATTGTTTCTGTCGCTTTAGTGCTTTGATAAATTAAAACACATGGGCATTTATGTAAAATCTTGAAGATTTAAAAAAAAAAAAATTTACAGCATAATTTTTTTTTTTTCAATACCACTGTGGCCAAAATGACTTCTTCTTCTGTCCCCATCTGTAAACATCAGCATTTTATACATATTCCTATTCATCTGTCTCTTCTGCATGCTTCCACAATCCACTCACAGCCGTGGCCGCAGGTATAATGTATTTTTTTTTCCGCCTATCCCGTTGGTCATGATCTCATGAATGACATATCTCAGGGACGCCTTGATGAAATTTCTTCAAACTTGGCACAAACATTCAGTTGGATTTAAGCATGAATGATGAAGATTTTGTGTTCAAAGGTGACTGTGACATAAAGTAAACCATGTTTGTGGCCATAGCTCAACCATGTAACCATGATGATAGTCATAGGAATGTTCAACAGAATAAAATGCTGAATTGATGGTCAAAAGTCAACTTCACTGTGACATCATGCAAAAAACACTTTTATGGCCATTATTTAACGCAATAACTCAGAAGGAAGATTGTGTCTATATTACACATCTGGTCAGATACTGAATTGGGTACATTAGTCTGGGGTGTTTACCCCCGCAACATCCATTTTTGATGTATTGTCTGATGTCATGGCTACAACTTTGTCTTCTATCAGAATCAGACTTATTGGCCAAATTCCTTCAAAGTCCCCACGACATGCAGTATATTATGAGTTTGGACAGACATGGATGTAAACTTCAACTTGAGGCGTACAGAGGCGAGGCAGTAACTTTGTTCTCTCTGTCTTGTCCTGTTTTCATGGCTGTAATCAAGTGGAGCTGTCATATCATCACGCTGATGGGCAAACAAACACAATGCGGCAACATGTGGACTGCACATGAAGTCACCTTATTATGTTTCTTCTTGACTTCAAATCTCTCCCTCTTTTGGTCTCCTTATCAACTGTTTTCCCTCTTCTTCATCTTTGTTCCAGGCCCTTTGAGGGTGTTTTTCAAAACAGCCGTTATTGACATCGAAGCCCTAATCAAATGCAGGCATCTCCGGCTAACTTGAACCATGAGGGGAGGACGGGGGAGAAAAAGACGGAGGGCTTGGCTTCGGCATTGAAAAGAATAAAACGATTTTAAACATAAGCTGGTCAAGTGTATTCCAAATACATACCTGTTTTCAATTGAGGAGGTGTCCTATTCGTGTTTCAGAAGGAAGTGATTCTCTCCATCATGCTGAACATTTGTTGAGACCAGTGGGAGAGAAATGTCAAACTATCAGCGAGCAAGGGCAACAAAAGACTTTTCCCAATACAGAATATTTGTATTAATGTGCAGGTGTTTCACACATGGCTAAATGTTTTATAATATTTTTCTCGTTTTTGATCAAAAGAATAATAATCGACAGTGACTGCGTGTGATGACTTCAGTCCCTGGCCTTCGTTTCTCCATTCTTTTCTAAACACTTTTACCGTACTGGGAGCTTCTTTGAAATAGTGGAATTAATCATTTTCAAGCAGCATTCAACATGTTTCATCAGCTTAATTTATTCTCATCTAGTGTACTATGGTTTTCTTTTTTTTTTTTTTTATGTTGAACCCCCCCCTTCCATATATCTTGCTGTTTGGTCCCACGTATGAGAGCCGATCTAATTACATTGTGAGGTGCAAGTTTTCACAGAAATGTTTTGAGACTGAGCGTTGCATATTCTAAAATGGTAATGAATGGCAATAAAGCTAAAGAAATACAGACTAAATGGACTCGTGTCATTGGCTGGAAAGCCTACTTATCTGCAGCAACTGTGTGTGAACACGGAGAGCCATTTAAAGACTGGCCAAGTCAGAGAGACACGCCTCAACCAAAACATATTTCCATAAACACTAGGTCATGTCATGTGTGTCTACTCTTGCACCATTCCTTCTGCTGTTCTGTCATTAAAGTACAAAATATATTTCAGTGCTTGAGTGAGAAGATGTGATAGTGGCTGTTTATCCTGAGTTTGTGCAGAAACTGAGTCCTGAAACGTCTCTCTGAGGGTGATAGACGCACTTCAGATTCAATCTGAGCTCTCTCTGTTTGGTTTTGCATCGTCTTGGTTTATTGACATTGCGTGCATGCTTTACACAGTGTGCTGCACACACACACACACACACACACACACACACACACACACACACACACACACACACACACACACACACACACACACACACACACACACACACACACACACACACACACACACACACACACACACACACACTGCTGTTTTTGTTGGACTCCGGAGTCTGAGACCTGCAGTGTGTCATTGCAACCATTGAGAGAGGGAGAGAGACCAGGTGCATTGTGTCCCTGTGTGGGAGAGAGAGGTAGAGAGAGATAGGCCTGTGTGTGTGTGTGTGTGTGTGTGTGTGTGTGTGTGTGTGTGTGTGTGTGTGTGTGTGTGTGTGTGTGTGTGTGTGTGTGTGTGTGTGTGTGTGTGTGTGTGTGTGTGTCCTGTCTCGGTCAGAGAGCACACCGAGGTCTCCCGTACAGGCTGGTCATTCTTTCACTTACTTATTGGCCACAGTTGTAGAAAATCTAACCCGCATTAATTTACCATCACAGTATTCTGTTTTATTTCACTGTCTGCTTAGTCACGAAGACTCACTTGAACTCACGCTGTGTATGGTAAAGGGTACATCGGGGCATTAGTCAAAGAAGACCATTGTTTTTATTGTGCGCCTTAAAGGGGAACATCTTCGTCTGCCCAACTTAGACAAAGCCTCAACCTTTGCAGGGGAAAGCAACATCACTCACATAAACCACACATGACCACATTTAAAAGCCACTTCAAAATGCTCTACATTCTCCCTGAATTAGATGTTGTGCTTTTTACTACAACTTACAAGCAGTTTTTTTTTTAAATTTTAAACATTCTGGGTTTTTTCTTCTTCTTTTTTTGATTAAGATTTGCCCCCAGCAATGACATTACCATTGGTACGGTATGTAATGGATGTGAAAGCATGTTTAAGAAACCACATGTACATAAATTCTACATCACAAGCTGTGATTTAAAAAAAAACAAAAAAACAGTGCAACACCCTGTCCAAAAATGCGCTTTCACTTTTCAAACTTAAGAGAGTAATGTAGTAATGTGTAGGAGCTCCGCTGTGAATTAAATGACTGGGTGGCAGCACAGGATGACAACCGGCCATTTGATAGATGGGTTGTTAATGAGAGGAGAGACCGACTAATGCCAGAAGAACAAACCTCTAATACCATACCCACACGAGAGAACAGAAAGCTCCCCTTCCTATGGGAACTACAGCAACAACAACAACACAGCAGCAGCACAAATTTCCTAAAGGGTCATAAAGAGCTGGAAAAATAGGGCTCTATAAATTAACTTTTAGATTTGGACCAAATATACAAAATGTTGAGGAATTTTACTGTTATCTTGAGGTATACTGATAGGATAAAAACTGATAAAACCATTTACCGATTTTCCTAAAAAAATGTTTAAATATGAAATAAAAAAAAAATGAAGAGATACAGATAAACAGAAGGAAGTCTAATTTTAAGCTTTGAGACAACTGGCTCTTACAAAAAAAGTTTCTGTAACATCGCATTGAAATGCATACAGTATGTCCCGGGTATTATTTACATGAGGATTTTAAATGTGGTAATATTTAAACCTCGTGCTTCAGAACAGTTCAGAATGAAATGGTTCCCGTTCCGGCCTGTAGCTTGCAGGAATCACTGGTGTAAGTGTCGCCAAACATTTATTTACTCTCAACAAAGTTTAAAAAGTCCAGTGATGTGCTCACTTCATGCTTAAATTTGCACTTCATTTTTACAAAATATCGGACATCTGGTACACAAGATTCTCTTAAGACAGCACTTCTCCAGCTGACCTAAAGCAGTTTTACCGTGAGTGCATCAGGAGATCTGGACACTGTGTTCAAAGACGGCACTTGATCCGTTCCTCAGAAAGTTTCTCAGCGGATGTAAAAATTTAAGAAATATTCCACCATGTTTCTGCTCGCGTCTGCATTTTTGGCCTTTTCAATGCTTGCATCCTTCTCCAGTCGAGCTGGCTAAGAGCTTCTTTTTTTTTTTTTTTTTTTTTTGGCCATACACCCATGATCAAGATGAAATAAAGTTCTTTCTTACTTTTCTTTGATACTATCACAAATCTTACAGGACTGAAGGGTTCAATTTCTGCTAATAAAAATATAGTCATTTTTACTATAATATAGAAGTTACTATTACTACAAGTTGTAGTAACACCATTTGGCCTATAGTTGCTGCACAGCCGAGCATTGTTCTTAGGGGCTTGAGTTTGCCCCTTTTTGGTAGTATCAAAAGGGAAGTGCTTCAACAGTCGACTTCTCTTCTCTTTATAAGCTCTATTTTTCCCCTTGTAGATGTGGGATTGTATCAAATGTTGATGTTTGAAACTATGGTTTGGGGAGCCACACTTGGCCGCGGGCCTACCTGTTTTGGGTCCCTCTCCTCTCATGACACGTGCTGAAATATGCTTTCATGGTTCTGGATCGGAGGCAAAAGACTAAGCGTCTCCTCTTGGTCTCCGAATGAAGAATTTTAACAGCCCCCATATTAAAGGATAAAAACTGTGTTTTAGCATGGTGAGAACCTGGCTGGGACTCAACAGCATGTAACCGCATTTCGAAGAAGTGCTTATTCTCTCCGTTATGTATAAGAACTCAGATCACAAGTCCCTTATTAAAAGATCAATCTTTTGGGATAGATCACCTTCCATTGTGTTTTAGAAACTGTCTGTATTTAGAATTTAGATGATATTTCAAACCTGACGTCATTATTATCAAACGGTGTCTGAAAAATTGCAATCCTATGAGTCACAGTGTGTCAGTGATCTCACCACGCAGCTAAAAAACATGAACCCTTTTTTTGATCTTTTTTACCAGTTTGTCAGCACATTTCTCATTATACTTTTTATTGTTCTGACTTACCTGTACCATGTGTCTATTCTCAAAGGTCTCTTACTGTGTGTAACCACAGGGGCCCTTGGGTGCCTTCACAGTCCACTAATTCACCCCTCATCTCACTTTTCCAGTTTCCCAATAAATAGCATGAAAAAGACCTTTGGCGACAGTTTCTGGACCCGGTTCCTCTCAGTGGGTAATATGAAATCGTAAAATGTAGAGACGTGATAATTTTTGTGTTTTTCGACTTTGCAATGGAAAATAATACAGTCCCAAAATACAGTCTCAAGTGGTCTTAATAGGTTCCATATCTATTTTTTTTTATGGGGGTTGCTCAGCGTGGCACAGAACAACACAGATGTTCAGTAGAGCACAGGGGAAGCCTGCCGCAGGACGGGACAGTCGTCTGAATGTTCTCATGGTGTTTGCGGTGGTAGCGCTGACAGGGGTGTCATCTGTCCTCCCGCCCTTCGGAGGCCTCACTGACTGTCGGCCACAAACGTGTTCGTTGTCCAACAGAAGCCCCGCAAAGAGTGCACAACCGCTATCTGTCAGCAAAAAGGTCTATTAAAAGAAAATCAAAATTGTTAGTCTGCAGGAGAAAATATTCCACGGTGGAAAATGCAGGGACTGAACTGCAGAAATAAGGGTTGTGTGTTCGATCGATCGTTTTCCTGGAAGGAATTCATGGAAAGATAAAGTGGAGCAGTCCAAAAAAATCAAAGCTAAAACACAAGTGGACTGTGGTTAAATTTTTTTTTTAAAAGGACAAGATGAAGCTCTATCAATACAAGAGCGCAGTACTAAAGTATAGGTTATAGAATCAGATAGAAAATCCATTTACATTTGATTAATTCAATTACATTTAAATTCATTCCTGTTTTGTCATTGAAACCATATCACATCAAGCTTTACGTAGATCAAGAGTGGTGTTTTACCTGCCGACGGACACCTCCTGTGACAGACTAAAGGAACGGGGGGGGGGGGGGAACTTTCATTGACAGACAGCTAAAGTAGAGGCAGAGTAAATGGAGGATATTTGTCCTCTCATTTTGTGGCCTGGACCTTGTATTTGCATGTCATTACCAACCCTACACTCCACAAAGTCTTCATTCATGCCTGCTGTCCCTCTCTGCCCTGCACTGTTCCTCCCCTACACCGCTACCTTTCCTTCAAGCACCAACTCCGAAAACCACCAGGCCCAGAGGCAATCAGCTTTTTAACTTATCCGCATGTTTTCCATGGGAGTAGATTATGAGAACTGCCTGTCTTAAATCCCGAGAGACGTATTATTGGATTTGATTTTTTGAAAGTCTGGAGGGCCAAGGGCAGATTAAACAGAGACACTGGTCAGGGTTGATATTTAAAACACTTGTATGATGACAGGTTAAGCTGTACTTTCCTGTTTTTTTTAATGTCTTTGCCAGCCTCAGAGATGGTTAATCCCTAAAACCCAGAAGCCCCCCCCCCCCAAACTATGCACTCCATCCACCTTTATATCAGCTCTCCTTCATTTTTCTCCCACTAAGTTTGTGTCCTTCGTTGACTCTTGCCGCGCTTCCTCCCTCTCTTGGTGCTGATGGCGTACGTAACAGCTGTCATTAATGAGTCTAAATCTGGCAGCAGGCTGGCCCTTCTCCTCAACTGCCTGTTGGCACGTAGAGTAAAAGTGAAAGTATCTAGTTAGCATGTCAGACTTAAAGTGCTGAAAACAGGGCGGCGTAGAAATAGTGACCTAAATGAAACTCAACCCACTTCATACAAATACAAATATGCTGAACACGCATATATGCATATCAAGTACTAGACAGAACTTGTGGGCTGAGTTTGCTTGTGGCCTGGTAAAAAAGTGTGAAGCGTGTGTGTGTGTGTGTGTGTGTGTGTGTGTGTGTGTGTGTGGTCAGGCCTGCATGTTGACTTGCATCATGTGTGACCCACATTCCTCAATCGTTGGCTCATTCACACGCGTTGCCATTCAGCAGAGTTAGGTTTAGCACAGATGCAATACTTCAGCATTTAATGAGTCACACACGTCAAACTAACATCTGAAAGACTGTATGAGGTTATTCAATTAACGATATCGGCGTCTGCGTCCATATTTACGCGCGCTGAGTGCTCACCCATCGGATGCAAAATGCTCAGCACGCGAACCAAAGAAGCCGTCTTGGTGCTGAGGTCAGACGTTGTGACAAACATCTGATACATGTCAATCATTATTTTACATTGACTCGCTTGTGTGTATGAATGGCACAAGCAGAGGTCTGTGTTTTATCAGCAGTCGGGAGGCAGGTGAGCTCTATGGAAAGAAAATTATGGGAATGAGTAGTCTGGTTGTTCAGCGTGACCTCATTGAGTTATTGTGGCCTCTGAGTGATGAGAGGAAGACGAGATGAAAAAAATAACTTATTCAATTTGTGGTTCGAAGTGTTTTATTTATATGCGTGTGTTTTGTTTGTTTGCAAAAATAGCAGCAGAACTGTTTCCTAATTCGGCAGTCAGAGCTCAACCTCTACTGTGGTAGTCATTGAGAAGGATTATGTTAGATTCTGAATGTCTTTGCCAAACACGAGGAATTCGATGCTTGGAGACCCGAGTTACACAACAGTGCCACACACAGTGATGCTTTAACAAGACCGCACATTAAACAGGAAGCGGGGCAGTGACGTCCGAAACGGAGTGAAATAGTCATACTTTTAGAGCAGTGATTGTGTATGTGTGCCCCCGAAAGGCCTGACAATTGCACTCCCAACTGGCCCGAGTCCAAAATATTGTTGTTTTTGTTGCACGCAAGAGTTGGTACGTGCACACATCACATTAAAATGAGGTAAACAATTAGTTGTTAATCATTAAAATGCTTTAAAAAAACAAAACAAGATTAGTTCGGCCGTAGCCATGTCGGCTGACGTCTTGTCCGACTTAGCGTTATGCTAATGTTAGCGTAGAGCAATTGGACTCATCAGTGATTGATTTTAGCGACAAGAATGAGCGGGATTTTTTTTTTTAATTCAAGGTCAACGTCACAGGTCAGATACACCTAGTCGGTTCATAGTGATAAACGCTCTGAAGGGTATATATATCATTTATATTTATTTATATTAATATATTTATAAGAATAAATTTATACATTCAGTTTTTTTTGTTTTTTTTTCATTCTTGCAGCTAATTCCTTTTCCCTTACTTTTCAATCCTCAGTACCTCAGTGGCTCAAACAGGCAGGCAGCCACTGCTTGACCCGGCCAGGTCATGGGCCAGTAGCCCTCGGGGACTAATGAGCGTTCAGTCACCCACCCTCAGAGTCTGTATAGCAGTCAATTAGAGTTCTCAACAAAACAACCTGAGCTGCTGCCGGCCAATTAGAGAGCTTCGTACACACACAGCTGCACACATGGAACATTCCACAAGCAGGTGGCAAGAGGAGGGCTGTGTGCCGAACGCGCCACGTCTCAGTCAAGGCCAGCTGGGGCGGGTGGGAGTCGGTGTGTGGGTGCATCGGGGCTCCGTGTTAAGAGGGGAGTGTGGGTAAGTGGCCACAGTGTAGCTCTCTGGGATACTTTCTCCACAGTGTGTTTTAAGCTTTGTGGTCGAATCTGAAACCGAGGCTTCAGATGTTTGTAGTTGTTTAATTTCGACCCCACCTCTGTGAAATCTCCCAGGCTAGAGAATTCACTCGTGTCCTGTGTGAGCTTGCTCGGGAAGGTTGCAGAGTAAAGTTTTTTTTTTTTTTTTTTTTGTCCTTGGGGGGAGCTCCAGTATTTCTATACTTTCAGTATAATCCCAAACCAAATGCCTTCTTTAGAAGAAAAAAAATGACTCCGTTGTAATTTTTCCTTTTTAATCCCTGTATGACTAAAGATACGAAGTTGTTGGTTGACTGGTGGGGTGGAACGTCTGGTTAGATATCATTGGTTGGATCCAGAGTTTATAATTCCAATTTGATTCATTTAGGGAGAAGGCGGACCTGCCTCTTTAAGGAGCTACATCCACACGCAGACTTGAAAATATGTGAATAAAAGGCTCAGTGTTTGTAAAAGGGGCCTAAATCACTTGTGGATTTTACAGTGGGACAGCCGTGTGCTCTCAGAGACTTATCAGGAGCAGGCAAGGACCGATATTGCAATTTAAGTTAATGCCATTTTAGCCTTTTCATTACTGAGCTGGTACTTTTTTCCAAAAATGGGACTCAACAGTATTTTTTGGTGTGTCGGAAAGTCGTTCGTGCATTTTAAAAATGTCTTTATTGAAAGTGCAGCTTTACACTTTTTCCAGGTCCATATCTTTGAAATATGAGAACCTACAGGCGGATACAGTGAATCGTAAATGTTTATTAAAGATGTGGGATCATATAATATTAGCGGTGTGATGTGATGCAATGAAATGCAAAGCCGAAGACGTCAGAGCAAAGTTGAGTCAACAGAGAAAATCGCAATGGAAAAAAGCTCAGGTAGAATATTTAGCTATAATTAAAGAAAGCTGTCTGCAAAAATAGACTGTAAATGTGGAATAAATAGAATCAGAAGAGAGATAAATGAAGTGAAACCTACTGAATACACCCCCTCGCTCCACGTGCACGCACACGCACACGCACACGCACACACACACACACACACACACACACACACACACACACACACACACACACACACACACACACACACACACACACACACACACACACACACACACATCACAGTACATCCAGGTATGTGCTGTCATTCAAAAGCTCTCCATGACAGCTGGCCAGGTTTGAGTCAGGCACTCGACGCCTCCCTTGGCATCTTTTTACCAGCTTATCTTGATATGATGTCAAATCACCATTCATCAGCATGAACTTAAGACAGCCCTGGTCTGAGCGCAGCCCACACATCATCTGGAGGAAGGAGGGGACAGGATGGGTTATGGGTAATCAGAGCGGGCCTCAAGACGGAGACCGAGGATGCGCGGGAAAGGAATGCTGGAGGGAGGGATGAAAAGAAAAAAAAGAGGGTAAAAGGGCTGTCAAGGATAATGGAGGAGCTGTATTTATCAGTCTCTGGATCTACATGTGGGAAGGAGGGAGGGAGGGAGGGAGGGAAGGAGAGAGGGACACAGAGATGGATGTACGAATGAAGGGAGGGCACCAATACAATGGCTGAGTGACCGAGGCTACACAAGGGTTGGGGTTCACTGCAGAGCTTTTTTCATTTTTGACAAGCCAAAGAAAACTTCTGCATCTCCTGTTGATCTGTTTTAGGTGCCATTCGTGTTTCAACAAAGGATTATATTCATTATTAATTAACCTGCTGATTATTGCATTTAGTTAATCATTTAATGTGTTTAGTTTGGCCTTTTTACAAATTCAGTTTCTGAAGTGGAAAAATATGTGTTACAAGTTCTTCTGTCCAACTATTTGTCTTAAACCCAAAGAGTTTTCCATCACATGAAACAAAGAAAAACAGCAACAAGTTAGAACCATTGAATGTTTGATTTGAACAATTAATCTACAATCAGAATAGTTGCCTATTAATTTCCCATTGATGGATTACTTTAGAATGCATCTAATGATTATTTTCATTATAGATTAATCTGCCTAATGTTTTCCTAACTCCATCCACTGTTGAGTTTCCCACAGGACATAACATATTCCAAAACATACACTCTACACAAATGGGAGATCAATCAAAGCAAGAAATTGTCACATTTGAGAAGCTGGAACCATCAGATGTTTTGCGGTTTTAAATTATCAATCAATTGTCTGATAAATTTTCCTTAAATCAACTAATCAAGCATAGTTGTTTTTTTGTTTTTTTTTGCTCTAGACTAATTGATTAATCAATCAACCATTTCAATGTGATTTCTTTGCATTCCTTCACATTTTGTCCAACCTACAATCCAAAACCCACACATTTAAATTAGAAAATTTAGAAAACAGCTGTACATTTTCACATTTGAAAAGGTGCAAGTTGCAAATGTTTGGCATTTGAACACAGTCTGTCGGTTGCCAGTTGGTTGTGAAAGACAGCTCTCCATTGGATCGTTTTAATTTGACATCTGTGCAGTTGTGTTGTAACTGGCACCAGCTGTGCAGAAAGGGCAGATGGTTAATGTTTATTTTTGATTTTTTTTTTTAAATCCGCCTGGAAGCATTAAATCTCTCTAGCTGTAAAGGAAACGCTAATGTGGCTTCTGGCATTGCAAAATAAAAAGGAATGAGTGTAGATGAGTACAGGGAGAGTTTGGGAGCGGAGGGATGAGACAATGATCGATTTGGTGGTTTGAGAAAAGAGATACAGACACAGTGAGAGACGGTGTAGGAATGTGGATGTATGTATGAGCGAGCGAGCGAGCGGAGAAGGGAGTGAAGGATGCCGAGTGTGTTAGGTGCGTTTTCCCAGACCTCTCGGTGTCCCCTCTGTTCGACCCCGTTTTATGGCTCTTTTACAGCCCCTGCATACTGTAGCCGTCCAGATTCTCTTCTGCAGGGCTCTGCTCACCTCGTCAACCCCGGCTTCAAGCCTCGGGCAGGGTCAGCTGGCCTCTAACACCGTGGTCCCACCCCCCACCCCCTTCTTCCATCTTCCTGATTCCCCCTCTAATTCACTCCAGATCAAATATGAGTTCCTTCACTTTTTCACACAGTCATTCATCAAGACTTGGGCCATTAAAAAAAGATAGCAGGTGTTTCTCATATTTTGTTGCTTTAGTATGAATGATTTGTTTAGTTCATACATTTGTAATTAAAGACATTTTATAGTTGACCTCTGCTGTGCAGTTGGATTTAAATCGTCATCCATTATTCAAGACATTTTTGGCTTATGAAGATCCAGCCGGGGAAAGCATTACTTAATTCTGTACGAGTGGGATGCTTGTTCTTTTTTAATATTTGATACTTTATACCTCTACTAAACTATAATATTCGACTTGACTGAAAACACGTCTTTTTCTCCCACTGTTTTTTGAGTATGCTGTAGTTTTCCCAGCCTTAACTCTGCACTCACTCACTTACTGGAGATAAGTTATGATCTTTTTCCTTCTCTGAAAACTCCTCAGCTCACCGTTAGACGGAGCGGATCTGGAACCAGTCGATGAACGTACTCCACCTCTCACAGTTTTCTCTCAAACGTCTTAAGATTCATAAACGTTGATAAATCTAGGTGCTCAAAGCTTAATTTGATCCAGCGCAGACCAATGGAGCCAGCCCTGTATAGATGTGCATATGTGGGTCTGTGTGTCAGAATCCACTCATATTCACCCCTGCCATTTTTCAGACCGAGCACAGAATTCCCTGCGCTCCTTTTTTTTTTTTTTTTTTTTTTTTTTTAAAGTTATAGCCTGCTCATTCTGGCCTCACGGAGTCTGTTACGGTCACCGATCCAGTCCCACTCACAGGGGAGGATTACAAAAGCACAGTGACCTGACCATCGCCTGAAAGTTCAAACAAAGTTCAAGACGAGGTCCAGATATAGAGGGAGAAGTTCTTTGTAAGAAATCTTTGTGGGCTGCGTAGTCAAATGAAAACACGGCAGCAAAGTCTTTAACTTGTCCCAAGTGACCTTTGTTGTGCAAAAATACCCGAAGCCAGGCTGCTCTGCTCTCACGTTTAACAAGGTGAAAAGTGGTAGGGAGGAAAATCTTTTTTTTTCTCTCTAAAATTGGGAGTCTGAAAAATATGGAAAGCTTACAGTAAATTACGGTAACAAGGGGACGCCACCCTCTTATCCTGCCGTAAATCACCGCAGGCTGCGTGAGTGCATCCTCAGTTCTGCTGTGTGAGCTTCGTCTAGAACTTCACCTCCGCAAACAGGAACTCTGGGAACGAACCAACAAATAAATACACCTCAGCGGGGAGCGATAACTCACAGCAAAGCAGAGAGAAGGGGAGACACACAAAGGCCTTATTAGCTTCATAGTGTATGTATGTATGTGCTCAGGAGTACATGTGGTTTGCAGTAAATCTGACATATTGCACGTATGGGTCTCCACAATGAACATTTACACACCTAAATACATGTGTGCAGTCCAAGCGGCAACCAGCAGTAACATCACCCATTGGTTTGTGAACAGCCGTTATTGAAGCCTCGAGTTCGGAAATTGGCCATCGCCATCTCGCTAGTTCTGAATGGTTTCCAGCCGGTAGTCACCATATTTGGATGTGCTCGGGGGGAGTGGATGGTGGATCTGACCTGACCTGATTGGATATCCCCCGATACTATGTCCCACCCACCGATAGCCGTAACACTGACTGCACCACAGGCATCAAACAAACCCCCAAAAACACAGCTTTTTGAAGCTTATTTTCAGATGTGTGGCCAGAAAACGAATGAGAAGGAGCGACTTCAGCTAGCAAAACCGAAATAACACAAGGACAAATTTTATTGACTGAGAATTTTATGAGAGTAGTTGAAAGGGAGTCTGTGGAGCCAGAGGCGTTTTGGAGCCAACCTTAAGTGGCACTCGGTGGTATTGCAGCTTAAGGCACTTCTGCATCGGCCTTAATTTTCTGACCTGGAAGCTACGTCCACTTTTGTATACTTCTCAGACAAGGTGAATGTATTCATCATTGCAGATCACATTCATGTCATACTTGTAGAGATACCAAAAACACACTGAAGAAAGTCAATGATGGGAATAATGCAGTTGGGAAGCAAATGAACGAGTAAATAGGAGAGAGAGGGATGCACAAGACTTCAAAAGGACGGTAGTGTTCAAGATTTAGGTCCACTTATTTCATCAGTGTTGAGTAATTTCACTCTTTAGAAGTCTAAAACCAGTTCATGCTGCTTGTCCTGTCATGTTATTTCTGTTATTCTCTGTATTTAGCTTCCCTTTTCCTGACGCACTCAAACCACTTTGCCTCATGCTCCCACTTTGCCTCTCTTCTTTATCTCGGGTCCCTTCCTCCGCCTCGATCTTCTCGAACCCGTGAACTGCTGCTGACCTCCGTGCTCATGTCGGTGATTAATGTCGCCCTCCTGTACTACTGCTCCTCATCCCATTCAGAAAAAAAGCCCACTCTTAATGGAGATGGGGCTCACAGTCTGATAGTCTGCTCCACTGAGATGTGGACGATAGGAGGTAAGTTTTGCTTTTTTACAGACAGTATGCTGCCGTCATTTTAAGGTGAACTAATTGCATTTTGACCAGATGCTGCAAAGTTGTTAAGTTTGTTCTCTAAATGCTTATAATGGTTTAGTTTTTTTTTTTATCACGATTATTAGAACAAAAAAACAACAACAAAAAAAGACTTTTGAAAAGTATGAATAACACTTGCAGTTTCACATCTTTCTGGTCTGAACACCGTTCCAGTCCTTCACTTGCACCGGTCTGGTAAAGCATGCGGTCTCTTTCTCCTTCCCTGGTTGCAATTAAAGAATACCAGACCACCTATTGGCTTGACTTCAGACATGAAGACATAGGCTGCCAATAGGTGGACACGCACACTTATGCATAAATACAGACAAACAGATGGAGTACCAGCACGTTAACCGTGATCCTGTTACCTCCAAACCTTAGAAGGTTAAATGGAGAGCCACTTCTTCAACATCCGTCTCCAAAAAGAGAAAAGTATACTTTCAAGAGAGTATACGTTCTCTTCAAATAAAGCAGTCACAGTGAGCTACCATGTCCATTATTAATGTTATTTAGCGCCATTGACTTCTTTTTTGTAAAATAAATAAATCAATTCATTAATTTAATTTAGGTTGATCTGTCATTTCTGTTTATATCATGAACTGAACAGATGACAGACAGTAAATTATTACTGCTCGGTGCAAAACGTGCACTCTCCTTGCACTACTGAAACAGCACCTCCTTGTTCAGGACGTCTCCGTGGAGCAGAGGGGGTACCGGTCTATTGAGTAATCACAGCCCTAACTTTGGTCTTTTCAAGTTTACCTGGTTCGTGAATAGTTTTGCCTATGTGTGTTTGACCAGATGTGTGCCCATTCATTTAGCTAATTCCCTACCAGCGCTCTAATCAATAGAAGTAGGGTGACTATTTTTCACCTCAACGCTGATCCAGCCATGAAATCATGATGGCATTCGAGGTTGACAGGCCTTTTATTCCTGTCTGTGTCCCTGTGTTTCTTTTCACTCATTCACACACACACACACACACACACACACACACACACACACACACACACACACACACACACACACACACACACACACACACACACACACACACACACACACACACACACACACACACACACACACACACACACTAGATAACTAGTAACAAGCTATTTTTAACTCTTAATTGCCTCTTTTTTTCTTAAATCTGAGTAAATTGAAATTTCCAAAAGTATCCCCAGGCAACCTTTTTCAGCTCTGCTTGAGCAAAGCCTGAAGAAAGTGTAGGCAATCGTTTTTACTCCGCTGTACCCCAAAGAGTCTTCACAGGTAGTGAAGAGGAGGCTGCTGAGTTTGTGAATAAGGACTGTGCTGTGTATGTGAATGACTGACGTCTCTTGAGGGTTAGGACAGAGATGGGCAAAAATAGACTGGGTCAGAACCTGAGAAGATGAGGACAGACAAATTAAGCTATCTGTTGTTGTGCCAGGGCTTTTTTTTTTTTTTTTTAAAGAAAGAAAAATTGTTTATTCCACAGTTTACTCAATAATCTCACAAGTTAAAACCCTGCATCAAATAAAATGAATTACATAAATGTAAATTTCAAAAGGATTTAAATTTCCTGAGTTAATTTTTTGTAGACCGTGAGCTCAATCAGTTGATCTGAAGCGATCTGAAGAAATTAAAATCACCTTATCATGTTCACTCATCCTGTTTATGTCCAAATGGAAGCTGAATTTCCAGAAATTGTCAAAAGAAAAAAACATAGTGTTTTTTCACAAGTGTAATGAGTGTAATATGTGTGGGGTTGAGTGCATTGATATAAAAAGCGAGTGGCACTAGTTGTATTTTTATTGACGCATCAATCGTTCCCCATCAAGCGAGCCTTTAATTCAAATGTCCTGAGTTTCAATGTTTTGTTAATCTACAAATTAAAAATGAGGTTTTAGGTAGGTAGATGGAAACATACCTACTGTGGGGTTATTGTTAAAACTACAGCAGAGACCACTAGAAAAAAATGGAATACCGAAATAACACGGTCCATTCTGATGAACACTTTTAAATAACAGATTGAGCAGCCCTGAACTGGTCTCATTACTTCACCTACAGTTTTGAACATGCACGTGTTCCACAACAAAAAGATAAACTGTCTCAGAGATTCATCTGAATTGAACAGCCATGTCAGTGCAGCCATGATATCCTCAGATGTTCTAACTCAAAAAACCACTTAATCAGCTTAGAGTCACAAGTGATTTAAACTGAGTATTTGTGCAGCTGCAGAACTTGAAGGTGACCCAGAAGGTTTTGCAGTGCAAAGTGAGTGTAAATGGGTTTTACAGCGTAATGGAGAGAGAGCTGGACTCAGAGGGTGAACAAGACTTTGCTCTGAGGGGGATAGATGGCTTGTCAAATCATGCATGCGCACACACAGACACGCACACACACACTATATCGACATACAGTAGGCACACAGTGACAAATGAACGTTACTAAAAGCATGTGGACTCACGCACATGCAGCCACACTCACGCGTAACCTCCACCTCCATCTCCATCCCTCACTCCCTCCATCTTTCTGTGTCTGTCATCACCAGAGGATTATACAGCGGGATACCTTACACCGCTGTTGCAAAAAAAAAAAGTAAAAAAGAAATGTAGCCTGGAAGAGCTCTACTCTAAGCGAAAACACAACCATTTATCTCCCTCCGTCTTTCTGCTCTCTTGTTGCGCCCTGACTTTTCCTTTTCCACCTTCTTTTTATTTCTCCACACTTCTCTCTGGCCCAGTACCACAGTGGGAAAACCTGTCCTTCAACTTTGTGTTTATCTGTTCAGTCACATAGGTGGAGAAGTTTACATTAATGCAATTTCACTTTGCAAGCAATGGCAATGTCAGGTGGTGGTGTACACGAGAGGTTTATACTGAAGAGATCCATATTAACCAGTGTTTGTGTTTAGAAAATCTGGTAAAAATTGGATTTGAAAAATTATGATAAAAATCAGGTGGACAGATGTTAAAGTTACTTTTCAAAGAGGTAACAAGTAAATTTAATCAATGCTTCAGCCAAAAATGGTTGTTTAGAGCTTTCACGTTTTATAGGCTATTTAGGAAGACCTGAGTATTAAGGGAAAGAGAAAAGGTACAATATGCAGCATGAACAATATATTCCTGGGTTTCCTAAAATGCAAAACTAAAATGTCCAGTTCCCACTTACTATTAAATGTAATCGAGGTACTCCAGAAACCAGAGGTGACTTTGCTCTGTTCAACTCAGAGGAATTTTTTCCTTCCTAACTACCTAAAAAACATCTGCAACTTCTAAAATCCGAAACACCATGCAGGCTAACTGGCATGTGTTCCTCGCCCAGGGCGTCGAAGGAGCCCCCAGTTTCCTTGTGTTTGGTTATGAGTGCTGTGACATTGTCTTCACCTCCTATTCACTGAATTCTGCCCATTTAAAAACCTCGGGGGAGGATTTGTATATTGCCTGTGTAATCTGTGAAATCTGTCTCAGAGCGAGCAGTGAGTCAAAGGTGTGTGAGTGAGTGAGAAATCATATCCGACCCTGAGGTGCCATCTCAGAGGCGTAAAAAGACAAGTCTGTGCGTATATTCCTCTCCAGCTGTCACACAGATATAAACACGAACGTTCTTCCTCAACAGACTCATGACTCTCAGTTTTCTGAAACAAAAAATATGAACAAAAATAAGATGCTTTTTTTCTGTTCTGTTTTTAGAAATTCAGTACTTTTGTGTTTGATCTGGTGGTTGGACCAGAAAGTGAGCATTTTTTGCCACATTTTACAGATGGTTAATCAAAAAAAAATAATCGGAAATATATCACTAACGAAACTAAAATGTAAGTCTCACCACTAGTTTTCTCTTCCACTTCTCCGTCCCACCTGTCTCCAGACATTATATCTCACTTCAACGCACACACACACACACACACACACACACACACACACACACACACACACACACACACACACACACACACACACACACACACACACACACACACACACACACACACACACACACACACACACACACACACACACACACACACACAGGAATGCCAGGTATGCTACATCCATGCAGGCCAGAGAAGAAGAGCTCTGTGTATGTGACTGAAGCTGTGCTGCAGCTCATGGGTTGTGATATGATGAGCAGATAACAGCAGCACCAGATGAAAGCTTACCTCCACTGCTTGTTTTTAGCCTACGAGTCTTTGTTCCCGTTTTCCTCTCCAGTGAAAATTGTTGTGTCATGACTTTGATGTGAATGTCATGATGGTTTATCGTTGTGTTGTGTCTTTTCGTTTTTTTAGGAGCGGTTATAATAAGTTTTGCCCTTCAGTGATTGTCATTGCTAGTCACCTTTGCAGTTGTGGCACAATTTTAGCTCACTGAATAAGACTTTACAAAAAGATACGGTACACGCATAAAGACTTTTTTTTCATTACATGAACTAAAACTAAGGCACAAAACTGTTTTTCTCTCTTTGTAGGTGTGAATACAAATGCAGACACTTACAAAGACATAACCAGTATAACCACACTTTCACTTCTACACTGCAGGTGGATGTTATAAGTATATAGGCTGGGTTAATTAAAACTATGTTTTTCATTGATCTTACAAAGCCTTAAAAGGGATCTCTGTCTACATTTCTCTTTATTTAGATGATATTTTGTCTGCAACAAAGTGAGTTAAAATGTCCATTTTGAAGTATCTTAAGTAAAAACTCAAGTGTGATTTTTTTTTTTTTTCTTCACAAGGTCTTTAAAGGAAACATTTGACCCCTACTTTAAACTCATGACCCAGACTAAAGCAGCCTGACATGAGAGAGAAGTTCTGTCACGGTTGTTGGCCCCTGGACTTATATGGAAACTCAACCATACATCCTTAAGAAACTCTATATTGTACACCCATCCGACCAACTGCATTCATTACTGAATATTAGACTGGGATATAATGTCAACTTTTCAGAAATCTTATGTCTGGAAACTCCCTGCAAGAGATTTTGTCTCTCCATCCTCCTCCTGCATTCCCTGGCTTCCTGCTCTCTTGCATTTCCTCAACCCTCACAAGTTGGCCAGAGAGAGATCTGGTGATGTTTAACCTTTAATTAATTGAACATCATTCTACTTAAAAAATTCTCTGAGGGCTTGTTTTTTGGCTCCTTGCGACCAGATGTTTGTTGACTGTAACCAGCTGAAGGGAAAAGACCTCATTTCCTCATCTGCTGTGTCCAGCCAAATGACGCTGTAAGTGGCTCATGTTTGAACCCGTGACATGCTTTGATAGATCCCTACATTAGGTAGTTTGAGCTGCTGGAAACTGGTGACAAAACTGTGGTGATGTGTTGTTTTGGCATCCATCAGGGCATGTTATTGAGATCAGACTTTTTGTACTGCTACAGTGACTCAATAAAGGTTAGTTAATTGTATTTTGCCTCATATTTTCTCTATTAGGGCAGTGCTTTAGGTTTCAGAGAAGTAATATCCACATATGAGGTCTTATTTTAGGCAACTTGATAACATAATACAACTTTACAAAATAGTCAAGTATATTTATATGGTGCATTTCATACAATTTGCTTTATAATACAATTTAGGGTAGAAAGAGTAAGAAAGTAAGAGACAGAGAAGAGGATCTCTGTCAGTGTATTTCAAAATATATGGCACTGATAACACACTCATTCTTCATGACTCATCTTACCCTTCGTTCCGAGATGAAAGGCTTGACCTCTGTTGGAGTGGTCAGACTTTCTTATCTCCTTAAAAAGCCCTCCAGACTTACCTCCCTGGTGTTCAAACGCTGTGCTGATGGACTGGTCAATCCAAAGAAGTCAAAGATAGGGATTGAAGCTCGTGATAATCTTCATAGATATCTTTGGACATTATATGTGGGCTGCTGAATTTATGCTTCCCTAGTTGGGTCCTTTTAAATGGGGTAGCTGATCAGAAAGCTCTTGCAAATCATAGTGTGAATAGAAATCTGGGCCTTTACAGTATACAATACGAATGGGAGCTACTTTGCAGTAAAGCATGTGTTAAAAGGTAAAAAAGTATTTTAATGCAAGCTTTTACTTGTTTAACATGTAAAAACACAAATGGACGGAAGCACTAAACACACTTACATAAAACAAACTGTATATATATTTCTTTTAGGGGGCACTCATATTCAGAATTAGAGAGAAGGGAACGAAGGAATGACTTCATTGCATGAGTTTGGATCTTTCCAAATGCAGCCTCATTTATTTGACCAGTTAATATGTAGCTGCTCTCGGCTTTATCCTATAAAAATAATTCCCCTCAAAATGAGCAATGATTCCCTGTGGAAATAGCAGAGCAGCTCTCCAAACGCTGCCTCTCTGTGTCTTTGCTCTATTCTTCTTCTCCCTCTGTCTTATCTCCCTTATTTATTTTTACTCCTCTCACATCACCTCACATCTGCCCAGTTCATCCAGATGTGGACTTTCCTCCACCTGAGCCAAGACTTTCTCTGAGCTGCACCCCTTCACCCCCTCCCCCTCCCACTCCCCCTCCCCTGCCTCCACCAGGGCATCATTCATTCATGCTTCAGTAAGAAGAAGAAGGGAAATGGGAGGAAATGATGAGCGGAGGCTACCCTGTGGTGTGGCGAGGCAAAGCAAATAACATGGATCATGTGTGTTTGGTTTTGGCCCTTGACCCGTGTTGGAGGATAGCCTCAATACTCCACCTGTTCTTCTACTGTCTGCTTGGTACTGTTGAGCAAAACTGTGTGCGAGTTTTTAGCACTCTGAGATTCCTCTCGTATTAGCTTTTTTTCCCAAGAATGTTTGTACAATTTTTTATCATATCATTTCTTCCTTGACACAAAAATAAATTACATGCCATGGAGTGTAAGTTATGCTCGTCTTAAAATAGGAGAGGAAGCATTCTGGACTTCTCCTCCAGCAATATATGTGATTCTTGGATCAAAGCAATGTCTCTTGATGTTTTGCAGAGAAAGTCCAGAGTGAAGGATCACATGAACATTCATGCGAACTTAATAGAAATATATTACCTGTCAGAACTTGGCCAAGAGATGTAGATGAGTATAATACACCCTCTCCAAACATGCCATACTGTACTTTGTGTGTGTGTGTGTGTGTGTGTGTGTGTGTGTGTGTGTGTGTGTGTGTGTGTGTGTGTGTGTGTGTGTGTGTGTGTGTGTGTGTGTGTGTGTGTGTGTGTGTGTGTGTGTGTGTGTGTGTGTGTGTTAACTGATCCCAAATCTGGGAGTAATTTAACAGAGCTGTAAGAACAGGAGCGGCCCCAGAAAAAGATGATAAACGCACCATGGCACAAAAATTACCCCCCCCCCCCCCCACACACACACACACACACACACACACACACACACACACAGCCTCTTTTTAAATGACACAGGCATCAGAATACAATCATACAGACTCTGTCCTCCTGCCATTATTATTGTTCCTTCACCAATATTTTTTCTTAAATAGTCAAAAGTGACTGTGGTCTCCTTCATCCGGCCTGCACACATATATCTATATATACAAAAATATAAACAGCTCTCTGGGAACAAACCCCCAAATACAGACACACACACGCACACACACTGACACCACCCTCTCTGTCCGTGCCCATCTGTCCGAGGTTGACCTATTAGGAGTGACCTTTCGACTGGCTGGATGCATGGATGCGGTCGGCTGTTTTATTAGAGGGTATCAGTGTCACAATCTCACGCAAACAGCCTCACGAGCAGCTATCGTATGTCCAGTTTCATGAAGACTTTGGACCTGGCTGTGTGCTTACTCTTTCAGTCAGCTCCGGCTTGTCTTTATTATGAAGGGCTGTTACCACACTGCATTCAATAGACCCATTGTCTTGTGTGTGTGTGTGTGTGTGTGTGTGTGTGTGTGTGTGTGTGTGTGTGTGTGTGTGTGTGTGTGTGTGTGTGTGTGTGTGTGTGTGTGTGTGTGTGTGTGTGTGTGTGTGTGTGTGTGTGGTTGTGTGTGCGTGTGTTGAAGTGAGATATAATGTCTGGAGATGGGTAGTGAGTTTGATAGAATGAAACATTTGTCATTTACACTGCAGTACGCTTGTGACCCTGGAAATACGAAATCTCTTCATTGGCAGTCTTAATGATATGTGATAAAGATGTGATTTAACAGTGGTGTAGGTGGAAATGAGTGTAGTTCTTTTTTTCGTCTGCACTAATGCTGCTGGGATGAGTTGTTTCAGTGTCTGAAGTTTCATTTTGATTTGTCACGCATCAATACAATGACTATTAACTTTGTGTTTTTACATACGTTTGTTAAAATAGAGCACATAAGAGGTACCGGGGTGAGAGACTGTCCTGCTCCATAAAACTATCCCAGAAGTTAACTTTTAAATTTGGAGTTTTGTAAATATCGACAATTTGTCGTTATTTGTCCCTGAGTCCTGCAGCGTGACACAGTTCAGATGACGTCTAAATAATGTCAGCTTTTCCTTGTTGGGTGGATGGTTTGATTCAACAACAGACTTGGGTGCAGCAGGCCGGTGTTTGAACCACGAGTCAAGACAGTTTTATACTGTTTTACCATTGGAGACCGAATCAACCAATTTTCAACCAAATACTGTGAAATCAATACTGCAACAATATGGTGGGGATGACTGTTGTTGTTTTCACAAAATATGTATACAATGTCACTTTTGAAAAAAAAAAAAAAAATCATCAGCAATGTGGATTAGCACTTAACATCATGTGTCAAGATGCTTGAACAAGTAAAGGTTGCTCAGCAGGAGTATAGTCCAAAAAAAACAACAACAAAAGAAAGTTCTTCATAGTTTGGTGCCAGAAGATGTGTAGTTGTTCTTCCCTGGCTGGATCCCACAAACATCAATGGCCAGAACTTATTAACTTGATATGACCTGCAGTTTTGACTGTGACCACTTCACTCACAGTTCAAATGCTTTAGTTTGATTGTCTGTGTTTGTGGGTTCTTGTTTTCGACCCTGCACAGTAGACTCTAACCAGTGGTAAAGAAATGGCAAAGAACAGCAAGTACTGAAAAGGTAACAGATGGCTGCGCACTCCCTATTAAACAAATAAGGAATTTGGCATTCCAAATCTGCTGGTATCGGCACTTTCAGTTATGTAAATGCTTCGTCTATTTGTTATTGACTGCAGACACATCTGTGAGAGACAATGATGCAGAGACTGAAGTACTGATTGTTCTGACGGAGTGAGTCTACGGGTCGGGGCTCTGGGAATCTGATGATCCATTAGCTGGACATCAGCTTAACTTAATTAGATTGGAATTGATGTCACAAAAACTGCATTCAGCATCAGTCTCCAGTCCTGCTGTCTCCCATCTGTGTGTGTGTGTGTGTGTGTGTGTGTGTGTGTGTGTGTGTGTGTGTGTGTGTGTGTGTGTGTGTGTGTGTGTGTGTGTGTGTGTGTGTGTGTGTGCGTGCGCTGCTAGAGAAGGCCTATTGTTTTCTTTCATTATGAATTACCCTCTAAATCCCAGATGTGAAACACCATCTTGTTTTTGTACATTCTTCCTGTGTCTACAAGAAACAGAACCCCCTGATCGACAATTAATAACAAGATGCTTTGCCAAGAAAAAGATGGAAAGAGGATAAACAGACAGATAAGGCAAGGGTATGTCATATCTTACATTTGTACCGTTTATATTTACGTGTATGTGTGCACTTAAAGCAGCGGCAGGCAGAGTGAAAATGACAGAGGCTTTATTTGAAGGCAGCTGGATACTGAGCTATTAGCAGAGAGAAGATTGTAAAACAAGCAGGAATTTTGCTGCTGGGTCCTGTGAGGTTTTCATCGGGGTGGGAGTTGTAATGACAGTGACAGGGGTTCCCCCAAAGGAAAACAGGAGAGGAGGAGTGAAAGGGAAGATGTGAGGAGCAGTAGAGAGGAGGTGGCTGGTTGTGTCGAGATTATACGGATCATCCTTGTATTTGCTTTTATTTGCAGGTAGGTCCTTGATGTAATCTCTTTAACAAGAAGATGTGGTCAGACTGACAGGAGGACTGGAAGAAAATAGCAGAGTTCAGAGACACATCTTACCCTATAGTTTGTAAAGAAAGTGAGATGGAGACAGATAGAGAGGATAAAAGAAGACCTACCTTACTTCAAGTTGCAGCAGGGAGTAGTGCGAAGAAGCCCAACAAGACAGTAAATAACTGCGTGATTGGCCTTCGTCTGACAGGCACCGTTGGTCACCAAAACGGACGCTGGAGATGTCTAGATGTTGTTGGCGGGGAGGGCAAAAGCATTACTGAAAGATTTGGTTTCATGAAACACAAATGAAATAAAACAGTTCAGTTTTCATCAGTGTCTTGTCTCATCCAGCTTGTATTTCCCTGTAGTGCTTGGCGATGGAGGTCAGAGCACAAACAACACATGGACGTAATGGAGATCCAAAGTGAACTCATGTAGAAGAGGTGATTATCTTGTTACTCATGTCTGACCTGCCTATATATACACTAAGAAAAACTGTGTATTTGCGTGAATTTTGGACTGAAGCCCGGTGAAAGTGTAAAGCTGCCAGCTCCATAAAACCTCAGTTTGAACCTATTTTAATTTGGATTATTTAGGAAAAAATGTACACTGATCCGACCCAAATGTTTGTGCAACAACGAACTGGGATAATAAAATGAATATAAAACAACACACACGCACGCAGAAATGAACCCAGAACAGCAGACAGACGGTAGAACTTAGCCAAATTAGCCACATGCCATCCAGAACAACCGCCTGAGGGGACGTATAGAGAGAGAGAGAGAGAGAGAGAGAGCGTGCAGAGGGCGGAGGTAGAGTGAACTTTCCAGCTGTTGCCGTATCATGTTTGACATCAGTGTCTTGTCCTCCACTCACCAAAGAGACTTTAGATTGACACACACCACCAACACGCACAGATTTAGTAGCTCAGAATTACCTTGAGGCTTCTTTCTAAAAGTAGCTCTTATCTCGTACACAAAGAAAGCTGGTCGTGCACATGGAGCTGTGCAAAAACTATTCTCTTTCTCTTTTGTCTAAACACACGACATCCATCCAGTAACAACCCGGATCTCAACTTCGGAGCATGAAATCATGGAAATCAAGAGAAACAACTTCTCAGTCACCATTTTTAGGGCTGAATATCAACAAAGAATAATTCTCTCAACACACGCGCGCGCGCGCACACACACACACACACACACACACACACACACACACACACACACAAATGCACTTCATTGCAGCACATAATGCCGCCAAGCCTCACTGAGCTCACACATCCCTTAAATACCACACAGCTTGCCAGCCCCGACTCACAATGTATACCTACCTTGCCCCCCACCCACCACCCCACCCCACCCCACCCCACCCCCGGCCCCCCACGACACACACGCAACCGCACACATGAGCTCACAAATACCTGCTTGTTGTAAAAGCGTGTCGTGTTTGTAGATAACACAGCAGATCATGCCGAGCATCAGCAGATGAGTCCGATTTCCATGTACGCACTTTCATTTGTTGTCCTTAACACAAGCTTGTGTGTTGACGTACTGTCACCGAACACCCTTTTGCAGGAGTGTTAAAAACGACACATACTTTTTACACTGCTGCTTTTATTTAATGTTTTTGCTGCTCAGGATCGGACCTGCCCCACCTGTGATCACGTTATAGCCTTAGCAGGGTCGTGTGCTGCAGTGAGATGTGGGTGCCTGGGGCCTCGCTCCTGCCCCGTTTACTCACCCGCTTCCCTGCTCTGCCACAGCAGCTTGTAAAAGTCACAGCGAGTGTGAAAATTAAAGAGATGCATGCTGCTTTTACAAGCCTTCTTTAACTTTTTCCTCTCTCTTTCGGTCACCCCTTCCCCCTTTCAGTCTTTCCTCGGCTTTCTCCATCTCCCGCTGTGATTGTGAAAGTACTTTGTGACACATAGTTTGGTTTGATTAGTCATTACATTCCTGTCTTTGCTCTTTTCCTTCTGTCTCTCTGTTTTTACTTTCTCCTGTCTCCCATCCCTTGACTCCTCCTCTGGTCTCCCCCAGATATGGTTTACAGTTTAGAGACCTCTGTCTCAATTCTCTGATCCCATTTTCAATGGCTCATTAAAACAACATGATGATTCACTCCGCAGTGCTCAACCTGGACTAAAACCGACCATGTGACAATCTCCTCTTGATTATGTGAAAAGCTCCCATCAAAAGTTTGATTTTACTCCAGAGACTGAGAAAGGTATGGGGAGCCAAAGTGTTGATCAGCCAGAAAAATAGAGTCATAAATACAGATATACAATCGCTCTCAGATGGCACACACTGTCAGCCACCATTCATAAATCACCGCAGGAATGACCAGCCGTTCTCAGTTATTCCTGATTATTATTTGCAGTTATTCCAGGGCACAGGATTTCTGAAGGCCTCCGGGGATAATGACAATGTTAGTAACGTGCGTAAACCCTGCAATCGGATCTGGCTTTGCGCTGCCCGGCATTGCCAGGCTGTGCGTCTGAGCAGGCGGATGCAGGGCGATGCCAAATCTGTTAGACTGCAGCTTGAAAGACAGCTCTTTTCCATAAGTTGGGCTATTCAGACTGGCGATTATGCTTCTGCTTTTTATAGCAGTTCTGCTGGAGTGACACCTTTTCAATCATTACTGCCACTCAGCAGGGGCTCAAGTGTAAAGTAGCCTCATATGCAGCGGCATCCAAACTGGCCTGTGTGGTGCTTCACGTGCAGTACGGTCAAACTGCACGAGCCTGGTTTCACTCAGTGCTGTGTTTACGGTAAATTCACAGTTTGTACAACTTTATGAAATAAATTAGCAGGTTTCCCACACAATACAACAGTCAAGGCATGCCAAGAGTATCTTCTTTTTAGTCAATGTGTTTAAGCTTAACTCAAAGTCTCTTTTACAGTAACATCCTGCTTTAATCTCACAGTTCTTGGGATGCTGTGATATGTACTTTGCTCAGAGACACCACAGTGGTGTCAGTAGAGTGGCTGCTGCTTAATCAGTTTGGTCATTTAGATTTCTATTTGGCCCTCTGGTTAAACTACTGCTGAAACTGTTGCACAGAGGGCTGGTAGTGGAAGCCAGGCTGTTGTCAGCCTGTAAAAGTTTAGGAGGCCTTGCTTTATGGGACTGCACTGAGAAGTGGGACTGTCCTGGTTGGAAGCAGCAGTCAGTCAGAGCTTGTTGCTGTCACATCTCTCTACATGAGGAAAAAAATGGAAAATGAGAAAGTTAAGTCTTTTCCAAAACTTGGAACAGCTTCATGATGTTATATGCTGAGATAAATCAGAGACACAGATAAAGATAAATCAAAAGATACGCTTACACACATGCACTGACAAATATGTATGATTTTTAATATGTCTGCCAGCAACACCAATATCCTTGGCACACTCAGGAGGTAGTCAGAGGGTTGAAAGGTCCTTTGAGCAACATTAACAGCCCACAATATACTCTGCAGTCCCAGACTCTGCAAGTGTGTGGACTATTTTTATGGCCTAACTACCTGCATTTGCCTGCCACAAATCTATATTACCTAACATCACATAGGGACCCAACCATTTTTTTTTAGGACCTTATAACATCTGGCACTGGCAAAGATACATAAATAGTGAGATCAGTGCTCTGCTTTTTAATGGTCCAGGTCTTCTAACATTACTGGATGAAGAGTTATGGGCGGGTGAACAATCGGGTGTAGATTACAGCTGCACCCTCATTATGTGAAAGTATGGTTTCTGCTGCCTAAATTACCGTACATACAGGAGGAGGCAGAGCTACATTACTTCAACACAGTCTGGATCTTCTCTCTGGTGCATGTTTTGACTGAGACTAGTCTGGTTCTAGCTGTTCAGTATTTTCAGTTTATATTTCTTTCCACCAGGCACATTATTGTACATTTTCAGTTAAAAAGACAAATTCATTTTGGTTAGATGTCACTATTTTTTTTACATTAAAGTGGCCAAATGATGAATTGAAAAAGGAACAAATATTATTGGCAGCCCTATAGTCTCAAATTCAATCCCTGAAAAATATGTTACCCCTCTCAATTTTCTCTCTGCAGCTCTTGTTCTTAGTTTCTGTCAAGCTTGGGCTCCTGCTTTTCCTTCTTGTTGCATAATAGTGTATAATTTAATTCACATCAGCAAGGCAAATGAATAGACAAAAAGAATCTAATGAAAATGTGGTGAATTTCCATACAGAGTTAGTTGAAAATGAATGAAGAAGCTGTTTTGGTCAGTTTCTGGTCAGGTTAAGTACTGCAGATGATAGGCGGATGAATGTTTTGGCCACAGAGCTTAATGAGGCATTTAATGTCACTGAGAAAAGAGAAGAGTATTAATGGAGGATTAATTTGGCCCAGATGCTTGATGTGGAACAATGGCCATCACTGTAGTAGGAACAATAAGGTGTCCCGGTCATATCGCACCAAATTGACTCCATACAGGAGTAGTGGTTAATGTGGACTCTGTAGCACAGAGGGTCAGCAGACCAGAGGCCAAGGATGACTGCTCTCTAATAACACTGGCTAAACGCCATGACAAGTTGACTTTATTGGTCATGCCATCATTTTGCACTTGATGGCTGGTAATGGTGCGAGTCCAGCATTGTTAGTGTTATGGTTGGCGTTCTCAGCGTTAGTCAGTGGCCTAGTTTGGCCCCCAGGGTGGGTGCATTGGGATTTTTCTTGGTTTCTAATAACCTGAGGTGGCTAACATTTCCAGAATAGTGAGTTCTCTACAGGGTTTGGAGACAAGAAGACTCAAACAAACACAAGGCTTAGGAACATCAGGGCAAGCATGAGGAACGCGGAGCCTGTTCACAGGGCCGCGTGAAAATCCCTTATCATATGAAATGTGCATGTCAGATTTTCCTATTGGGGTCAGTGAGGGTGTTTAGGTTTGGCTGCCTTGTACTTTTATTGGCAGCGAGACCTGTACTCTTGTTTCAGCTGGGCATTAAAGGTGTAGACAGGTTCATTGTATCCATTTAGAAATGTTAAAGATGATGTGCAAGCACGTCACAGCACGTAATGATTTGTATTAATCCTTGTTGGTGATCAATTTTACAACAGCAGAAGAAATAGCAGCACGGCTTTAACTTTTTGAAAATGTTCTTGGTAGTTCTAGAATAAGTAAAAAGAGGTCAGAGGCTATTTTTTAAGCCTAATTTTGGCTTGTATTGCTCAGCATAAAGATTTAGTTTTAAATGCAATAAAAGACAAAGTATAAACTGAATTGCAGAAGAATTGTCTTCCAAGACACTGGATTAGCATTGTGCTGCGCAGCCAAAAATACAACACAAAGCAGGTTTTGGCAGCACAGATAGCCATCAAAGATAATGAAAAGTAATAAAGTGTGCGTGTTGTGTGTGTGTGTGTGTGTGTGTGTGTGTGTGTGTGTGTGTGTGTGTGTGTGTGTGTGTGTGTGTGTGTGTGTGTGTGTGTGTGTGTGTGTGTGTGTGTGTGTGTGTGTGTGTGTGTGTGTGTGTGTGGAGAGCTCAGGCTGAATCTATGAGATGTTTTATGTATCTACATGTGTCTTTTACATCCCTCTGCTGTATTCATAACGCATGGCTCCTGTCTTTGTGTTGGACTTCCGGCATAAATTACGGTCTTAAATCTTCAGGTTTTCAGGTAAGGTGATGATTTGTGATGAGTGAAATATCCAGCATAATGAAGGAATGATGATAAAAAAGAAAGAGAGGAGATTTCTCAGAAGTGGATTACTGCGCTGAGAAGTGAGGAAGCATCGCAGACACATAAATAAAATGTAACATAAGGCATGAAAGGTGTTTGGAGAATCCTGTAAGCCAATGTAGTTTAAATTCATTCTAACAGCAGTGCTGCTGGACTTCAAGTGCAGTATTTCCAACTCATTTCACAGTGCAGCAGTAAATGGTTTTGCTCACTCATTTATATATTTGAAATATACATAACATTTGCAGCCTTTTCGCCATCATTCATAGCCAGCAGCAGTTGATTCCTGTTGGCAAACTCACATAAAAAGTGTCAAAGTTTTCCTTTGGTTGTTGACTTAGTCATTGAAACCATCAGCTTTAAAAATCTGAGCAAATTGTCTATCTTGGTGCAACTGCAAAGATCTCAGATGGACTCCTGCAGTTCAAAACAACACAAAATGAAAACCTATGCTCCTTTTTGGATATTTCATGTCAAATGAATCCATTTCATAAATGGCATTACACACTTAATCACTTTGTAATGACAAATAAAAACATCTAAAAAGAAGAAACTTGGCTTTTGACTCAAATTCCAAGTAAATATATTGAAAGATGTTGAATTACCATGAAACCAAACGACCCACAGGCACAACAAGATAATATTTTTAATGAAATAAAGTGATGAAAAATGATCTTGATTTTCACAACGATGTTCCTGGTTTTCTTTGCTTGTTATTTTTTGCAGTGTTTTCTTTGGGATAGACCCGAGTGGAGCGAGCCAAGCCAGAATATAAAGCAGGAGTTATATGTCGTGGAAGGAGAGAGATTTCCTGGGGTGAAGCGGATTTGCTGTGTTTAACCCCTACACAGGGATTGTTGTCAGATTTAATGCAGTCGAGTTTGTTATTTGAAGAAGGGCGCGATGGAGAGTTGGGTTTCACGATCCTGAAACATACTCACCTGTTGATTGTACTCAAAAATAGGCTGGATTTTAAGGGTTTTGGGAGATTATGACAAAGCAGGGTGACATGCAGTGTGCGTGTCAAGAGGTTTCATGGTCAAGATGATGGTCATATCAGTTACCTTTAGAGATACAGCATTTTAAAAGCTCCTCATCAAAGATCCTCTCAGTACATAAAGCTTATCTCACCTCCTATATATGACTCAATTTTGCATCTTTTTTTTTTTTTTTCTACTTTTGTTGTCTCTGTGCACAATCCTTTCCTTGTTTGGGCCTTTTTGTTGTCTGTTCTTACCGCGCGCCTGCTTCGGGTGTCTCCGTCGTCCTCCCCAACTGTTGGAAAGCTTCAAAGTCAGAGAGGGCATCAAAGGCTTTGGCCCCGAGTGGCCTCCTCTTCTCATCCCAGTGCTTCCCTTCTTCTCTGTCTTTTAGCCTCTGCTGTTCCAGCTTTGTTGTTCCTCCCCTCATGTGCAAGTGATTAGACGACAGGGCTAAAGGAAAACACGAGCTTTGTTTTCCAGGCAGCGGGCACGCTCAGACTACCAGTGGATTTATAGCAGTGAGAATCCCTCAGATCCCAACTGGTTAAATGTTACACTGGAGAGCCTTCTCGCTATCTGCTAACACCATCCAGGTTACGCCTTTTCATCTGTCCCTCTTTGTCTTCACTTTTTTTCTCCTCTCTAGTTTTTTTTTCTTCCGTTGTTTTTTTCCAGTCATCATCAACCTAATTTCCCCCTCCTCCTCTAGACAGAGAGGATGACACAAAGGTCTATTCATAGCCTGAGTGACTGCTCATTTTCTCATTTCTGCCCAGCTGTCTTGCCTCACTGTCACTCTGGTTTTAATGAAAGGTCAGATAGTCATGGCTGGGACAGTTACTTCTATTGTGCCTTCATAGGCCACGGTTATGTATCCTGTTATGTCATCAGCTCTGAAAGCAAAAGCAGAGTATGAAGGCTCCTAATATTTAATGGTTTGTCCTTGGAGTGACCTTGACAAAGATGAGATTCTCAGCCCAGCTCGGCATTACGGAGGCTGCAGGGGCCTCATGGAGCCCACCAACTAAATGAAGGAGAGTTGAGTTCTCAATATTACTACAGTGATCCATGTGAGAATCAGTAACTGTGATCTCCAAATCAAATCCAAAATAATTTGCAGATACTTGTGTATTTATAACCAGGAGGGTTAATCCTGTCAGTTTAAAGATATTTCACAATTGAATATTTGCACAAATGTTCATTGCAGCAGCAGCAGCAATAAGTTGTTGAGATATTTCAGTCTTGACCAAACCAACCAAAGATTGTAGAATTTAAAACCTTTAGAGAAGCGTGGCAATCTAAAGGTAAAGTTAAAGCATAAAAAAGAATAATAAAAACCTGTGGAAATTTTTTTTTTATCAAACATCTCTGAGCAACACTATGCTCTGCGCAGAGCCTCCCCAGCCGTGCTGAACCAATATGAGAGTGCCAGCCAGAATAGCAATTTCTACCAAGTACAATGTATAAAGTAGAAGTGAAGTGTGGATCACAGAGTCGCTCTGGAATACTTCTGTGTTGACTGGAGAAGAATGAAAGAATGCAAAAGGGCTCGAGCTCAAATCACGTTTCATTCAAACAAAGGAAAAACCTCTGAGCCTGCAAGTGATTTAAATCAGGGGGCTGACAATACAGTGTGGTTTGTGTTAGCATACATGTGTTGATGCTCATAGAGATGGGAGTGTTTGCAGTGCAAATGGAGGAAGTGTTATCCAGGAGGAATTTGTGTGACCGAGCTTGTGTGTGTTTGTATCTTTGCGTGCACTTTTTCCGCAGTCATTTCACTGCATTATGCTATTATTTTTTTTTTTTAAACCTGTGTGTGTGTGTGTGTGTGTGTGTGTGTGTGTGTGTGTGTGTGTGTGTGTGTGTGTGTGTGTGTGTGTGTGTGTGTGTGTGTGTGTGTGTGTGTGTGTGTGTGTGTATGTGTGAAAATGCACTCATGCAAAAATAAACACACACGCGCTGCCCTGTAACGACCAGTGTAAATTTGCAGCTGCTGCAGTTGGCTGGTGATGTGACAAGTAAACTGTTCAGATTTCAGTTTAATTCTGTTCTGCTTCATCCCTTCACATGCGGAAATAATACTGTGATCTAGTCCAAACCTCTTATTTTGTAGACACGGCTTCATGCATTGTGATGTGCAGATGACTGGAAGTTGATCGACATGTGATCTTTTCCAGTTCCACTTTTAATATTTCAGGGTGTGCAGTGCTCAGCGTTGAGTGCAAGCTGAGACGCTTCCCTAGTCTTATGAAAGTTCTGTTTATCTGAATTTATCTGGTGGTTTAATTTATGACAACATGTCCGTGTAAAACAAATTACAGAGACATGTTGAATGTCGCGGTTTTAAAAGGCAGTGTTACAGCCCTCTCTTTTCATAGTAGGTTATAATGGCTTGTTTTGCGTCAGTGTGTCTTATGTGTGCATGTGAGTGCAGGTCAGTCTCCGCATACCAGGATGGTAAAGGAATTTAAGATTTAACTGTGTCCATCAGAGCTACAGGGATAAACCAGTACCTTGTGTCACCTAGTGTAATCTCAGCCTACTTAGCTCCATTTCTACCTTAACTTTCTCTCGTAAAGGGTTTTATATCAGTCCACTATATCAATGCCACACCCTGTTATAAAGCAGTAAACAACAATAGTGTGATTAATAATTCAATTTAGTTCGAAACTGCTGTACAGTCAGTGTAACTACCTTAATCCTTCAATTTAATTTGATGTGTCGTTCCATACTGTAAAAAGTAGTGTGCAGAAGCTTGCGGTTGTGATATGCTTTTGTTTTGATGTGATCTGAATGTAAACTATGTCCTTTGATTTATAAACCTAATTAACTGTGGCTCAGATGTTGAACTGATTATAAGGTTGTTGGTTCAAACCCTGGTTCCTCCTCTCCACATGCTGAAGTGTTTTTCTGCATGGGTATGGCAGCTCTACGGTCCATTGGTGTGAGAGTGTGAGGGGGGGGGGGGGGAATGGTGTTTTGTACGCCAATATGGTACAAATTTGCTATATAGATGCAGAGTAACATGATGAGCAGTGTCCATGCATGCACAGGCAGAGTACACATTTTATGGTGGACCGTTTTACTGTGTAGATTTTGACTCAGAAAGACAGAGTGTGGTTGTAAATGCCATCAGCACTTGCCTGACTCTGCTTTCTCTGCTCTGCTGCATGTGCTTCAGCTCATCAAAAGGGAGGCACCACATCAGCTGACGAGCCTTGAACCCAACAAACCTCAGCCTGTAGATACTGAGGAGTTCATATCTACCACTGAGAAGCTTCAGGGATATACCAAAGAAATGTATTTATAATTGTCACAGGAAAATGTGAAGCCGGACACAAAACAAACCGACAATGTTTTATACTAGACTCTTGGCTGTTTATAATCTTAAGGAATTTTTTTTATTGAATCACTAATTAAATCGAGTATTCAGATTCAGGACATATTATTTCAAGAAGGAGGGATTAATACTTCTAAGTTTCATTGTTAAGCCTTAAATATTTTTCATTTTTGGAGGATCTCTCAGTGCAGTTTGTAGCTACACGTCTTTAATCTCTCAAAGTCTGCTGAGTTTTAAACTCCGAGGAAGTCTTTGTCTAAACTGTCACTCTGAGGACTGCTAAAGAATCTGGACTAACTTATACGAACATGAGGAGTTGAACGCCTCCGTACTTTTCAAAACGCTGCCAGCGACCAGGAACCACCCAGTAATACCACCTTTTCTTTCCCCTTGTGGAAAACCCATGAGCGTCTTGTATATATCAAGATGTATTTAAGCACTTCTTCAATATATCAAGGCCATTCCAGACAAACTGATGACAGGTGCACATTAAGAAATAGCTGTTAGATCCAGCTGGACTGCAGGTGTTTGTGAAGCAAAACAGGGACTTTCTTGTTGCCTCTAAAACTCACTCTTCACAACTTCATTGTCTGAGGAAAAGGCAAATATTGTACCATCTCTTTACAGCTTGAAAACACTTAGTGAGAAAGAAATGCACCGTCTCTTGTCTTTTTGTTTTTTTCATTTTTAAAAGCAGGAACTGACCCCGTGTGTTGGAGTCTGGTGATTGTCAGCAGTGGCTACTCAGTTCAAAGGCTTCATGCTATATAATAACAGGCGGACAGACGGAGCTAACGGAGCCCATCCACCAGATGTGGAGTATGACACACTGCAGCGTTTGTGCTGTCTGTCTGCAGCCTGCAGCTATGCAATACACCCACACCGACACGTCAGGTTACATGCACGCACACACAGACAGGAATCTGTCAAACTAATGGTACATCTCTCCACTTCATAGCTTAAAGCTCATCTTTCTCTGTCTCCATATGTAAGTCTTCTTTTGTTCACCTGCTCCAACTGGCCTTTAAACCTAATGCAAAAGATCTGGGTGCAGTTTATCCCCTAAATGGTTTTCTCCACCTTACACATCAGTTTGACGCCTCTCATAAAACCACTCAGAAACCAATGGAATCATTCTGACGTCGCAGCACCACGTGCGTCATTACACTCCAACTGTATCATCAAAGACTTGGATAGAGCTGGGAAAAATTCCTTCATCTTTGTCCTAAACTGTTGATAAACTGCTCTGTACTTTTAAAAACTATGCAGCCTCTTTGATCCGGACTATTTCTGTGTCCACATTTGTCACTGTGTATCTCAAATGAGCAGACTTTCAGTAGCCTAGCAGCCCATTTCTCAAACTCTGTTTCCCTCCGCCTTTTGAAGAGGAGGGAGGATTGTTTATGTTAGCATGAACCAGACCTGAGCCCATCATGCCTTTATTGCTTTGAAAAGGACCCAGTACGCTGCGTAATGTGTATAGAAGAGAGACACCAGGACGGACTTGGGGATTCCTGCTAGAAGTAAAAGTGTGTGGGCGTGTTTCTCAAGTGGAAAAATGACAAAGAGTGGAAAAGAGGAAAAAAAAAGGAAAAGGATAGACAATGCTGCATTTTGATGAGAAGTTTTGTTTCACCAAATGAAGCGCCACGATAACATCAGGGCCCAGTGATATTACTATAAACATGTTCCATATGCTCGCACTGTCTCCACATTTGTCTCCTCTTCCTCCCCTGTCTGCCTGTCTCACCCCATCTCTTTTGATTTCCTTTCTTGCTCCTTTCCTCTCTTCCCCCTTTCTCTCCTGCTCGCTTGTTGTTTTATTGAGGAATGCTCCGCCGAGGAGAGCATTTGATCTTACTGCTGCTTTGACCTAAAGATGGAGGGTGGGAGGGATGGAGGTGGGGTTTAAGGCTGCATGTGTCCCCAATTACACCACCGAGATTGCAGCGTAATTCACTGCTTCACTCAGCGACTGGTGGACGGCAAAGAGACGCCTAATCAAGGCCAGAATCCCCCAAACTGCTGCCAATTCTGACACATAGACTCTGCACGTGAACGGACTCTCTCTCAGACACATACAGGCTCGCACATGACAAGAGCCTTCACACAGCTCACCACATTTGAAGGCTTATATTGCACACATTTTCCCACTCCGCCCTTTCTCCCTCTCTCCACAGCGGGCTCATAAACATTGATAATAAATAGTCCATGTAACATTGATGCCAGTGAGATGCAAACTGGATAAATTATTATCATTTAGAAACCATTAGTAGTATTTAAAGTAACCTTTTCACTTCATCTATCAACCTCTGTGTGCTGAATTCAAACGCACAGTTTCATAAATGATCAAAACCCCTTCTTACACATCTTGTGTATAATCAGTGAATCTGTTTTGAAGTGCTATGAATATTTAACGATCTCATATAATGGCCACACATTTTCTTCACAATTTTCATGCTCTGTATCATGATAAAGCGTGTAATACACCCGTCAGTCCATGAGATGATACCGTGTCATGTGACGAAGTAGAGAGAGTGAGGAAATCCATGTGAACGGGACGTGGTTGATTGAACAAACACACGACTTTCACCGAGGAAAGCTATGTTTTGAATTTGTGATGAAGCAGTTACTTATAAAATGTGCTGTGTTGAATATACGTAACGTACATTAAGTTATTTACCTGACATACGTAATTTTACTCACTCTATGTAAAATGACTTATTTTGAACCCAAACCATGATCTTTTCCTAAACCTATGTGGATTTTGATGTCCAAACCTAAAGACCTTGCTTGTCACGCCTACGTGAGGCCCAACATGACACTGACACGGTACAATCCAATGGACTGACGGTTCACATACACGCTTTGGCGTAATACTGGGTTGAATTCATTGAATCTTTTAAATGAAATGCAGAGCAGTTATCAGGTGCTCTCACAACTGAGGCTTTGGGAAAATGTAGCTAAACCACACAAATTTCAGTTCCATGAATTGTATTTACCGAAACACTGACAGTATGATTATTAAATTATTAGGGGATCCACAACTCGGTGGCTGGATACTACCTTTCCCGATGATAATTTTTGGTGCATTTCTTCAGATATGAAAGCAATGAAACAGCTTGAATGAGATGATTTTTAATTTTAAGATAGCAAGTAATCCCAGTTGGGTTTAATTCATTACTTCACACTGTACTTTCCCTTCCAACTGTAGTGGTCAGACAGAAGTTAGTCATTTTTCTTCAAAGCCTGTGTACAGTCTTAAAATGTTTTATTTTTTTATTTTTTACATTCACACGTCTCGATCTGTCAGAGGACACGACTGCCAACCGCAATCTATTTTCGCTATTAGTGTAAATATGTTCACTTCCACTCTGCCACCGCAGTAATTATGGTGGCACTTTGGAGCATAGCACATAAATCAACCCCCATATTTGCCTATAACCTTTTACATAATTACAGTTTATCTTAAAAATAACAAGTCTAGCTAAGACAAGTAATGAATAAACCATAAACTTGTTAATAGACAGAGTGAAAACTGAGCAAAACAGCTAAGGGTCAGGTTCAAAGGTCTGGCAGACTGATGAACGAAAGGAGCTGGAATATGGTGCGTCGCAGGCTGTGGGATCCTGCACTCAGAGGGATCTAACAGATTTCATCTCTGCAACCTGCAAGATCTGAACAGGAAATGAGGTAATATAATAGACATCTTTGTGCCTGTAGTGCTCCTTTAACACCTCTTTCCTCTCTGCGCCGCCATCTGCCTATCCTCCTTTCCATCGTCTGGGGTGGTGGTGGATCAGTTATGAAGTGTGTGTTGGAGAGAGACAGGTTTATGGGAGGTGAGGTGAGACAGTGTTTGGAGAAGCGAGCTGGGATGCTTTACAAGGTGTGCTTAGTCAGCCCCCGCACCCGTCATTTGGTTAAATGAGATGGAAATTACAACAAGCTTTGGAAATGTGAGAGTAACTGATCGTCTTTGTCTCTTGTGGTAGATTTTGTGTCTCTCTCTTTCTGGCATTCTTGGCATCTTCTCAGAATTTTGCCCACTTAAAAAAAAAAAAAAAAAAAATCCAGGCTTTTTAAATCCTTCAACCATCTCCACTCCCTGCACTTTTCAAAGAAATTCTGTTGTTCAGTCCACGAGGATGACGCTGGGTGAGAAGTGTTTTTATAATCACAGTTGCAGCCAATGGAAAACCACATCAAGGTTCCTCCTAGAGAGGGATTTATTTGGAACTGCGTCCTTAAAGTCTCATCCAATATGAATTATCATCTTCATAAAATGTTCTTGGTGCAAATTACAACATATGAAAAAACAAACTTGATAAAAGGCTTCATTTTATGTGTAAAGTTTTCTTCACTTACATTTGCCTCACAGTTCCCCTTCGCTTTTTCTCCTTTGTTCCCTTTTTACATTTTGCTTGCACTCTCTCTCTTTTTCTTTTTTTTCCCCCCAAACTGAACAGATCCGGAGGAGGTGTCTTCCCTTTTGTCGTTATCCTTCATCCCTCTGACATTCAGGATGGGCCTAAAGGGGAATCAGAAACCCGGGAGTCTGTCTCTCTAACATGAAAATAGTGTCTACTTAAACACAGACACACACACACACTTGTGTTCCATCTGGTTCTTGGCATATTAATGCAGCAGAGGACATTTCATCAAACAAGAATCCCTTTTGACAAATCGTCGCTATTAAATGAGACTTATGGGCCCCTGAATCACCTGAATACTCCACGGTATCTATCAAAAGTTTTTTGTAATTTCCCACACATATGTATTTTTGATTTGGTATTTTAGTTTCTTGTCGTTGTGAAATCTAACATTGGATTTCAAGGTGACTTTTGAAGTTATAAAAGGTTAGATTGGATTGAAAAAGATTGATTTTAAGAGCCGGAGTCTGACTTTTAAACCGAGCACATATCCTTTCTAAAAGCAGAAACATATTTGGGATATTTACTTATATTTTTAGCCATTCAAATAGTATATTTAAGACACTGCCTCAAGTTTATAATGATTGAGTGACCAGAATTGAGTAGAATCATCAGGTAACATAGCAGCAAGCCTTATTTAGCAGCTCTTTATTCAAATTAGAGGATTCACATACAAATTTACATTTTCAGTAAATATTTTACTAAATTAAAAAAGTGATGCAAAACGTAACTTTTTTTTCTTTGATAAGGCAGGTCATTTTAAGATTAAGTATTTATTAATCTTGCAAAAACACCATGAACCATTTAAAAAAAAAATATATATATATATATATATTTTGTATTATTTGTACTTGATTGCGTAAATTTTTGGACATGCCAGTGTTTTTTGTTATTGTTACTTACTTTTACTGTCACTGAACAGCTAACATTGTAGGACAGTTGAGGCTTTTGTTTCATACTCTCAGATGTATGTGAAATAAAAACAAATTGTGGTATGGTATGCGGAAAAGCTCCAGTTGAGTTCCTTGGCTCTAAATATTTTACGACTGTAGTGGAAAGTGTTTTGGACGGCGACACTGTGGCTCTGTCTCTCTGGCTTGTTTTCAGTTGTGTCTTTGGGGACACAGAGCTCTCGCGTCTCCTTCCCACCACTCACCTCCTTCATCCTGTACTTTTCTTCCCCCTCTCTTCCATCCTCCTGTCTTCCTCATTAGCTGGCTATCCCTTAGTCTAAACAAGTGGAAGAATGCTGCAGCTTATTTTCGTAACCTGCAACAAGGAGAGGCTTCCTGTAGAGCATCTGCATGATTGACAGGGAAGCATGCTGGAAACGCTCAGAGGTCCTCTGTTTGCCTCAGACTCCTGGCAGCCAAGACACGGTCTCCGATATAGGCCTGGAAAACCCGAGAATAACACAGCACGTTTTTGCTGGAGTGAATATTTTTTTGCACGCTCTATGTTTTTCTCTCACTTTCCTGTCTCTGTGTTCCCCAACTACTTGTGCTTTTAATATCTCTGTTTCAATTCCTTCCTCTGTCCCTGCTATACTTTGTTTCTGGCCTGGAGTCAGATTTCTTGTGGCTGCGTCTATCCGAAAGCATCAGGCACTGGGAGCTGACTCAGTCATGAGTTGATGGAGACATGATGTCTCACACCCAGTTTCCCAGAAGCATCCCACAATTATAAAGGACAGTTTATCAGCGCAGCCAGAAGCCAGCAAGTAGTGGGCTGCTTAACTCATCCGGTCAATCAGTTCAGTGCAGCACGGTAATAGTCACGAGAAAATTCACAAACCACAGTAGTTAAATGAATCAAGAATTTTTCATGCAAGAGAAGGCTACTCCTCCAATTTTAGCATTGCAGCAGAACATAATTGGATTGCAGATGATCTTAAAAAAATAAAATAAACCTCACTTTGCATAAGCACAGATATCTTTTTATTCTTCTTTGACAACACATGGCTCCTATTGGCCACATAGCAACACACCCACTGACACTGTTTCGTCAAAGATTCAGGTGTGTTTTGCCAGTAATGGTTGAGCCACCAGTTTCTAGAAGAGATGGTAAACTCACTTCTTCCTTATTACACAGCCAAGATTTTTTTCTCATTTTCAAAAGTTGTAAGTCTTCAGTCCCAACCAAGGCTGATTTGAAGTGACATCACTTCACCCAACTGTATAAAGCTCCCTCAGGAGCCTCAAAAAGTTTCTCGTATACAACTTTTTTCTACTACTCCCCAAGAGTTCCCCTTTAAAAAACATATAACGGGATTAATAACTATTTTTGTTTTAATTGCATTTAAAAAATACTCAAATGTCTATCACTATGTGGTGTAGGCATTTTTTTGTGTTTGAATTAATTTGTGCCATACAGTGAAAACACCCATGACCATGGCCTGAAAGAAGTCAGACCAGCAGCACTCTGTAATGATGCTAATGTTTTCCAAATGACACCATCACTGTGTTTGACGTGTCATTTAAATCAAACACTCTTTGCTTGAAATGTTCACGCTCTGTGTTTCAGTAATAGTATGTGGCCTAAATACACCTGTCTCTCATTGATTTAAGCTGGCCTGCCAACACTTTTCAGTCATTATACATCCCACAGACAAGAAGAAATTCAGCCTGGCGAGTGAGGAAATGCAGACAGACGTAAAGAATAGTTCTGGAATGGCGCCCAGCTCAACTGTAGTCACATGATGTCTAAATCCGAATCACGTTTGAAATCCTGCAGCATTATCCTGGCGTTCCCAGATTCCATCCGCTGGGACCTCTCCTTTGGAATTTGTCATCCTAAAGGAATCTGGGAATGCCGGCCAGCGAGTGCGTTTCTCTGGGTGCAGCACCTGAGCACTCGCACACAGTTTCTTCTTTAACACACATGCACAGGCAGATGTAACATGACATGTTTCTTATTCACACCATCCACACTTTCTATTTACAGAAAAGTCACATACAGAATGCCAGGTGAGATGACTATATTGATGTCCCGCACACAGACAGCCGGACTGACTTTAGGTCTTAAATCTTACATTCCACTCATGACCCACGACAGACATCTCAACACAGACATAAAACATAAACCGGATCTATAGTCCCATTATTAAATGCAATGCTTTTTTTTTCTGCACAATGCTCTGAGTCGCACAAAGTGACACGCTAACATGCAGGTGTGATGACTGTATTCCACAGACAGATGAACAGACAGATGGCTTCCTCTGCACATTACGTGAAGGTCTCACGGCTCTGCCTATCTGCTCGGAGGCGATCAGGTTCTCTAGAAAGCTGAGCACTTGCACACACACTTGTGCCAGACCTGTCAGGTGAAAACGGATGAGCTGCACAGTAGGTGGTAACATGCTCGTGCACATTCCAAAATAGTCTGCTTACACCGCTGGTAACTGGAGCCGAGGAGAGCCTCACCCAAAATGGACTAACCAGGCCGTATAGATCACCACGGCTTCCATTGCAGAGCCGAACAGGGACAGCAGAGCCAAATGTGGGAGGGTAAAGCTTCTGCAGAGCCATCAGCACAGCATGACATCACCTTAAGAGCAAAGTGTCTTGACATCCATTTTCACAGCATATAAACTTGATACAGAGAGAGCTGCAGCTTGGGAATGAAGAGGTCTGTTGGATTGGTGTCTACCTTCAATGAACGGAAAAATTGGAACAGCATTATGAATCTCTACATTAATCGACAGTCCATCATACATACATATACATACATACTTTTTTGTGTTTCTGTTGTATATTTAGGTTTCCACCCATATTTCAAGCACTAGTAGTAGTCTAGTGGTTTGGAGACTCTGAATTTGCCACAACTATTTGAAAATCCAGACAATAGCTTGAGCAGATGCCTGCAAAATTGTCACATAAAATCATGTTCATGATAATCAGCTCGTGTAAAAAAAGAACTGCAAAAATTTCATGACTATATAATAATTCAGCTCCACAAAAATGCAATAATTGTTTCTTAAATTTGCATTAAATTTGTATTGGTTGGGGTTTGGAAAAGATAATGCTTTGGTTTAAAATGATAACTTGAAGTTACTACTTACTTAAAGTTATGCAACCTTCGTTGTCACGGTAACAGTAAATGTGTTAAAAATGTCTCCCAACTGGTGGTTGGAAACAGGAAGAGAACACTGGTCTCTTGCAGCCAGGACCATTGCTGTATCTAACCAGTGAGCCAACCCTCCTCCTCATGATAAGAAAACACACATTATATAGACGTCATTTGAATTGCGTCACTTCTCCGGGACACCAGATTGTCGTATTATTCATGCAACAACTAGAGGTCGCTTGTGACTGCGGGACATAATAAGCTGCCTGCACAAAAGATGAATGGAGTTGTTTTTTTTGGAAGAGGACCATCTCAGATTATTGCCTGGCTCTATTGTTCGCTAACTGAGATCCTGGTATAGTGTTCCACTGGACATAATTTGTGTTGCGTATGATTTGGCAGCGTGCTGCTGGAGATCTAGGATGTTAAACTACTGGTTTAAATTAAAACACCAACCAGAAAATTCCCATTGATGGCTGTATGAAAATTCTTGTTTTGCTTGTCACAACCAGAGAGGTCAGAGGTTAAGACCTTCAGCAGGTTGAAAGGATTCAGTATCTCTCTTAATGACCTTGAATTATGGTGTACTCAGCAGTGCGTGTTCCACAGAGGACTGAGGAATGCTGGGTAGTGACAGTTGTCAGAGTGAGGTTCACGCTGTTTGAAGGGATCTTCTCAGAACTTGCTGATCTGTGTCAGCTTCTTCATGATGTGCTCGGGTTTCCTCTAAAGTAGCTCTGCAGCAGTTGAAGAAGCCTCTAGAGTGGTTTGGAGTCCAAATTTGATGAATTATACTTATTGAAGTCACTGCTGGTCACAGCAAAAGTGTGCAGAATTATTTTAAAGATGCAGTTTTTCAAAGCTATGACTGGAGAAGTCTCCTTCACTTCTTGGTTTACTTTCTCCCTCAAACTGAATTAAGAAAGTAACCTAAATAAAAAATTTGAGTTTCCTCAGAAATTTGTCACTTTAGTCAATATTATTTTAAACAAATCTGGACTTTTAGCATGATTTCCACATCAAGAATGAGATTTTTGAGAATTTGTGGTGGGGCCAGACAGTAATCCCACATGCTGTGCACCTTTCCAAAACCTGTAGCACGCATTCAATTAACATTTCAGCTGTTCAGCTCTGTGTGGTTTTAGGAAGGGAAACAATAGTCTTACTCTATTTTCAAGTGTTTTTCATGTCAGAGCAAATGTCTGCCGCAACATGAGCTCCTTCTTTCTTGTTGTCCATTGTTCTGTTCCAAAAAGGCTCCTATCATGCAGCCTCCTGTCATCTACCCCGTTCACACCGTCCCTCCAGCCCCCAGCCTCCCTCTCTCTCTCTCTCTCTCTCTCTCTCTCTCTCTGTCTGTGGTCTTATAAGGTTACAAAGCAGAACTTTCTGAGGCGATGCAGGAGTGCGTGTGCGTGTGCGTGTGTGTGTGTGTGTGTGTGTGTGTGTGTGTGTGTGTGTGTGTGTGTGTGTGTGTGTGTGTGTGTGTGTGTGTGTGTGTGTGCGTGTGTGTATATGTATATGAGTTAGTATGTGTTCTTTGGTCCATGATGTCCTCAGATGAACACTCCCTGAACTGGGCCTGCTTTTATTCCTCTCTACGCTTCGGTTGAGCCTGGGAACAAACACCTGCACACTAGCAAGCAGGTGCAGCTATACAAGCACACACACACTCACACGCACAGATACACAACATGATCCTTCTTCTCGCTCCACTGTCCATTTCCCTTCTTTCCCTTTAATGGATGACCTTCATGTCGTTTCAACTTAAGTTTCTTCCTACTTCCCATACAAATGAAAGGTTAATGAGATTACCCCGACTGTCAAACAATATATACAGACACACCAAAGTTTACATACCGACGTCCTGATTCAGGTTTTATCTTCTTTAAGTTGCATAATTGCACGTGTGCAAGATGTGCACGTGCAATGAACAATAATCTCTCCACTTGAGTTACTAACTTTCCACCTACCTTACTGTATTTTCTGTCTCTTCTGGTCAGCTGTCGCCAAGAGGTCCATGTATGACCGGCTTAGCAGTTTTTCACATCTGACACAATGACGGTTTATAAACTACCCAGCCAATATAAACCTGCACTCTGCTCAGTGGGACAGAATCCCACCTCTTAAAAAGCACATTTTACGAGTGCCTTCACTGACAGTTTATTTAGTTTTTACTTTTTCTCTCTTGCTGTCTGTTTTTTCTGCTCTCTCACATTTTCCAAGTTGTCTTCCCTCCATTTATCTCGGTTCCTCTCCTCTCCTCTGTAGTCCTCACTCTTTACCACTCGTTTTCCTCATCCTCCTCTTGGCATGAAACATCTTTATTCCCTCAGATCCATGTCCTTTTGCTATGACTATAACTTTCTGCTCGTTTTCCAAGCTTGACCCTAATTGCGCTAATAATTCATTAAGGCAGCTCAAATCCTATATGGTACTTTAACTGTGTTTATATGCATGCAACATTGGGGCATTAGCTGCTTGATTCGCTCCTCTTATTGTCTACAATTGCACAGATGAGGGGAGTAGAAGTTGACTTCAAAGTTTTAACGATTTCCTTTAAGCACAAGGGAGGAGGAGATAGTGGTTTGTAGAGGAAATCAGGATTTGTTAAGTAGAAGCATCTCCTTTTATAAGATAGAAAGACAATGTGAGTGAGCACACAGATGAGATAGAGACTTGCTGGATGGAAACTGAGCTGATGAAGACAAATTGGAGAAAGAGATGATTATGATGTCTGGATTTTCCTCATCTGCACATTTGTGTCTTTCCTCTCTTTAAGACAGAAATATTGCACTGTGAAAATGGTGGATTTGCCATTCGTCCAGATAACCTCTGAGTCAGGTCAGTTTTCCCAGCTAATAGGGATGGAAGAGGACCTTGGGAGAGGCCCTAATAACAGAGCGGGAGAGCTCATACATCAGTCTCACTCACCACACCAACCACCCTGGCTCCAAACACGGGCCCTCAGACCATATAACAGCATATTAGTTGCTGCGCATAACCGCTCAAATTGAACATTTCTGATTTGGTTCAGCTTTACCCTCTGTGGCTCCCTCTGTCTCCCTTTTCTTCTTCGCTTTTCTTTACCTCTTTCCTGTCCCTCATTCCCAAGCCCCCGGGTTTGAAGTTCTGCACTAATTCCCATATGCTGCCGTCACAGTAAAGTCACACCAAATTCTGAGAGCTTTATAGGGGTTAAGCTCATGTCCCTGCGTGATTTTTATCATCATAAGCCAAATACAGCTGGATGGGGATCAGAGGCTGCTCTCATGGAACTTTCTGTGTGGAGATTTGATGTCTGGGCTTCTCACAGACATCTTCATGTTAATTATTTACTGTATATTTTGCCACAAGCCTTAATGAAGAGATTCCAAAGATTTCAATTGTCAGAAATGTGCCATACCAGTAAATCAGGGAAAGTGATACAACAATAAAGATGGTCAGCAATCCGGAGTTTTGATGGGTGATCACTGCTTTAACTGTTTTAACATATCACTGCTGACATGCTACGGAAATGTGTTCGCAGCTCTGTTTTCCAGGTTAAACTGCTTGTCTTTGAAGGTACTTAAAATTACTTTAAGATTAAGGTTTTTAACAGCTGAGAATGAACTGTCATGCCCACATTAAATTAATGAGAATTTATTGATTACTGTTTTATACATATGTGCATCTGTTTTGTGCATGCTCAACAAGTTCTCTTAACTATATAAAACTTGGTCGCGTGCCTTCGCAGTACTCTAACCCTAACCCCACATTGACAGACAAGGCTTCAAATAATACAGAGACCCAGTTAACACATGGGTCTAACCATCGGTATCAGGATCATGGTCCAATCATGGGGCAGAACTCCAACTGTGAGAGCCCCTGATCTAAACTGACACAAGCATTGTGAAGGTGCCTAGTGTTATGCCCTTATTAACAAATGAGCCTCATACTTCCCTCTGTTGCTGAGAAATATTAGAAAGCGAATCTCAGAATTGCTCTGCAATTCATCCCACATATTCCCCATGAAAGAGAACAGATGTGATCTTAATAGAGGAGATACAGTGGAAGAGAGAGAAATGGAAAGACAAGAGTGGATAGTCTCTTAGTCTAGTTGGTTGGCTGACCCATGAAAGTCAACGAGTGAAATCCTCAGTCAGAGACCCGTCAGTCGACTGAGATTCCTTAAGTCAAGTCTATTTGAGCTGGAGGGGAGGAACACAGAGTGGTCTTGTCGGCATCAAGATCTGGATCTTGGGTGTGTTGGACCGCACGGGTCCCTGTTGGCCTCCACCAGGTGAAGTCTGCGGGCACAGATGGGGGCAGTCAAATTGAACAGTCAAATCTGATTGGACCTAAAAAGAATCTGAGTCAGGCTGGTCAATTGTCTTATCCGCACGCAACATTTCAATTGAACCATCGTATGCCATTTTGCTCCTGAGCAAAATTACAAACTTCTGCTGCTGAAATAAATCTTTTCTTTTCTCCAAAGTAGTCCTTCATATTGTTTTTTTTATAAACTGTGTCATGGTACAACTTCCATCATCTGTCCCCCTCCTCCCCCTTCCCTCACTATTCCCATGTTCAGCCCTCTCTATTGAACTCTCACCCGGCTGCACTTGGCTAACTTTGTGTTAGTGAAGCTAGTGAGCTGCAACGTCCCATCTCCTCTGTCCTTTGTAAACCACAGAGCTCAGGACCTCTTGGAGTCTATCAGCACAGAACACAAAGTAAATTTAGACTCACCTTGGGGCCCAGACTCGCTGTAACGCACTGTCATGTCAGAGCCCCTGGGAACAAACCAGCAAATTATTTTCAACCCCAAACTGCAGCACACCTTAAAAGCATGTGAAACACAAAATAAATACCGGTTTAGTAAAGAGATAAAATAATTGCGTACTGTACTTCCACCCTTTGCCACATATCAGTCTCAATCTTGATTTTAACCCATAAAGCTGCCAGCCTGTTGTTGAGCCTGTTGCCAAGCCTCCAGAATCCTCCACCAACAGGTGCAGAGGCCCAAAGGGCTGCTCATTAACACAGTTCATTTCACAAGCACCACCACACAGTCGTTACCATCCTGACGGCACGTGTGAAACAACACATTATCACCCAATTAGTATGACCCTGTCGGGCTCCTAGTCCTGTTTGACTGCAGACTTTCTCTCTCCTTGTACTCCCTGACTGTCACCCTGCATCCAACACGCATAACAAGTAACCATGTTTATATCATTTTTTTTAAAGTTGTTTTCCGTTTTAGTGTGTAAAACAAATATAAACACACTACATGTAAGATGAGGTTTGCAGACAAATCTCTGTGTACAGCTGTGTCAGTGCACATGCTTGCATTTTTGTATGTGTTTGTGACTAGGGGAGCTTGTTCTTTGTTGGCTGGAAGCCATTTGCTCATTCATCATGTTAAACTATCCCAGGCTGAACCAAAACTCTCTCACACACACACACACACACACACACACACACACACACACACACACACACACACACACACACACACACACACACACACACACACACACACACACATGATTCTAGCTGATTGCAACTGTGCGATAATGTACGAGTTGAGTGTTTGTCAGTTGTGTGCCGCTCTGAGAAGCATCGAAGATAAAAACTGCTTTGGGTTCCTTGTCAGTCCTGTGTGTTTGACTTTTAGTTGGTTGGGAATCGCCTACGACCGGCAGCGGTGCACGCTGAAGCCCCATTTTCTGTCTCCTCTCTCCTGTAATGAAAAGCAGAGGGCGGCTCTGTCGTCAGCTGGTAATAACGGAGCATTAGGTCCACATGGCTCGTTGATAGGCTCCCTGTTGTACATTCAGAGCTTTGATCTGCACTAGCAAATGTACAGCGCTATCACCACTGTTGTTTTGCATTGAAGAAGTGATGTGTGTATGTGGCTGTATGAAGGATTTTCGATAGAAAAGTGTCTGCAACATTGTGATATTTCAAAATTATAATCAATAAAGCAGCACTGGAAGCCTTTCAGATGTTCACCTAGTTACTTGACTGTAATAACTGCATATTTAACATTTCTGAAGTTTTTGTTAAATTTCGAGGCACCCCATTGGCCAAGAAGTTCTGTTTTCTTCTGTTTGGAGTGACCTCCTGTTCACACATTGACTGAGTAAAGTGTGTTTAGCACTGAGCTGGTAATGTAAAAACTCCGCTCTGATTGAGAAGTTCTTTTCTCACTGTACTGGGTCTGGACAAAGTATTTCATTTCACACTGTGTTTTTTCTCATTCAAGTCCCCAAAAACAATGGAACTAATTAAAGTTCACCACCTGCTGAACATCACCTCTTTTAATGGCCAGCAGTCAGACCCATGCTAATAGTCCTCTCTGTTTCTTTTGTTCACAGGGTCTGACTCTCCCCAAGACCCCAGTGTGCTAGCTGCCACCTCATGGAACACCTCTAGTGATGGTAAATACACACACACACACACACACACACACACACACACACACACACACACACACACACACACACACACACACACACACACACACACACACACACACACACACACACACACACACACCGAAAGCAGGGATCAGGACTTCATTCTTCACAAACTTCTCTCCAGCAAAACTATAATAGCTGTGAACACATCTGTTATAGTTCATATCATGATGATATGTTCACGGTGCAAATTAACACATGCAGCGTTGAACTGTAACCCCCACACGTGCTGTTGAAGTTACATTCAACGAAGTGTTAATAATTACACATCCTCTGAGCGGTCACCTTCAGCAACCCAGACAACACCCATCATCCCAGTGTGAGCCACTGCATTGGATAATTGAAGGAACGAATTACACATTGATCTACTCAACATGCGGCAGTACAGCCACAGGTGCACTGCAATTGTCTAATTTCCACTGACCTACTTTTACTTCTTTCTTTAGCGAAAAGTTTTCAGTGAATCCTCCACATTTTTTTTTTTTTTTGTATATCTGTGTGCCATGTTTTCATAAAATGATCTTTGTGCTGACTTCCATAGTATCAACTTGCACAGATTTCCTCGTATTTGGACACCCCCATCCCATTTTGAGGAGAATACGGGAAGTACGAAGTGTGTTCAGGAACCCACAGTTGTTTTCAGATGTGCTGCATGGGGCAGATTACAGGACAGAGATTGTAGGTTTGGTGTGATAACACGTGATGGATACTGTAAGACATGCTTCAGTTCAACTATTCTGTTTCAGAATTAAAGGTGTCTTTGGTTTACCCTTAACGCCCTCTGAAGAAGCCCATAGAACTTGCTTTGACTTTTTATTCAGTTGTTTGTTGTGCTGAGACTTATTTTCGTTGCTAAAATGTTGTTGTGAGGGTTGATTGTCAAGGTCATAGGTTGAAGATAAACTTGCTTTTTTACCAACATCAATGTATAGATATTGATCACATTCTTTTAAGATCTATATCCATCACCACTTCAATCATTTCACCTGACATCAGGGTCATCTTAGCCAGTTTCTGTTTCAGACTGGGGATCCTGTACTTGATTAATCAATACCCTGATGAATATTACTTCCAATGGCGTCTACACTTGCAGAGTACAGTTTAAATCCGAATGAAAGTTGTCTGTCTGAGATACTGTAAGAAGATGAAAATGCCTTAATGGCTACTTAGTTCTTCCACATAGACTTGGCCAGTTTATTTCCAGCCTTCTTTGATCAGTAAGAACTCGTCAGTTTATAATAAAGATTTATTTTGTGTTGAGAACAGTCACGTCTCCTGGAGCTGCCCAGGTTTAAATCATCAGATCCTGACAGTGGAAGCATTTAAAATGACCATGCTCCTGTCAGCACTGTGGAAACAACTGAGTCAGATCCATAAAGTTCTCTGAATATGTTCTCAATACTGCTGCCCAGAGTTATCAGTCAAATCTCGCCCCCTCTCCTCGGTTTTCTCGAGGTTTGAAGAGCCAACATCCGCTTAATCCGCTTAAGATACCCCAAATTGAAAGATCTTCAGCATTAAGACTTTATTGAAGTTGACCGTTATTTTTGCTCCCTCATTTTGTCTGTTTTGCTTAATTTGTCTCTTGCAAAGCTAAATCTCCCACAACATCCTTCCCACAACAGATTGTGTGTACACAAAAACAGACATTGTTAAACACACAGGAAGAATAAAGACAGTAGTTTATATGATTGTGAACATAATGATTATGGTGACCAATCAAGGATGTTTAAAGCATTACAAATACAATGAGGACTCGATCCAAACAAATCATAGAGACGGCTTTATTTTTCCACAACATAAAATATGAAAAGCTTATAAACTTAGTGTATCTGTGTGTCATTGTGAGCTCAGCCCCTGACTAACATCTGTTTCTTATCTGATGGATGGATGGTGATTACACCACTTGTTTTGTCTGCAGGCAGTGAATGGTTTCGATTGACCAAACAGACAGTATTCAGGTAGCGTGGCTCTATCAGTATGCATCAGTAGCAGGAAGTTATCACGCTGAAAGCGGCTCATTATTGGGCTGAAATCAGGGGTGATGATAGTTTTCTGAACTCGGTTTCCCTCAAGGTTCCTTTCAGTCTTCCTCTGTGTCTTTGTTTCATTTCATATGGATTTTTTTTTTCCACTCTCCTGACTTCCTTTCCTCTCTCTCTGTTGGAGAGTGACCCAGCTTTAATGAAATTCACCTTTCGCCATAGCTGGAAGTGCTACAGTCCTCAGTGTATCTACGGAGTATGTTTAGTTAGCTGTGCAGCCGGCCACTCAGGTTTCTGAGCTTGTGTCTTGCTGAGAGAAGCCTGGCCTACGCAGCCTTACTGTATGTCTGTTATTAAATACAGGCTAATATCCCCAAATACAGTGGTGCTGGTGAAATGAAACCGTATTGTGTAACGTGTCTTGTTCTGAGCATGCATAGTTTGTGTGTGTTGCGGTTGTGTGGGTGTGCGTGTGTTTACATTTGTGTGCCTGCATGTGAGCGTTTGATTGTACAAAACTCCTGCGAGAAAATGGAGGCTGATGACAGGGCACCATTTAGTCGCTTGCCACATTAAAGGGACAGTTCGCAGCAAAGGGTTTGAGTTTCAACATGCTCCTGGTGCCAAATACCACAACACTCACCACGAGACAATTACATACAGAGTGGCTTTGTTGCAGACATTGGCAGGACATATTTCTCCTCTTCACTTCTGTTGTCTTCTCGTCTTGTCTCTTTTTTTTTTCCCCTCACTCCGCTCCCCACTGCTTTATTGTCAGTTATTACTACAGCTAATGAAGTGTGCAGAGACACAGCTCCAGAAACCATTTTCTTTTCCATCAACTCAACTAATGAGACGGTGATAAAGTGACTCACTGTTTGACCTTCTTCCCTCTGGCTGAGCACTGGTATCTTTTTGGAGTGAGTTTGTTTTGTTTTGTTTTTAGATCCTGTAGTTAGATCCAACAGGCACATTAAGGCGGTGAAGTGTTACATCAGCATGTAGGCAGGATTTGCGTTCATTAAATTCATAATAGTGTACAGGAGCATATTCCCAACAGACCTCCATGATTTCTTGTTGACAGTTTGGAAGTCAAATCAGAGCGCAAATACACACCCACACACAGAAGGAGGAAGGGACAGATAAACTGTCATGTCGCCTCATAAAGATAAAAGTGTCACCCAGTAGGTTTGACCTTTCTTTGCACCCCTCTGTGATTAGTTTCAGCACTACATGTTGAGTATGGTAGTTTTTTGAGTGTGGTGTTGAAGTGTGGTTTTCAGTGGTGATAAGTATCAGGATTCTTGCTATGATTTGCCTGTCAGAGCTCGTCTGACCAGTCGAACCTTAGACATATTATGAAACCTCTTAAAATCACAAGTTTGATCAGTTTTACTTTTTTTTGCACTTGAAGACCCTTTTGCACTTTTCAGACCTGACCCGAAGACTACATCCATTTTTATAGACAATCTATGATCGACATCTGCTATCACGGCAATTCAAAGAAGGGGGGGAGTTTAAATGAGAAAATATTGTTACTTGATGTGCATGAAATTGACTTTGATAGCGATGGAATGTAATCTCGCCCGCCATCTCAGTATTCTTATGGCCGTCTCATGACTTATAAAGTGATTACAAATGTTAACATGACCAGTCTCGACAAATTCAATTGAAAAGTGAAACAAGACACAAAGTAGCAAAACAGCTGAGTAAACAAGTTGTGAAAACAAACAAGTGACACAAATTAAGTGCAGAAACTGCTGCACTCAGCATTTTCTTTCATTTAGTCAACCAAAAAAAGGTTCACGGGTTACTGCAAGCCCTGTGACTTCTACATGCTGTCTGTATGATGTAATGCAAAAGCATCTCCCCCACACACCTTGGTGAGATATAGTTTTTGTGTCTTGAAGTGAAGTTCACACATCAGGAATGGAGTGGGGGAGTAAATATAGGAAAGAGGAAAAGGATGAAAGTTTTCTGTAGTAGAAGATAAATCTTTTTATTTAGTAGTAGACATAACCAAAAATAAGAATATGGTTCCAGTTGACTTAAGCATTGAGTTGCTGGAGGTTTTGGTCTGGCTGCAGTGCTGAAATGTGAAAAGACAGGATTGTACAAACAAGACAGAGAGTTGTGTAAAGCATGTGGAGAAAGGAGGACAGATAAAAAGTGGGCGAGAAGGGGGGAGAGGTGAGGGGAGAGTGGTGGTGTGGTCGATGGTGGGAGTATCTTCATATTGTCACACACTTGTTAGTACCACATTGCTGTGTTAAGCCTGGGGCTCTAGGGAGGACAGTGTAAGTGTTTGCCTGCCAAACACACTTTGAAAGTTACTTTCTGTATCTTTCTGAAACTGGCAGTAACATTCACACACTTCACACCGTGATTGGTCAGCGGTGCGGAGGTGTGCTAGGTTCCCTGTTTAGGATTAAGGAGATTTATTGCCAGAAATGGAATATTATATTAATAATCATGTTCTTGATTGTGTATAATCAGCTTAAACTGAGAATTAGAATTATTCCTGTCCACTTACAGTAATTTTCTGTAGTAGTACTCCACTTAACTGCCCCTTATGTATGCAGTGCTCAACAACAGAGATTATATTAGGAGAGAAGAAGGAGCAGCGTTGGAGCAGACAGCAAATGGCGTTGTTGAAAAAACTCCTGTGAGGGGGCAAGACCTGGAAGCTTTTTTAAATGTTGTTGGTAGTTGGATGTTAATTTCCCAACAACTCTCCAACTCTACAGCAACATTCTTGATAACTTTCCCTGTAATTAATTTGCATGGCATACAGTAGTAAAGGTTCAAATGAGTGGGTGTACTTGCATTAGTTAAGAATGAGCCTCTATTTTTAATCATCAACCTCTCCATTCACACATATTCAGGTTTCTCTGAATAGTATTTGATATTCCCCTGTATGTGCTTTTCCTCCTTGGTTTGTTTTGGCAAGTTTGTGTAACCAGGAGCATTTCTGCATACCTAAGATGGGCTTTGGGGTTGAGCGAAATTTCCAGAGGTTTTTCATGACATTAACACCAATGTTTTTCCTGCACATTAAGCTCTTAGGTGGCCCTCCAGATTTTTTTTTTCTGACCACCTTGAGGAAAAATATGGTCCTGGAGATAATCATGCACTTGTTGTGTGTTGTTTTTCTTTGTCTTTTCCAATACTTCTATATTCCAATGCAATACAGGGCCATACTGGGGTATTATAATGATTTCTGGTAGCTTTACCTTTTGAGAATAGTGTCAAAATGTCTGAAGTCTGTCTGAAAATGTCAGCTAGGTGCCAAAATGAACAATAAAGCAGATTTTACTTGTTTAAATCAAGTAGATACGTTTTCTAAGATTTATAAAAAAAAATGTCAATGTGTCATCTCCTTGACTGTCTTTATCTTGTAATTTTGTCCTGAAGACTGTAACTTACTCTTGATCTGTTTGTTTTGTATATTTAATGAAACAGACACACCTGTCCCTTTAAAGCTTGTTCTTTTCTTCTTCAAAATCAGAAGAGGTGATGTTGCCTCAAAGCTCATACACAAGCCGGGGAAACCCCTCTGGCATCATACAGCCATGGTGAAAAGTAAAATTAGGTGTCAAGACGGTGGCAACCACAAAATAACTTGCAAAACCAGGCTGTGAATATGTGTGCCTGAAAACACAGAGTTGTTTTACCACATTCATACAGCAGCATGCTTGATTTAATATCTGGCTCTGATGTAGCACAGTAAGTGTTGTTCGATTTATATCTTTATTCTTGGCCTTGTGTAATACAATGTCTCCTCTCTCTTTTTGTTGCTCACTCCTGATTTTCTTCTCAAGTGCCGTCCTTTTAAAATGTCTTTTAACTTTTTTCCCAACTTTCTCCGCTCTGCCCTCCTTCTCTTTCTAATTCTCCCCTTTTCTTCTTACGTATGTTCTCTGTGTGTTCCAGGATCTTTCTTCATCCGTCTTGACGCTCCCATGAACAACATAACCACATCCCTGGGCCATACAGCTGAGCTTTTCTGTCGTGTGTCCGGCAACCCGCCACCCACCGTGCGCTGGCTGAAGAACGACGCCCCTGTGGTGCAGGAGCCTCGACGGGTCTCCTACAGGTCCACGCTATACGGATCACGCCTCCGCATCCGCAACCTGGACACTACTGATACAGGCTACTTCCAGTGCGTGGCCACCAACACGCAGGGTATCGTGTCCACGACAGGCGTGCTGTTTGTCAAATTTGGTAAGAAGAGTTAGAGTGATGACAGAAGCATCTTTGCATCTAAAGCTGGCCAGCAAAGCACTTAAAAACTCCTATCTATCTTTTTTTACTTGAGATTTTGTTCCTCATAGCAACACTGATCTCAACGGATCCTTCTTGTAGCTGGCAGCTTGCTCGGACAGAAATCTGGGAACAATATTGCTTATCCTGTAGTAAGAAATCTCCCTGTCTCCTTTCTCAGATCCACTCCCTACACCCCTGCCAGGAAGGCCGACGTAAGTTGCTTTTCCTCCATCCATTTTTCTCTTTGTCAGTCTATTCGTACTGTACTTACCAGAATGCAATACAGCTTCAGAGGAGTGATTTGTGAGTGAACCTCACACTCAGATTGCAAATGGTGGCAGCATCATATTTTATAGATTATTATACTCTGAAAAATGCAGAAAGATTTACGAGTTTTACAGAGGACGTACTCTCAAGTCTCAAGTATAGTTAGTTTTCTGTTTTGATTTCTCTTAACTATGTGTCCATAAATGAAACCCAAATTTTCCATACTGGTTCCTGAATGGTACTTTTTTAGTGCCAATTTTGAAAATCCTTTTTTAAGAAAATTACATTACAGTACAACTATTTAGATTTCATACATTTTAGAGGGGGAGAGTGGCGCCAACGTTTTTTTTTTTTGTAGCTTCAATTTACAGATGTTCCTGAAACACCTCAAATGCAAATTATAACTAGATGCTACAATTTACCGATGTTCCCTAAACGCCTCAGCTGCTATCAGTAGAAACTAGCGAGCCGGCTGCACACAGAGAAGCCTCCAGATCCACGAGAGGGCAACGTGTCTTTGTGACGCCTGCTGTCACCTTGGCGTGAGAGGCGCATGTCAACAGACATTGGTTTTAGAGGCGAAATACAAAGGCTCTGAAATCGTTGTTGGGATGGTGGAAGAAAACCGTGTGGATGTGTGTTTTTGGTGTTTTTTCTTTTGTGTGGTTTCGTGTTGTGTTTTTCATGCTGCCCTCTAGTGCACTTGCTGACATATTACAATCTTCGCTGTTATTTCGGGTTTGAAATAAAGCGCTCTAATGTAAGATTTACTTAGTTGAAAGTGTGTAATTATATCCATGTGGGAATAAATGTAGTAAAAATTATGCATTTAAAATGGTTAGATAATAGATAAATAGTTTGTGTGGATGTAGCTTCGGTATCAAATTGGGGTACTGACTGAAAAGGCCTTTTTCAATGCTTGATAGATAGGAGTAATTCGATGGGTGCAATACAAGTATGAAAGTGTGGTACAAAGCCCTAAATCAACTAAAGCGAAAGACAGTTCAGTAAATGGATTAAAGGGCATTTAATAATACTCCTACTGTATTCTGACATGCTGTCTCTAGTGTTCTGATACAGCCTTGTATCTTCCGCCATACTAAATCACTGTGTGCAAAGAGCTATCCTCAGAAGTCCTATAAAGCATATTCATTGTGAAATCATTCACATTATTACAAAGCCTGGTCTGTAATTTAACATTTTATTGGTGCAGGTCTCAGCATGGCGAAATTAATATTTAATACGGCCCTTTAAATCCCAAACCTCTGATGCTTCTCTACCCAACCAATGAGACTCATATGGTTCACATTTGAATACTCGACCAGCCATGAGGTACAGTTGGAATGGGGACCATGTGGACTGTTGGACGGGAACAGGACTGTACACCAGTCCGATATCAGGGCCTGAAGTGGACATTGACGTGCACACATAGCATCTAACACACTCATCCGCGTAGCATTGGAGAAATTGGGTTAATTTGCTCACAGCCAGCTCTAATCAGAACACAGGACATGACTCAAAATGTTGACAAAACTCAAACCCTTTCCTATTAATTCAATTTGAGGGCAATAATGAGACATTCATCTGGTTTCAGGGCTGTAATTAGTTAAGAGTGTAAGTGCTCTGTCTACTAGTGAGCTTAGTTGATGAACTAAAATCTTCCTAAAATACTTTCAGGATAAGATTACTACACTTGGATCATGTGTTACATGTTACAACTGAAACACTGCCGTCTGAAATGAGCAGTATAGAAAAATAATCGACATCTGTCTCCGTGGTTACTGTTGTAGTCACCCAATTAGCTGCTAGCTTTCTGACTGTTACAGCACAACTAACCACAGCACTGAACTCTTAACATGAACGTGCATATCAAATTAAAGGTGGGAGGTCCTTCAGAGTAGCAAGGAAAACCAAACGATACATAAAGTTTCAAGATACGTTCAACGACAACGTTTTCATTTTCTTGGCGCGTTCTTTGCTGCCCAAATCAAAAGTTTGTTTGAGTCTGGCGCGCTTCCTTCGCTTTGTTTTGACGTCTTCTCGGCATTATCGGGTAAAACTCCTTGAACTTTCTCAGTTCGTTTGATATTGGCAGGATCAAAGGAGTTAAACTGGATGATTTTTTTCCCCAATGACATTATGGCAAGGCTCCCTGCCATGTTCCATGCGGCGTTCTGTGAATCAAAACTGCTGGCACGAAGTGGATATCACACACTTACTAAATCCACTCACACGCTGAGACGGATACATGCACAGCCATACACGCACACACACACTCCAGCATGTGCTGCTTCTCAAACATCTGTTTCTGCCATTCCTTTGTTTACATGTTTTTGATTTTTCCTCCACGACCAAATTACAGCTTATTTCATAGATGAGACAGTTGGCTCACAAAGAAATCACAATGCACTTTCTCCGGGGAAATATCAATAAAAGACAAAAATCAAAGAGACTTTGGAGTCTCAATGCAGTTGTACAAACTTTGGAAACACAGTCAAATGGAAAATTAAATGAGGATTAAAATAGGCTTCTATTCACATGTTAACATAAGTGATTATCAGGATGACATTCCCAGGCTTACATGATTTATGATCATGAGAATTTCGTAAAACAATTTCTCACATCAGACAAATGGTTTTCATGCACTCGAGACAAAAGGAATATTTAATAGTTATGTGCTCATTTCAAGACTCCTTGCAACAATCCTATTGTTTGGACATTTAAAAAATTGTACTGGACTCATCTTTTATATTTTCAAATTTAGAAGAAAAAAAAAAGGGGTTCCTGGTGTCACTTCATGTTTATGTTGCATTTTTAAGGTAATTTTTGAGGCTGTAAAGTTTTATAAAAATCTTAACTTAAGTTCTTCTATTTCCAGTCAAGAGTTTGAGTTGATGCCACGAAGCTCACTGTGATGATGATATCATTCATAAATATGGGTTCCAGTTAAATACTCTGATGTTCAGACTTGTTTCTCAGCTCATATTTAGGAGTGCTTCAGTCTCAGGTTTGAAAGATTCAAACTCATGGAGGCACAGCTTCAACACACCAAACACCATATTACACGTCACGTGTTCGTATAAATTAACTTCTCCTCGTGTTGTTTTCTTTCCTGCCAGTATTTAAAGGAAGGAGTTGCAGTTAAGCGGAGACCAACATGGGCTCTTGAGTCATTACAGTCATTACAGACCTCATTTAAATAGACTGGGGCCTCCTTTGACAGCGGTGGAACTGCAGTAGTGGTGGGTTGACTGTCACTGCTGCTCATCATTAGTGTCACAGCCACCTTATTAGCTGTAAAGTTAGGGTGGCAGCCATCAAGAAGACAAGGTCACCTAATGATGACACATGATGACCTGCGCCCGGTTACCTCACACCACAGCTGTTCAAGCATCAGAACTTCTGCCCCTCGACTCAAAGTTTTTGGAAAGACATCTGGTGCAAAAGCTTGTCAGTTTGTGAAATGCATTCATTTGCCCTGCACTACTTTTTTTTCACCTCCTACTCCCTAGAGAGCGAGCAACCAGAGGGACTTCCGTATTCTTGGGATGAATTAGCCACAAATATTACTCACAAATTTGGCGGAACATTTTTTGCCACCCACCTTGTTGAACCTGAACACAAGATGAACTTCAGGTCCTCCGTGTTGTCTTTGCTTCGGTCTGTGCTCTGATTTCCATCCCCTCCACGTAGAGCTTAAGTATACACTCTGCGGTGCGCAAAACATTACAGTGTGCGCGTTCATATGCATCCCGAGGATTGGGTTTTTGAGAGTAGCCACAGGCCAAGTAAAAGTTGACAGCTTGGAGGTTTCAGCTTGTAATCCAGACAGCTCGTGTTCGATGTAGCTGCCTAAGACCAGAGCAGAGAAGCACAGTAAAGCAGATCTGAAATACAGGAAGGAGAAAGCAAGAGCATGTTTGAGAAAAACAGAGAAAGAGTAAAGGAAGGAAAGTATTGTGAAATTTTAAAGCATAAACTTTTCCTCAAGCACAGATATTTTTAGATTTCAGCCTTGTTTTAAATCTATTTAAAGTCTCAAGTCATTCAAGACTCAAGACTCTACATGTCAGGTCTCAAATCCCTGTTCCTTGCAGATCATGTGTTCATAGTGTTGAAACCAGGTTCTTCCTAATAATTAAATATGTAAGGTATGTGCCAATGTGAGGCCGATCTATTTCTGCTGTCTCTTCATCTTTGTTTTTTTTCCAGGATTTTGCCCGGTCAAAGCTTGAAGACTTTAAAGCCAAACATTCCAATGAAGTCATGTCTTTATTAAAACAATAGTTTGAACTTTGGGTAACATATTCATTCGCTTCCCTGCTTACAATTTGATAAGAAGGTTGATACCAGTCTCATGACTAGACCAGTCTCAGATAGCTGGACTTAGCATGAAATCCAGACATAATCAGGAAACTGGTAGCCTGGGTCTGTCCAAAGGTAACAAAATAAGATTAACTAATTAAAAGCCGTATCTCTTTACTGGAGACTGTAGGAATCCCACACTGTAGTCTGGCATATAAACCTTAATGTGTTGCTTTAATAAGTCTTTTTGTTGTTGTTTGCTATGAATCCAAAACTTGTTTAGTTTCTCTCCGTGTGATAATGAAGAGGTGGAAAAAGATACTCAGTCAGTGAGGAACTTTTGTCGACCCCTTCTGGTAGCGAGAGAAAATACAAAAGCTCGTAATAGCTACATAGCCTACTCTCCAAATGTTTCACAAATACAGTCAATTGCTGTCTTTTTTTTTTTTTCTTAATCCTTCTTCTGAACACTGAGGTTATTTTTAATCAGGAGCAACTACTTCAGAAACATTTCTACAGGTTTTTCTGTTGCACTCTTAGCTGATGCAGGCTCTATGGACAGTAAAATACTGAGAGATGTATCTGGTAGTGATTGGCTTGATCAGCATTGTGTGTATTGATTCAAGGCCTTGCCAAAGATCTATACATAACAGCCCACTATACCTTTAAAGCTACCAAAGGGAAATTGAAATCAGGAAAGTGTATGTTAAGGGGTTAAACAAAAGATATGTTAATTTTTGTTTATTTGTTTATGAAGTGGTAGCTTCATCTTTGCTTATAGACACAAGAGTGGTACATTTTCTTTATAATGTCAAAAGATTATTTTAAGACAAGCCCGACAGCAGTCCAAGGCATGCGTCAATGGCCCAGCTTTTTATGATCTGAGTCTGACTCTTTGTTTAAGTTTCACATCTGCAGCTCTGATTCAGTTTAACTTCCAATTCGAACTTCATCATTATATCAGCAGCTCGCGCTAATTAAGAAGCAGATTAGTGTGTCGACGCTCCTCTACGTTCCCCTCCCTCCACCTTCCTGCTACCTCCCTCCCTCTCCTCCTTGGAGATGTTTTCATAAAGCCAGAACAAACACAGGGTGAGGGGGAAAACGTCTGGCCTGCCAAAATTAGACCCCCAACTTTATATGTTTCTCTCTTTTTCTCTCCATGCGCTGCCATACTTCCTTCATTTGCAGGGAAAAAAAAAAAGAGCGCTTTGGAGACGGCGGGGGGGGGGGGGGGTGAAGGGAGTGAAAGAAAAACAGTGTTAGGAGAGTAGGAGGAGGATGGTACCATTAACACTCGGGGTTGCATGTTTTTCTTTGATTCCTGGGTCCTGCGGGGTCGGCGGCGCTCAGGTGTGATTAGCTGTGTGAGCCGACAGGAGTTTTAGCTGTAAGCTCAGATCAGAGGCAGATAATAACTCCTTACAGAGGCCTGCATGCAAACGGCCTTCCTCTGACAGAGCAGCCGAAAACTGTCCATTTACGCTGTTTTTCATCTCTCTTTTCTTTTTCTCTTTACTTTTATCCAATTACTAAGTGAGATTAATTAGATTTGCATCAGACACATGTTAAGCAGGCAGATATTGAACCTGAATTATAAAAGACATTCAGTGCATGTTTAGGGTTGGTAAAACGTTATACAACCTAAAAGTTGCAAAAAGCCTTTGAATTTTAATTGTTAAAACAGCTGTAAATGTGAAAGGTATTGCCACAGAGCATTATCACCCTAATCTGCATTTCCTCTTAGTTCTGTGGAGCTTTTGGCCCAAAATTCATGTTTCTTCTCTTAAGAACATTTTGAAGATTTGAAAAGACCATACTGCACAAAACACTGCAGGGAAAAGTTGCAACAATGTGAACTGGCCCATTTCAGCTCGACTCAGCCCAGCTGATAGACAGGAGAAGTTGCCAAAACAGTCTGTTTCAAATTAATAGCATAAATTGTCACAAGCCCCAGGGGGATATTCTATTGAAGCTCCAAATTATCGACCCTCTCAAAATTTTGGGTGTTTATGCAGTTTCATCACGATTACAAAATGCAACTTTTGCACGCTCTCTTCTATACTCATTCATGTTTTAAGACAAATTATTTTGTCTTCCAATAAAGCCACAAAAGCAGAAACAGAAGTACAGAAAGTCATTGCTGTGGAGATGTTACACCATCTCGTCTTGTTGCTTTGGTGTAAACTGGCAGGTTTCAGAATGTGGCATCCTGGTGAATTGCGAGAAGTTGCTAGCTTCATTTTGTCACGTCTGAAGTGGCCCTTGAGCCAAAAAAAAAAAATATATATATATATACAAGACCTGCTCAGCACCAAATGGCTCACAGACAAAGTTAGCAGCTAAACCGCCTCGTATTTCCCTCAGCAGCTGGTGGAGAACAAAACGGAGGTAAAAGAGAATGAATGTTGAACTTGCATTTATTAGTTGACAAAAAACACAACTCCAACTGAATTCTATATTTGCTTGGCGTCAGCTATATAAAAAGGTCATCATATGTCAAAGTTGTGTTTATAGTTTTGTTTCCGTTGCTCCCAAAGGGCTGAATGTATTTCAGAATTTCTTTCGTTTGTAAAACATAGCAGCTTTTCAATTTCCAAAACTTTTGATTTACTGGATGTAGAAGTATTTAATCTGACAGCAGCAATAAACAGACTTTATGCAACGTGGCCACTGAGCCCGGAGTCTCTGTCTGTGTTTATAATAGAGGGGTGTTCTCGCTGTTTGAAAAGATTAATAACACTACACCTTGGCTGTCGTGGCTGTTTAAATTTCTCCAAACTTTCCCCTCCACTTTTCTCTCAGCACTGACAAAAAAAAAAAAAAAAAAAAAAAAGCAATTTCAAAAATAGCTTCATTTTTGTATTCCTCTTTTCCCTCCATTGCTCCTCCTCTCTCTCCTCTCCTCTCTCAACTCTTTACTGGAGACAAAAGGAAAGACAGGTTTACAAAGAACAGATTCCCTCTGCTCTGTTTTTTCTGGCTTCTTATGATTGTCTATGTTCTGACCTTTCTACTCCTTGTTTATCCTCAATCTTCTTGTCACTTGCTTCGACATATCCTCCTTTTTAAGAAATGGAGGGTTGATATTTTTTGATGGGAGTTGTGCTCGGCTGGTCTTGTCTTCATTACTGTCCTTCAAACACCAATAGATTTTACTGGAACCATAATTTCCTGTATTTATTCAAACCGCCTTTACTGTGCTGGCTTGTTAATGAACAGACTATATGTGAATATGTTTATGTGGATCTGTACATCTATGTAATACAGTAACACCTTTATTTACTTTTTGCAATTAATTTGCCAGTTGAGATCTTGTTTGGGTGTAACTTGACGACAAGAATGATTACTCCAATCAGGTGTGTTTAACTGTAACACTGTATAAACACACATTCAGCATAACTTTTCCTCCGACATGTGTGTGTGTGTATATATCCTGTATATTTCCGTGTGCATGTGGCTTTGTGGCAAGAAACCCACCTACACAAGGTGGATGGCTCTGTAATTAGCCAGCTGTCAACACACTGGATTGAACTGACCTATGAGCTGATGTGACAACGTGACGTGAGGATTGCCCTGCCTTTAGCCTCACTGGCAATCCAGTTATGCAGCCGAAGCATCAAAGCGTTAAAGGGGAAGGAGTAATTTACTTTGTGTAGACAGGACTGTAGCGTGTGTGTCTCAGCCTCGGTGCTGCGGGAGTTGATTGACAAATTAGTTTAAGGCAGTAGTTTCCAAAATGTGTAATGACTTGGAGATGTCACACTAACTTGAACCTCAAGCGTGCTCAGGCTTGCTTAAATTGAGGTGCTCAAATATGTATGTACAGCAATCATAACAGGCTGATTGATACCCTAAAATCTCGTGTCTCTTTCCCATATACAGCAGCTGTTGTGGAAGGCTTTTCGTACAATGTCTGTGTAATTAGATTATGATTTATTAAGACGGCAGGTAATTACACAATCACTGAATGCCTAAGGTTGTGTTCTGAAATTATAGAGGTTTTATCAGGCAGAAATCAGCCAAGCATCCAAAATTAAGCCACATGTAAGCTTTTAAGAGAGATAATTATTAAGAAAACCAATGACAGATTCTTTTGCTCTCAGCTATATCTTGCATATTCCCCATTCCGCATTCCATATTTTGACCCACATGCAAACCAACAAGCTGAATGATCTCCCAGCTGACTTGGCAACTACACTTCACCACAATCGCATGTTGTTTTTTCCCCCATCTTTTTTCTCAATATTACTCTCTTAGTAGGAGCTGTGATCAAAAAGTTCTGAAACTGTTTCTTTTGCACACGAATGGAGTGCAGCACATTAATGCACACGGAGCAGGAAGAAGCATTAACGTTCGTGAGTAGTCCAGGTTACGTGAATTGATAATCTTAAGCAGCTTTGTTGCACTGGTTTTTGTGACCACTGGGGTGTGCACCCTTACTGTACTGTGGAACAGTCTTGAAATGTTTTTAGCGCATTTCGCAAACCCCTCAGCTCTTGCTTGTTTATTTTTGAGGTCGAGAATTTTCCACCCAAACCTGACTCTTGCAGTTGCAGATTTACTGATGTACTATGTACGTTCTTGACAAAAGTAAGATGAGAAGAATAATAGCATTCTCAAACCTGCATGCTGAAAATGAATCTACACCACGTGGTTAGCTTAGCTTAGCATTAGGACTGGGAACAAAGAAAGAGCCAACTTTGCTGTGTACAAAGGTAATGAAATCCACCTACCAGCACCTCTAAATCTCATCAATTAACGTGTTTTATCTTGTTTGTTTAAGCCATACACATTTTTTTTTTTTTTTTTTATCTAAACTGTGCAAATGCCTCAAGTACTCCCAGAAGTTGTTGATCCTGACAAAGAAATAGTCCCACTCAGAACCTCATGTAAAAACAAATATTGGTGGTTTTACACTTGATTGCAAAGTATGAATCTTGACCTGTAGAACTTGTATATGTCACTACATTTGAGAGCCAGGCTAGCTGCCCCCCCTCCCGTTTACTGTCTTTATGGTGATTTGTGCTGACGGCTGCAAGCGGTAGCTTCATATTTAGTGTGCAGACATTAGGGTGGTGACAATATGGTCCTGTTCAAGGACAATTTAGCCAGAGAGATACAATATGCAGTTTAAATCAAGTTCCGCCCTTTAAATCCCAGTCTGTCCACTCACCCAACAGCCCCGCAGCGCTGTAGACTTTGGGCTGTTTTTGGTCACAATGGGCTCTTAAGTGAGACTGTGGACTCGTGTGTGCTGCATTGAGAAAACTCTGGATTTTGGTTTCACTTCTGCCCACCTCGGTGCCAGTGTCAACACTGCTGTGGTTCTCAGATGCCGGCCAGGACTGATGATGATTCGCTCCACACCACAAGCATCGCACCTATTCAGACTGAGGGGATGACAGGCCCACTCAATTTTTGGATGCACTCCTCCTCTGCCACATGCTGATTCACTTTAGCATTCCACGTCAGACAAACGCAGGGGTTCTCCAAAACGTATGTCAATTTTGGGATCCGGTTAACAAAATATGTCTCGTACTGTTCAAACCTGCCAACAACGGGCTCTGTGAGTTTTCTTAACCCGTAGTTTAACTGTAAGTAAGAGAAATAGCTGTTGCAGATACCCCAATTGCTTTGTACTTTTCTGCCAAACATGGAAAATGAAGTGATGAAACTTTCTTGGCAAAAGGTATAAAATGGTGTTCTGGCCATGCTTACATTCACTTTTTGACTGGGTTTCAATTGTTAAACGTGAGTGTGCCGTACTGCTTTGAAAACCAAGACATCCTACTGGTACTTTTTTCACTTCTGTCCTCGCACCTCCGGAGTACACTGGGCCTTTTACCCACAAGCAGCCATGCAAACGCACACACTCGCAGTTCTACATAAAACACAGAGTCAAAGAACGGCACACAGTTACTTACTAACCCTATCTCTCACACATGTTTGGTTAAGTCCTCGGCGGGGCTTAATTGCCGTCCTGTTGTGGATTCTTTTTAGCATGGTGCTGATTGATTGGGGATCAGGGCCCTAATATGGCTCATCGGGGACAGGCCCTTTGACATGGCCTGGTCCCAGGGCACCAGCACTGTTTGAAACCAGAGATCCCATCGCAGCCCCCTCCCACAAGCCGAGCTGCCTCTCTGCTAAATGCTGCCCAGGTCAGGGGGCTTCACACACATACCGGCGGACACAAATGAGCACACACACTTGGGGAGCTGTCACACTATGTAGACAGCAACTATTAAAGTAATTTACAATACTAGGCATTAGTAAGGGCACAAGTCTGTCTTTACACACTTTACCACACACCACGAGTTTCATACACAACTCATTATGAACAGAGCTTTCACACTCGGCTTGGACAAGGCCCACTTCCTGTTTCCTGTTTCCCAGATTCCCTTGTGTCTGTCTGTTGGTGAGTATGTTGGCAGGTCTGGTCAAGGTCAGGTCTGGTAACGTCAGTGGTTTAAGAGAAAGTGTGTGTGTTTTTGTGAATCATGGTTTCTCCCTCAGGGTTACAAGGCCTAGCTGGGATATGTGGGGTTTCCCTGAACTCTGCCCTCAATCTCCCATGAACACACATACACACACACACACACACACACACACACACACACACACACACACACACACACACACACACACACACACACACACACACACACACACACACACACACACACACACACACACACACACACACACACACACACACACACACACACACACACACAGGCACACTCACTCACTCACTCCTGCAGAGAAAAGAGACATACATGCCGACATGTATGCACAGAAAGTGTTCTTTCTTTGCCCTTGATGGTGGTGTTGGAGTGTGTGAGGGAGACAGAGCCAGGCACAGTGTACCTTGAGCATTTCTAGTATAAATAGAAGCTTTTGTTTGTAGTTTGGACCTGTATCCTGCGAGCCAGAGGATATTTCGTAATTTGTAGAGCATAACAGGATCAATGCAGTTTGATGTTGAGAGTGTTGATAAATGATGATCTTTTCTTTTATCAGTTGAGGTCACTTTATCAATCCGTTTTGTATTTATTGGTACTGGCGACCTTCAAATTGCTTGCATATGACCAGCAGACATTTTAGGTTGTGATAAAGCCACATTCTCTGAATTTAGCTCCCACCTCCTTCCACCTTCAGGATAAGATTTTACAAGGAATACATGTGGATGCCAAGTTTAAACAAGAGTGGACTGGTTGAATGAACACTAATGCAGTTGTAGATGGTGGAGATTCTCATTACAGGCACCTTGCTCTACTGAGTGGTATTACCACAAAGACAGACACACAACAATATACACAAAATAAAATTGTTAACTTACGGTAGCTTGTTTATAGAGCACATTTAAACACAACATAAACTGACCAAGTGCTGCACAGATTAAAAGACGGCATATAGAATTAAAGCAAATTAGGCCATCAAAAAACGAATTAAGCAGTAAACATAGCGGCAAGTGTCAATTTGCCAGGTGCAAGCCCTTTTGTGCTCAACAGAAGGAAGCAGCTCCATTTCCCAAAACTAAAGCCGCAAGCAGCAATGAGCATGTTCAACATAAACAGCTACCATGTTTTGTGATGATTGGATAATCTCTTTGATTTATAGCACAATTTGTATGAGGCTCATGCACATGTTTGGAAGTAGTGGCGCCTCCTATTGAGCAATTTCAAAATAGTTCAACTTTGTTATGGAAGATATTGTGCGAGATTTGTTCTGACTAGACAGACAAATTCAGATTTTTTTGTGGGATTTGTGTTTAGTCACGTCCATTTTTTGCTACTTATAACTTGAGTTTCATGGTTGACATTCCCACAGATTCATCAAATAAATGCTTCCTTTTAATCATTTCCCAAAACAAGCAACAAAATGACCCTCCAAAATAATTTTAAAAAATGAGACAAGGTGTATGGATGTACCGCTGGTAGAAATGTTTGACTTTTGTATCTCTTGAGTGTCACTCATAAAGCAGTAAAGCAGTTACTGGCTAGCTAAATGATAAACCATCAGCATGAGCAAATGAATTGCACATGCACAAACACCTTTTTGTCTCTTGATGTTATGTTTCTTTCACATTTTATTTTCTGTTGTGAAAACATTTTTAGTCTTTAACATTAGAGATAGGCACCAAAAAAACATTCCTTTATAAAACAGTTATTCTTTGCTTACCTTCAACAAAAGAGTTCCTATAAACATACTCAAGGGTCAACGTGCACACATCGACCACGTTGTAAATATGGGTGACAACTGTGAGAGAGTTTGTCTGGCACAAGTGAAAAACATCCTGGTGAGTCCAGCTTGTTTAAGAGTGCAGGAGTCTATAAATTACTTTTTATTGGAAGATTCAGGAGCGATATACTCTTCAGTAGATTATTTGTGTGTGTGTGTGTGTGTGTGTGTGTGTGTGTGTGTGTGTGTGTGTGTGTGTGTGTGTGTGTGTGTGTGTGTGTGTGTGTGTGTGTGTGTGTGTGTGTGTACGTGCGCGTGAGCGCTTGCGCATGTTTAGTTTCAGCCTTGTATGTTTTTATATCCACATCAACATCTGTGTTTTTACAGTAATTCTCCCTGTAATCCTCCCGCAAAAGTATTACTTGTTGCACACAAGTTGTCTCAGAGCAAAGGTTTAATGTCACTCAAATGACCGACTGCGATCTTTGGTGCACTCCAAGAGTTATTTTCTGATGAAGTGTTGTGAATTACCTTTCTTCTGTGCCCACATTCCTTTAGTTTGGTTTTTCTACTTGAGTTTCATCAAGAGATATTCTTACTACTTGCCCATAATCCCCCACAAACTTTACGCAACATGCCTGAAGTCAGTGAATGTCAGCTGTGGGTTTAATGTGTTTCTGAGAAGATGATAATTCTCTGGAAGGTTTTTCAGTCAAGAAAAAGTCATGAATAGTTCTTGTGGTTGCATTTCATTCTGCTATAAAAAAAAAAAAAAAGATTATCAGATTTTTAGGGACTTGCATTAAAATCAGTTATTTTCCGTGATGATTTATATCTGTACACATAACATAACATTGATCCACTGGATTAAGTTAAAGTGTCTTGCTGATTAGCAGCTTTGTTTGACTATGTGAAATTGTTTTAAGGTGGATATATCGTTTAATCAAACAGAAGCCTTTTTGTTTGTTTTCCGTGTCCTAAAGACACTTCTGACAGCTTACTGTGTAAAGAGGGATTATTTATAGGCTCCATCGTTTTCCTTTCCCACCATACATGTCTTTAGTGACTCTTAATCACTCTCATCAAGGATTATTCCACTTTCCTCAGGAAGCTGCGCTTGCGTTTAAAACGAGTGCATTCTTGTTGCTGAAGCACCGTCAGTAGCCAGTCAGCCAAAACATGTGTCCTCCTGTCTTTTTTAAGTGTCTGCCTTTGTGTGTTCAGATTGGGATCTGTGATCTAGGCAATATGCCGTCGTAAATCATGCAGGAAAGTGTGTGTGTGTGTGTGTGTGTGGGGGGGTGCATGCTGTCTAAATCACACAAGTTGCTTTGCTCTTGGCGATCTCATTCCCCTGTTCTTTCTTTTCTGCTTTCTTTGCTTTTCCTATTATTATTATTTCCACACGGATGTTTGCAGGCAGCCTGGAGTCAATTCAAGGAATGCTATGAAGAAAAAAGATAAAGGAATTTTTACAACAACAAAAATGAAAAACAGAACAAAAGTTTGTAATACTGCTTTAGGGCAGGAAAGACTTCTTACAAAAATAGATGATTAACTTCAAGGCAAATCAACATTTTTAAAGGTATTTTTCATGTATTGTTGACTCTGCCCATTTAATCAATTAAAGGCGTCATCAAAATTATCAATATTGAACTTTTTTGAGATATCAGGGTTGTCAGGTAAATTTAATGGCACACTGTAATGTTTTAAAACTTGTATCAATTACTGTGAGACTTGCATTTAATGTTTGCATGCAGTCTCCCAATTTTCTCTCCCACTTCTTTATCACTTTTTTTTTTTTTTTTTACTTTTACTTTCCTATGTTTACACTTTCCTATCTCTTCAATGTAAAAGTGATTTGTCAAAAAACAGCTTCACACCCTCCTCCGACTCTACATCACCTCTCCAGCAGTTAATTGTAGTCTCCTATCAGACCCCCGTGCTCCATTTGTTTGTATGTGTATGTGTCTGTCTAAACACCACTCGGTTTATGTTAGGTTTTACGAGACATATTGCCTCCTATCCTTCTAATTGACAGGCTGATTGACACTCCCCCTCCCCCACTCCTGAATCTGTTATTCCCTGCAGTCCTCAGGGGAGGTGATGTCACCAGGTCAGGAGTTTTGTGAGGAGTGAAGGGATTGATGTAAGGTCCATTCCTGCATGTTGAATTGACATGTATGCGTTAACCCTGTTATTAGGACTCTTTAGCCTCACCCACAGTTGTGACTTCCAGCCTGTGTGGGCAAAGTCTGGGCCTTACAACAAATTCTTCAGCAGAGCGCCATGCAACATATCAAACACCAGCCAATGCGGTATATCTAGGAGTCAGGGAGTGCATTGTTTTAGATGAGCTCATCATTCAACTTATATTTGGTGAAATGTTAACATAAATGCATGATTATTCTCTATAAAATTCATAAAAAAGCTTCAGCTTTCACTGTTCAAATCCACCAGTTGCCTACCTGCTACGTCATTTCTGGGAAAATTTCTTAAACCCACTGAAAATGATAGATTTTACATTTCTGGCTGCAGGCACGCCCCTAGTGGCCCTCATTGGTATTGCTCTTTAAATCATATCCGCATTGGCTTCACTATACAGACCCTAAGGCTACATCCATTTTTATACACAGTTTATGTATACCGTTATAACTTTACAGAGAAGTCAATTCCTCATCATATTATTGTTGTGAATTGTTTGGTTAACATAACATAAATAATATGATTCATGTTGCTTTGAGTAACAGTTTATAAAAGAAATGTTGAAGGACACTGTTTACTTTGTTAAGCTGTAAATGTGAGAAGCTTAATCGAGATGATTTACTTTTACTGTGAAAAGCGACAAACAGGAAATGCTTTTACTTGGCAGTGCCAGGAAGTAGCATGTTACGTGGCTTCTTGTCGCAAACTTGATATGAGACGAAGGAAACCAGATGTCGGGTGCAAGAGCGCGTTCTGTTCACTGTGTTTCCAGTTTGTAATACTGCAGTTCGGACAGTAAACTGTTCCGTTTGAATGAGACGTGTCTTGGTGCTCATTAGAAGCTCCACTTCACAACAAATATGAACCTTTGTACAAAGTTTTGGCACAAGCATAAGACTTCAAACTCCAGGATTTTTTTTTATTCAAACTGGACATTCTGACCATTGTGACTATAATGTCATGTTACCAAGATGTTGCTATATAGAAAAAAAAAAACTTGAATTTCCTCTTCGGAGCTGTCTATCAGACCCTACCAATTAGAAGAAAACCCGCCACCTCAAATACATCCCTCATGTCTCTTCTCGCTTCCTTCCTCTCCTAGTATGCCCTGAAACTCCTTCCCTCTGACAGAAGCATCTATTGTTGCAGTCAGTGAGCAGTAGTAACATGAGGACCCACAGGGCCCTCTCTTTCTCCATTGTATCCTAACGCAGCGCCTCAGTTGCCCTCACTCGCTGTTCATTCCCGGTGTGGTCACGGGCCACTGGCAGCCATAGATCTCAGTCAACCTCAGCCTCTGGTGGCCATTTTGGCACCCTGTCAGTGAGAGATCATTGCACGCTGCAACCACACCAGCAGTTCTCCTTATGATAATGAAACTGTGTCAGTTGGTATACGCGAGTACAGAGGGCCCAACACGTGAATCACTGCCCTCCAGCTGTTGTTGGTTGTTGCAAAATAGATGTTTATATTTATTTCAACATTACATGGATAACTCTATAAATGTGAGACTTACAACAATGTTAAATGCATTTTTAGCTAAGTACTAAATCTGCGCTACCTTTCATTACTGTAAACTGACAGAATAATGTGGAATTGATTTTGTTTCCTCGTACTTACTTAGAGGACGGCAATCGTCTCGTGTTTTCTTATTCTCGTCATAGCTCCTCATCTGTTCCTTTCCACACCCAGTCTTTTTTGTTGTTGTTGATGATGTTGTTGGTTTTTTAGGCACCTTCCCTCGAATGCAACATCTTACACACGTACATGTACACGTACATTCACAAACAGCAGTGATTCAGTGAGCTCAAGAACATATTTAAATAAGATGCGTGAAATGGATCGGTTGTTGTTTCTCCAATATGTCACCTTCTTTACAGACTGCAAAAAAATATATATATATACATGATAGTCTCAAGTAAACTTTAACATAAAAGTACAAACATAATTTTCAGTCGTTTTATATGTCCTAACCCATTTGCTTCCATTTGTATGTGATTGCAGTTAATACCTTTAAGATCATTTAAAAAATATGAACTGTTGATCAAACATCTCCCCAGAGACTTTCAAGAGATTTCTACAGTGGATGAAAATGAATGACGGCTACATAAAAACACCAAAATATATTTTACAAAAATGATTACATATAATGTAATAGATAATAAAAATTGTACAGGATTTATTCCCCCACAAATGTGTCAGTTGGGAGCGAAAGCATATTGAGCCCTGTTAAAGCTTGTTGTTGTTTCAGAAGTCACCACGGTTCACAGTTGAGTACTTGGAAAACATCAACAGGGAGCTGGGAAGACGTTTTAAGATGTGGGAATGCTGTTGTGTACTTAAAGAAAACCAGGGAGCGTCTTAAATAAACCCTCATGTAGCACAAGCTGAGGGACATCCCCGATCGGGATGAAACGGCTGTGATCTCATGCTGCCGGCAGCTCATCCCCTCTTCACTCAGCACCCACAAAAGCTCCTGGAAACGAAACCCTGAAATCTAAAATGTCATCAGGATCCGCCCCTCGCCTCTCGCCCTCAAATCCCATCCTTTCTATATTTCTTCCAACAAAGCGCATTCAGTTTCACATCCCTTCAACCTCAAAGCTCAACACAAACCCGTCAACGCATCCAACAGATTCTTGATGAGAAATACCGGAGTTTACATCCTCAAGGCCTCAAGATTTATTCCATAATCAAAACCTAAACCAAAGTATAGCATCTCAACAAACAAGAGAATAAACAGAGTGTATGCTACAGTAATGTCACACTCTTTCAAAGGTGTTTTTTTTTTTTATATAGATGTCAAAGAATACTTCCATGCTAAAAAAAAAGGTGTGATATTCACATATAGCGTGGTTTTATTTTAGGTGATTGATTCAAACGTAACACTAGGTTTGCCTAAAATTTGGTGCTGTGGCATTATTTAATCAGTTAAAAAATAACAAAAAAATTGGAAAAGGCAGAAGATTAATTTCCATTTTCCATTTTCTTTAAGAATATCCTGTGGGATTCCCTTTCTGTAGTTGCTTTTTTTTTTGTCAGTTGTCAGTGCTGTGCTTTATTTAATCTCTGAATGAAATCTTTGTGGAAAAATTGAAGCAGATGGAATTGAAGAAAAGTCATCTTTGTAAGAGACGACCTCGTGTTGTCGAGACAATTGTGGTGGTGTTGGCAGGTCGCGTGGAGACAGTGAGGAAAGAGAGACTTGACATTTTGATCAATGCCAAATTGAACTTCTTGAAGATGATCAAGTGTGGAGTCAACACACCCATTTTTGTGGGCTTAACATTCAACCTTTTCTCCCTTTCCTGTTAGCTTTTGTCATCAAGCGCTTCATTTTGTCTCGAGGCAGTGTCCCAAATGAATTGCATGAGTCTACGGGTCTGGCCACGCTCCATCATGAAATGCTAGCGTGCTAATATAAAGTAATAACAAGTAAATTTCATACCGGCTAACTTCAGCATGTTAACTTGGTTTTAATAAGTGTGCGAGGATGCGTATGTTCGCATTTGGCTCTTAAATGGCTGTACCCTACTAGCCTTGTTGTTGTGCTTATGCTTGTTGGCCAGTTTAACCTTTTTGTATTTGGTATTTAGTTTCATGATCCTTTGACTATTTCATTCTTTTAGCAATTTTATATCAACACTTCATGTGAGTCATGGAAAACAAGATCACAACGTATTTACGTCTGACTGATTCAGGATTTTTCCCGTCTTTCCTCCTATCCATAACAAATCTCATCAGACCTGACTTTCATGTGAAACCTTTTATATCGACCTTGTTATAGACATCCGTTTTATGATTTGTGCAGAGCCACACTTCACTGAACAGCATCACCCAGGTATGAATGTATGTCACCATATGGATGTGAATCGTGGTGGTGGAGGAAAAAGAGCGTGGCTGCTGAGCAAGCGCTTCCTTGAATACATAATGAGGTTGGAAAATATCTAATTGGACAATGAATCAATGTCCTCAATACCTTGTTTAGGTTCTGTGGTGAGGCTCGCCTTTCTGTTTATATCTGGATTACAGATCGAGTCTCAGAGTGAAAAGCCTCTCCTTGTAATTAACTGTTATAAAACATTATACAGAGGCCCCGTGGTGTCAGTGTGTAAAATAAAGGGCCCGAACAGCTATCCAGTGTTTGCACAAATAGCAACCGCAGTTGGCTCCCCGTGCCTGACAGAGCTTACACGCACACACAAACACACAGGAATAAATGGATACAAAAGTCAAGAATTATTTTTGCTAAACCTCAGATGTCTCACAGTGATTCGTTTTTTTGGTTGTTTTTTTTTAGATGTGTCTTTCCCTCCCATTTCTCTCTTCAGATGTGTTATAAGTCATTTATACTGCACGTGACAAGACATAGACATTTTAATAGGCCTCTCAGACAAGCTTTGGAGTCTAAGTTAGTTTTCCAAGTAGTGAAAGAAATTAAAATACAGACAGCAGTGAGGGGAGATTTGTGATTTGATTTGAGCTGAGCTGGTTTGGTTGATGGCGTTCGGACTGGCCAGAGTTATAATTTGCCCATGGGGATCTGACTGCATTGTGGTGGATCGTCTCTCTCTCCCTTGTCATTTTCTTGTCTGTGTGTGGCTTCATGCTAGTGTGGATGTGTGTGTGTCCACCATCCTCTGTGACGCACAACCTAACTAACCTCTAGGCTGCCTGGACATGCTCCAGCCCTCACTCTTTATCCTGAGTTTAGGTGTGTGTGTGTGTGTGTGTGTGTGTGTGTGTGTGTGTGTGTGTGTGTGTGTGTGTGTGTGTGTGTGTGTGTGTGTGTGTGTGTGTGTGTGTGTGTGTGTGTGTGTGTGTGTGTGTGTGTGTTTTCTCATGCTTGAGCTGCCTTTTCATATTCCGCTTCATTACATTCGGAAGGGTACCAACCCAATCAATCAGACATCCCTCAAATTATTCAACTGGTTTCCACAGTGGCAGCTTTTTTATTTCAGGAGTAATGCTTTCGCGCTGGGTATTATTTTCACCTAAAGAGATGAAGCTCTTCGCCAAAGGAAAAAAAAAAATATCTGAAGATGTAGCAGTTTGTGGCTTGTTGAAGGGGTGCTAAACTTTCTTCAGGCACACCGCAACATGAGCTCATTATTACTGATATTTATGTTTTAGTAGGAAATTACATATTCTAAGGATATAATCTCCTTAAACTTGTATTAAACTGTAAATTTAATGTTACCATATCTGTGGAATTGGCATTATGCAGACTACCGCTTTATAGTCTTCTTCTCTGTGTGTGTGTGTGTGTGTGTGTGTGTGTGTGTGTGTGTGTGTGTGTGTGTGTGTGTGTGTGTGTGTGTGTGTGTGTGTGTGTGTGTGTGTGTGTGTGTGTGTGTGTGTGTGTGCGGGCGGGCGGGCGTGCGTGCGTGTGTCCACGTCTGGAAAGCCCATCTATATCTGCACAGACAGCGGTAGAGGGAACTGACCTTGGCCCTTCAGTCACTTAACACTCCTCAGAGAGAGGGAACCTACTGACCCCATACTCACACCAAACTCGCACACCCTTGGGCTCTGTGTGTGTGTGTGTGTGTGTGTGTGTGTGTGTGTGTGTGTGTGTGTGTGTGTGTGTGTGTGTGTGTGTGTGTGTGTGTGTGTGTGTGTGTGTGTGTGTGTGTGTGTGTGTGTGTGTGTGTGTGTGTACGTACACAAGTGTGTGGGCTGTGTGATGGTGCCCACATTGACACTCCTGCATTTATGTGTGCTTGCCAGCAACATTGTTTTCAGTTGGATCTTTACAGCATTTTAGTGCAGTTTTACAGTTTGTGGACTAATTGTTACATCCTTTGCAAATAACCCAACTCTCATCAACAAAGGCAGCAGGCTTATTTGGATGATAATAAAGCTTGAAGAAGTGCAATGCAGTAGGAAGTGATTTCTAGAAGTAGAATAATAAAGATGTAAGTTACTGTTTTATAATTTAAAGTATATAACTCTATCAGAGTTTTTCCTCCATCCATCAGAGCTGAGCACTGCATCTATCCACTTTGTAGTTTAATATATTAACTATTTTTCAAAATTTGACAGTCTGGTCAGTTTCAAAGGGAGAGCTTCTGTTTGTCATTACTTAAGCAGCGCTGTCTGAAGCATGAGAAATACGCTTTGCGTCAGCCAATAACGTCAGTCTCTATGCGCATTGGCATCATGTGCACTCTTATACGTTATGTTGTGGTTGTGCCTGGTCTTAAAGTCCCCATATGGCTCGACTTAAAGCACATGACAGACAGAGTGATCTCACACTGAGCGGATAGCCTGCTTGTGAGCATATGGTTTCTCTGTGTGTGTGTGTGTGTGCGTATATACTGTATGTGTGTTTGCATGTGTATAAATACAGATTTAAGAGTGCGGTAAGATGTAGGCAGATTGAGATGAGTCGGTTAAAAAGCAGCAAGAATTGACAAATTCACAAAGAAAATTTGAAAAAAAAAGATTTACTGAATGAAGTAAAAGTTGTATAGTTGTGAAAACATGGTCGCTCTCTCCTCTCTGCATGTGTTTCAAATTATGGCTCATAGTGACATCTCTCTGCCATGAGAGGAATAAAGTCAAACATCAGCCAAATATTAATTCCTAATGTGGTTTACATCTGTGCTGTGGACTGGGGTGTGTGTGTGTGTGTGTGTGTGTGTGTGTGTGTGTGTGTGTGTGTGTGTGTGTGTGCGTGCGTGCGTGCGTGCGTGCGTGCGTGCGTGCGTGTGTGTGTGTGTGTGTGTTTTAGATCTCCACCTTTGACATGAGTGTGACTTATCTTAAGCCAAGCAAAGGCAACAAGGAAGAGCCTTTTCCCTGACAGAAAACTAGATATTCAAACACAGACTGACCTCTATTGGTGTTTCTGTGCATTTCATCATTTGTGATTTCTGTTTTGCTCCTCCTTTAGAACAACCAGTGCATAAATATGTTAATATTGCTCAGACAACTTTAAATATTAAATCCCCCCCCCTTCCTCCCCTTTGCCCTTCTCTGTGTCCCCCTCAGGGAGGAATTTGATGAGGACGGATTCTGCCAGCCATACAGAGGCATAGCCTGCGCCCGCTTCATCGGTAACCGCAGCATCTTCGTCGACTCGTTGCAGATGCAGGGCGAGATCGAAACCCAGATCACAGGTACGAAAAATGCAGTGTGTTTAAGCGGCTTTGACCCCATTTCTGCCTTCTAAAACTCTATTTTGTTTACATTTGAGATTTTGAGAAATTAGTCCAAATGCCCTCTATTCATAACAAACATTTTCTGTCATGGCATAGTCGTATTTTTGCTTTGTATGACCATTTAAAAGAATGCAAACATCTAACCAGTATTTTTGAAACATTCAGTTCCAACAGACTTCATATCTGAAAAGGAAGTTGGAGACAATTCATGAACAATATAAAACAGAAATAATAGATCAAAGTAAAGTATTAGATCACCCTGCTTCTTCAAGGATGACATATATTTAATTTGCGGACACAAATTTCCTCGCTAAGAGGTCTAAAAAGTTAAGTTGGTGATATGATATGGACATGATATGATATTATGACATCTTCAGTGTAATTGAAGCAATCAACTGACACTGATGATTTGTGACCTATGTTGGTGCAGCTTGAAACTGCACCATCATCAGAAGCAGTAAATATACTGTTGTATTCAATACATTCTGGGTCCATGCTGTCAGCTCAACAAAGCCTCAAATTGTTCTTGTAGAAAAACTAGTTTCTCGCTCTAAGATGTGTCTGACAGCCAATTTTTATCACTAGTTTAACCATGACTCAGCATTTCAATGCTGACGAGACAAACCCTGCTCACGTGTGTCTTCAGCAGCCTGTTTTTATGCTGATTGAGCATCTTTGTAAAAGTGCCTTCGCTACATATCCTAAATCAGTGCAACCTTACTGTACTCGATTAATTACCTTGTGTATTAAATGTGTATTAGGAAGAAAGCAGAACATGACTTCACTGGAAGTTCAAAGGAAGTTCAGTAGAGTTACCTCTGTATAGAGCACACATGGCCTCTATACTGTTTCATACTGTTACACGTGTCTGTGTCTCAGCCTCTGTGTTTTTGTTTTGCGTGTTGGCGTTCATGTGTCCTCAGAGGTCAGTTTAATGTGTACGTTATTGATTACATCCATGCAGCTGTCAGTTTTTTCCCTCTGAAACAGTTCGGGGACGAAGGGGCCCATGAACCCGGACTCTAATCTGAAACATCTAGGACGAGCGATAATTGCGATTTATGAAGCCACAGAGTCGTAATAAGCCTGCAGTAGGACTGTAAATCAAAATGTTATTGCCAAAGAGTCCACATTCAGGATTTTAAATTTAATGTCACCTGTGTTGATCTTTATGATCATTTTATTCAAGCAACATGTGCTGTCGGAACATTTGGATTGTAGTTAACTTCACTATCCAACATGCAGACAACTGCCTTAGTGATAATGACAACCACAGAAAAGCATATGTTTGCAATAATGGAACATTATCACTTTAAGTTATACATTAAAAATAATGCAACACTCATCATCAGTCTTCCTCTTTGATCTGTCATGTGTGTAAATGCTAAAAGAGCCCAGCGGATATGTGATTGTGTATTTATTTTCTTTTATTCTCAAAAATCAATATAAATACAGAGCAGGATTGATTTGTAAACTCTTCTTGTCTGATGACTCTTTTTGTCTCCATCAATGGAATCAAACAAGGATCAGTTAAAAATTGTGTAATATATTCTGTTTTTATTCAGTCTTCTTTCTTTTAAATATGATTTTGATGCTAAATTTATTGATACATTCTGATATCTGATCATGTTGTTTCAAATGATTAAAACTCATTTTTCTTTCTCGTTCCCAGCTGCCTTCACCATGATCGGCACATCCAACCATTTATCCGATCGATGCTCCCAGTTTGCCATCCCTTCTCTCTGCCACTTTGCATTCCCGACATGTGACCGCAGCACAGGGACCGACAAACCCCGGGACCTTTGTAAGGACGAATGTGAGATCCTGGAGAATGACTTGTGTAAGACGGAGTACATCATTGCCCGCTCGAATCCAATTATTCTAAAGAGACTGAAACTGCCAAACTGTGAGGACCTGGCTGCCTCCGACAGCCCTGCGGCCGGCAATTGTCTGAGGATTGGGATCCCTATGAGCGAGCCCATTAACAAGAGTAAGAAGCGTTCTCCTGCTAAATGTATGAATTACTGTGTTACTACTGCTGATACTATTATTATTATTACAGTTGGTAGACACAGAGCAAGATTATCATTTATTTGGAATCAAATGCGACTTCTTTCAATATTTTAACTCCTGAGGGAAATATCTGGTTCCTGGGCTGCTAAATGATCCACTTTGTTCCCCTTAGTTAGTCATTAACTTGGTCTGTGTGATGTTTGGTGCTGCACAGGTAGTATGCTCCTCATCTTTCTGTCCCCCCAGATCACAAGTGTTACAACAACAGCGGGGCGGACTACAGAGGAACGGTCAGCATGACCAAGTCGGGGCGTCAGTGTCAGCCGTGGAACTCCCAGTATCCTCACAGCCACACCTACCTGGCAGTCCGCTACCCAGAGCTGAACGGTGGACACTCCTACTGCCGCAACCCGGGGAACAAACACGAGGCCCCCTGGTGCTTCACGCTGGACGAGGGGGTCCGCATGGAGCTCTGCGAAATACCCATCTGTGGTGAGACACTGGAATGCGATAAAGTCTATACTGAGAGAGTTTGTGATGTAGCCTATGTTACTGATATAACATGATTGCTCTCTCTCCATCCATTTATACAGACCATAAGGACAAGTCAGGCGGCAGCAACATGGAGATCTTGTACATCCTGGTTCCCAGCGTGGCGTTCCCCTTAGCCATCGCCTTGCTCTTCTTCTTCATTTGTGTGTGCCGCAACAACCAGAAGTCCGCCAGGCCTCCTGCGCCACGGCAGCCCAAACCTGTCCGAGGACAAAACGTTGAGATGTCCATGCTCACGACTGTGTACAAGCCGAAGGTAGAGAGCAGCACAGTCACAGCACGGGACACTGTGGATGGGGAAAAAACAAAACGATGGATGGTTTCTCTGTGCCTGTACGAAGCGTACCCTCATTCATGTCAATAGGGTGGACAAAATAATAGAAACACCTGGAAGTATAACGGAACACTTGATCCAGCCTGGAATCACACCAAAGCATGCAATACACCCGTCAGTCCACTAGAGGATACTGTGTCAGTATCATTTGCCTCACATAGGCGTTAAAAGTATACGTAGGCATGACCAGGGGAGAATAAAGAGGTCATGTGTTGGAGGTCATATGATGAAATACAAAGAGCAAGAAAAGTCTGTGTTGGAAAAAAACAGGGCTTTCACCCGGACAACCGGTGTCACGTCTCCGACAAAGCCAAAGTCAAAAGTTGATTTTAAGTAACGTTAGAAAGTTACTGACGTAGTGTGATGTATTTAACTTGCATAACATACTTTAGATAGCTTACGTAATTTATCCAATGCTACTTACTTAAAAATGATTATTTGAACCCAAACCATGATGTCTTCTTTAACCTAACGATGTGGTTTGTGATGCCCAAACTGAAGGCACCTGCCTTTTCACGTCTAGGTGAGGTAAACGTGACACGGTATCTGCTAGTGGACTGACAGCTGTATTACAAACTGATGTGATATCAGGTTGCTCTATTTGTTTTAAACAACAAAAACTGAACATCATAACCTTGATGAAGGTAGGATTCATTGCAGGGCTGTTGCGGTTTTACACTGCATTAGGTTTAGCTCCGTCTACCCAATAAACTGGCAACTAGTTGTATACTTAAAGCATTTTGTGCATATGTCACAGCATGCTTGGGTTACTGGGTTGAGTTTTGTGGAAATGACCTGTGTCAGGCAAAGCTTCAGATCTCTATCATCAGAGCTCAGCGGGTCCAGGAATGTTCGACTGCAGCTCCTTTCCCTCTCTGTTTATTTCTCCCCCACTGTCTCTTTTTCCACACCTCTCCCTCACACTCCTCCTCTCCCCTCTCCCTCCTGCTCTCACTTTGTTGCCCTTATTCTGTCTCTCTCCCTCCTTCTCTTTACCTCCGGATCTATTTTTCCCCCCTTGTCCTCCTCCTCTCCCTCTTTCACAGAACCTCTTTGTAATGTAGATCATCAAGCTCCTCGCTCTTGCAGCCAACACATAGCTCACATTAGGATCTGTATCGTGTTTCTTTCAAGGTTGCACACTCAATTATAGCACGTCTGTTTGTCTTTTTCCACATAAGTTTTGTGGTCGAGGTGGTGGGTGTGTGGTTATCGAGACAGTGTGTCTGCCTTGGCAAACTGGAGCTGATGCTCAAGGTAATGTGTATAATATCAACAGCTGTAGAGAGAGCTGCAAAATGTCACAGGAGCGTCAGAAGCCATTAATATCTGTGGTTTATTTTGTTTTTTTGGATTGGAACAAATGTTTCACTGACCTAAAAAGGGAGTCTCTCCTCGCTGTGTTTAGATGACAACCTTGTATATGCGCACAGAGCCAGCTTAAGAGGAGATCAAGGAATGTTTTTTTAGGGGGACAACCATGCAGTTACGGAATTATACAGTTGATTTGAAATGGTCTTTGTGGACAACAAGGATCTGAAATAGAGTCCACACATCAGACTGCATAACCATTTTCTGTAAGACTGAAAAACCTTTTACAGAAGTGCAGTTCTCACCTATTTTCCAGTACATACATCTAATTACCTAGCTAAATACTAATAAACTACAAGACCATTTGAACTAAATGAGGATTTCTGTATGATTTCTGTCTTTTAAAACAACTTTGATAAGTGCTAAATTAAGTGTCTTTCATTCCTGCTCTCATTATCTACAACTTTATCTTTGGTTAGGGTTAGGCTCCTACCCAGAAGGCTTTGCTGCAGGGTCACCCAGAGGCCACTGCCTGTGACAATCCATTTAGACACACACTCGCGCGCACACACACACACACACACACACACACACACACACACACACACACACACACACACACACACACACACACACACACACACACGCAAACACACAAATGTACAGTGGTGTGAAGAGGATCTGAGGTTTAGGGTGTGGGGAGGAGAGAAAGGGTGAAACAAACCCATAACTAAAAACATCTGTCTCTCAGAGTGTACAACACACACTCACCACCCCCCTCAGAGCTCAAACAGATCTGTGTGTGTGTGTGTGTGTGTGTGTGTGTGTGTGTGTGTGTGTGTGTGTGTGTGTGTGTGTGTGTGTGTGTGTGTGTGTGTGTGTGTGTGTGTGTGTGTGTGTGTGTGTGTGTGTGTGTGTGTGTGTGTGTGTGTGTGTGTGTGTGTCTATCTGTCTGTCCTCAGAAGAATTTCATTATTCATCTCAAGAGTTCCTGGAATCTGAAAATCTCTGCCAACCTCTCTTCACCTTTTATCTCCTCCCAAGTATATCCACACACACACCTAGAGCAGCTCCATCTCATTCACACACACACACACACACACACACACACACAGAGGCGGTTTGACACTAAATGCTCCACAGTGTGTCATTGATTTGTGAATATTTATTATTTTTTTATATTTACTTTGGTTTCGCCTCAGTTGCAGAGGTTATTAAAAAGACGTTCAATCTTTTATTTTTTTCTAATCATTATACACTAATTATATTGTTCTTGTGTCTGACTTCAGTCCGGCATTGTTTGCTTTCACACCACCTCATAATTTAAATTACATCATAACCAAGTAAAAAGCTTTCCATGTATAATTTTAAACAATAATTACGGTGTCAGTTACACTCGGTCTATGCACTGGTGTTCATTGTAACACACATAAATAGATATAGAAATCAGCTGTCTGGGTTTAACTGCATTTGCTAAATTTGTAAAAGGGCAAACCTTAAAACTAAAACTAAGTTGTCCTTACCTTTAACTAGGAAGTAGATATGATTAACTCCAAATTAATTATAGAACATTTGAGACCCCACAGTTCAGCTCAGTCCCGTTGGAGACCACTGGTGTGAGTCATCCTCAGAGGACATAAGAGGCTAGAAAGGCAAAGTCATCCCTCACAAAGAGCGCTGTCGTGTTTTCTGTTATTTCTACAGTTTACTGGCAAGAAAATTAATTGCATAGTCCTCCTAAATGCAGCTTAATCTGTCAGCTAAAAGACATGTTTAAGCTGTGGACGTGCTGCCAGATTTCATGATTTTCCCACATCGCTTTCCAAAGGCGTAAGGGGAACCATTAGGAGCTGATGTAATGGGTTGAGTCTGATTATGACAATTATCAACTCTCTGGGCTATAGTTTAATTTTTTTTTTACAACATTGGTGTTATATTAGGCAGTTCGCCTGCATCAAATTAGAAGCAGCAATGTAAACTGCATGTCATCATCTCTCTTTCCCATACAAGGATAATAGTGAGGAGAGAGCACTGGCCTGACAAAGAAAATAATTATCACATTTTTCTGTCACATCTCTTCTACCCACTGATGTCATGGTACTCTTTTTCTTTCCCCTCCTCCTCCTCTTCTCTCTCCAGAGTAAAGCCAAAGAGCTTCCCCTGTCGGCTGTGCGCTTCATGGAGGAGCTAGGAGAGTGCAATTTGGGGAAGATCTACAAGGGTCACCTGTACCTGCCTGGCATGGACCAGGCACAGCTTGTGGCCATCAAGACTCTGAAAGACATTTCCAGCGCCCAGCACTGGGGGGAATTCCAACAGGTGCGGAACGGATCCATGATTGTAGTAAACATATCCATAATTGATAGATTGATAATTCCCTTTAAATAAGGGAGTTCCGTTCTATATACATATGTTAAAAAAAAAAGAAGAAAATGACAACCTGTACAGCAGCTCTGATGTTAAATAGTAATTTTAGAAGCCACACTTGTGTCAACTTGGTTACTAAAATAATCTACTTTCAAAAGGTACAAGAGACTACTTTGTCCGTGGACCCACAAGATGTGTGGCGTGTCTTGTTATATTTCCACAGGAGGTAGATGTGGTGGGCGACTGGACTGTTTATGGCTAAAAAGTCACTGAGCTGTAGACGAGTTTGATGGAAATAGTTCCAAAAATAAACGGTAAAAAATGGCAGGTTGTCCAGATAAATTTAGAAGTTATGGATGACTGAAACAGATGACATGTGTAAAACATAATCCTCACTTTCCATTTACAGAATACCAGGCAGACCTGAACTGTCTGCCTTTAAAGTGACATTATAGCCCAAATCTTTTTCTTTTATAATTGGTAGAAAACCAATAAAGAGCCATTATGAAACCAGTTTCAACAAACTTCTTACAACTACTTATTGAGGCCACAATGTTTCAAACTCAGATTGATTACAGCTTCATTTTAGCACTTCAAGTCTTGAGTGTTCAGTAAATATGTAAAATAATCCTCAGTAAATTTTTGTATAAAAGAAAACTTTGCTTGAAATTCACCATCATTTATCTGACTTCCATCAAAGGAGGCTGCAGTGCTGACTGAGCTGCAGCACCCCAACGTGGTGTGCCTGTTGGGTGTGGTCATCCAGGAGCAGCCGGTCTGTATGCTGTTTGAGTTTCTGCCACAAGGGGACCTCCACGAGTTCCTCATCATGCGTTCACCACACTCTGACGTTGGCTGCAGCAGTGATGAGGACGGCACGGTGAAATCCAGCCTGGATCACGGCGACTTTCTGCATATGTCCATACAGGTAGGATTTGAAACACTCAAATCTAAATCTAAAATACAGCTAAAAGAAGAAAGTCACGTTTTTTTTTTCCCCATGCAGGAATGTGATATAGGTAACGGGTTACATCAGCCCATATAGATCTTGTGAATTATGTGCATTGTCCCTCTATAGAGAAAGAAAGTGGAAGGAGTTGTTTCAGGAAATAAAGTGCCTGCTCATATTAGCTTTATTGTGTCATAATCTCCTGGTTAAATTAGCATAACAAAAGCAACTATGTTAGAAAGTGAAGATACAAGCTGTGTACCTAAACTAAATTCCTGAGGACCAGTTCAACAACAAACATTTGGATACTGAGCTTGTATGTGCTAATAATGGCAAGTGTTAACGAAATACATTTTGAAAAAAATAAGTAAATGTAAAAAACCTGGCAAAACATTCAGTAATTTTAATAGAGGATTTGTTTAGTGTGTCAATGTTAGAGGAACTCAGCAACTATATTGTTCCCAATTGCAACAATGAAGCATCTCCAGGTCTATTTTAATACAGCAGAGGTTGACAAATACACTTTAATAGTCCCATATGAAACTGATGGGGGGAAAAAGTTAGAAAATTTGCATCCATTTCCTGAAAACATAAACCTACAGTCTTTCAAATTACCAAAGAGACTCTCAAGTTGCAAATTTCTTGCCAGTTTAGACTGTAACTGCTATGAATGTTACACATATTTGTTCTTATTATTAGAACATGTTGATGTATGCAAGTTGTAGAGAATGTAATCACTTCAATTCTAAGTCGCTGTTTGATTAGTCATGACGTTTTGCCCTCTCATGGCACTTTTCACCACTGAGTTTGCATGTCATTCATTTTTGACTAATTTCTTCTAAATACTCTGATTCAGGTGGCTGCTGGGATGGAGTACTTGGCCAGTCACTTCTACATCCATAAAGACCTTGCAGCTCGGAACATTTTAGTCGGTGAACAGCTCCACATCAAGATTTCTGACCTGGGTCTCTCCAGAGAGATCTACTCCTCAGACTACTACTGCATCCAGCCTAAAACTCTGCTGCCCATCCGATGGATGCCCCCTGAATCCATCGCCTATGGCAAGTTCACAACAGACTCGGACATCTGGTCGTTTGGAGTCGTGTTGTGGGAAGTTTTCAGCTACGGCCTGCAGCCCTACTATGGCTTCTCCAACCAGGAAGTGATGGAGATGGTGAGAAAGAGGCAGCTGCTGCCCTGCCCAGAGGACTGTCCTCCGAGGTACGTTGCAGATATGAGAAGACTGTTTCAGAAGGGAGTACAGATAACCCGTAGTGAAACATCTCTATATCCTCATCTTGTGTTACAAATCACACAACCAACTGTATCCTCGCTCTGTACTTAAATTTAGGACAACTTTGAATGTTTGGTTAGCGAGGCCACCAGTTCAGCTCAATTGTTAATCCCCACTACATGCTGTGTTTCTACAGCTATTCAGTCTCTTTATCATATAGACATAATTCTCCATCTCAAACTTAACTAGACTAGGTCAAAACACAGTACCTGGCTAGACCATGTATAAAATGCTGAAGGGGTTTTAAATTGAAACGGGGGCTTTTCATTTGAAATGGCAACAGGAAGTCACAGCATTTACCCAACAAATGCTTTATCTTTAGTACTCACTCACTCACTCACTCACTCACTCACTCACTCACTCAATCTGACAATTATTTTAAATAGTAACAAAGTAACTGTGTTATCTTTTAGGTTTTATGGTTTGATGACTGAATGCTGGCAGGAAGGACCTGCACGTCGGACCCGCTTCAAAGACATCCACGCCCGCCTGCGAGCCTGGGAGGGGCTGTCGTCCCATGCCAGCTCCAGCACGCCCTCTGGTGGAGGAGGCAACGCCACCACTCAGACCACCTCGCTCAGCGCTAGCCCCGTTAGCAACCTCAGCAATCCTCGTTATGCTGCTGCCGCCACTGCAGGGTACCTCTACCCAGCCCAGGCTATTCCAACACCAGGGCAGATGGCTCCAATGCCAGCCTGGACACCCATGGCTGTGCCCCAAACCCACCAGCGCTTTATCCCCGTCAATGGATACCCCATCCCACCAGGATACGCAGCCTTCCCAGCTCACTTTGCGCCCCCTGCTCCGCCAACCAGAGTAATCCAGCACCACCTGCCCCCTCCCAAAAGCCGCTCACCAAGCAGCGCCAGCGGCTCCACCAGCACGGGTCACGTCAGCGGTGTGCCGTCCACCACAGGCTCCAACCACGACGCCAACACGCCGCTGCTTTCCCACTGCATCATGCCGGGGAGCGGCGGAGGGCCGACTCACGTGTACGGACAAGTTTCCCAGAAGGGCATGGGGCAGCTGGACCACATGTCACACACATCAGCGCTGCTCGCCCCTGACTGTGAGGTACTGATGTACAACGACTCGGTCATCACAGCAGACCTGTAGATAGACAGACGGATGCTCGCTCTCTTTCTGCTCGGAACCCAGATATGAGAAGTTTAGTCTCTCGCCCAGGGACCCGCTTTCACAGTTCTACTCTGGTCATACTGAGACCCAACAGAAACAGGCTTGTACGCACATGTGTGTGCAAGAAACACTGCCACAGTTACACAAGTATACAAACAGCTGTCTGACTTTGTAATGCCTTACTGTTTATAGCAAGTGTACTTACTATCATGGTTTGAAAATGTTGTGTTGTTATTTTTAACCTCTCTGTAAATACGGTACATACGTCCTGAATGAATGAATGAAATACAAAGATATATATTCAAAAGAACTTTTTATTAAGTAAAACACTTTAAAGGTGAAAACGTAGCGAGTCCATCTTCTGTCCTCACGAAATGGTTTGTATTACAATCTGTCAAAAAGTTCCTGTGCTGACAACGCAGTCAATGGACTGTTTCATGCATGATTCAAGGAGACATTCATGGGATGACCTTTAGGTGCCTTTTAGCAGTACTGGGACTTACATGTCAATGGAAGTATTAACACAAAAATCAAATAGCCGAGCGATCAAGAATGGGAGCAGCAGGTGGCTTTTATTGAGAAGACCAACACTGACCTGCTCAAATACAACAATATACAAAGCATACATGTGACATATTCTGCTCTTTGGACCCTGAAACCTTCAGCCAGATAGTAAAAGGCTTTCTGACCGACCCCCAATGAAGCAGCTGGAATTCAAATAAATACAGATGGGCTGCAGGTGATACGTTGGCTAAAATACATGGAAAGCAGGATGCTGCATCTTTATTTTCACACAAAATAACCTTTTAAAAATGACAGCTGAATGTTTTTCTTCTTCAACCTCAACATGACTATCAGAGACTTCTGTAACTTGGACACAGGCCTTTTCCACATGTCCACAAACTGTCCTTAAAGTTGCCCCGGCAGAGAAACAAAGAAGCTGAGAGTTTATCTGATTGGACAGCCTTTCAATTTCCCTTCTATGATGATTTTCATCAATATTTCCCCTTACTCCCTTCCTTTGTCATCATTTAACTTCAAGTTGGCTGCAGAGGACCTGCTACAGATCTACAAATGAAATCACACAGCGCTCATATCCTCCACAGCTAATCTGGGAAAACATTTCATTCACCACACAAAATCTGGGACCCATTTTAATGTCAAAAATTTCAACCTGAAAGAAATGTCGCTATTGATTGGATAAGATGTTTTAATTTTCAGGCGAGTTTTTACAGTGTTTGATTTTCAAGACAAATTTGTAAAGATTTTATTGCCCGTGCTTGTCTTCATATGTCTTTGTCTTCGCCTGTTTTGTTTTTTTTGCATCTGGATTGTGCAAAAAATACCATTTAAAATATGGAGAATGATAGCAGGCTTCAGTGCTTATAGAAGATGTTACTATAGTACTTTCTAAGGTTTCAGCCGTGTACATAGACAAATGTACAAATGTCCTGTTTGATGTGCTAAAATGTGCACCCACCTAATGCCTGAACAGAAGAATGTTTTACCTAAATAAGGATTTATTTGATTAGCTGGGAGACAGATTGTAATCACGTGTGCTGAGAGGTTCGTGTACAGTATGTTGTCTTTACTTGGCTCTTTATCAGTAAATGGAGATGTTTTTAGACTGCTCGGCGCCAACTGTATTGACATGCAGGGGATCCCAGCAGGTTGCCCAGCAGGTGCGGGTTTTAAATGAAAAGGAACGAAAATAATCTGACCATTTTGTCCACTGAGTCTCTCTAATTACAGCTGCATTTTATATACATGTCCATCGTCGAGCAGCAGGTAGTCTGTATGGGTTAAAGGCATTTACGCTAATGTCCTTTTGTGATATGAAGAAGTGTGTGTTTGGTAAATGATTAACTCTCAGCCCTGTAACCACACAAACAATGTCGCAGCTATCTGTTAATATTTGATGATGATGGTTGATTAGAGGCAAAGTATGAAGCTTTGGGTCATGAAACCAGCAGTAACAGAACAGTTTGTGATCTTCGTATTGATTATTCATGTAAAATCCCCCCTCAGTACCCGAGTAGGTGACAATCACCAGTTTTTAAACGAGTGTTCTCGGCTGCTCTATCCTGTTGTTTACAGACTACCACACTGTCAGTCAGCTGTGTTTGCTTATCGAGCACACCTAGCATGACATCAGGGTATGGCGTCTATTTTTCACTGTGGACATGCAGCAATTAAAAGGATGGTGAGGACGGCTTTTTGCCTGAAGTGCATTTTTTTTAATGGTAAAGTTTGAATTTGACATTTGTGGAATATAGATGGAAGAGGCTGTAATCTGTTCATTTAAGTGTTTAGTTCATCCCCTTTTAACGACATGCCGAAGATGTGTTTTTACTACAAGAACACAGCAACTACTAAATTAACCCAAAATCGAAATGAATCCACTTTATAGATCTGCTTGTATTTAGTCTGTGGCTAGATAAAAAAAAATTCAAGCCAGATATGGTCAACAGAAAGGCTCATTGTCTGTTATTAATGAAGGGGATGCTCTCGTTTTCATCTTTGGAAAGGATTCGTTCCAGTTATTTTAATCATTTGAAGTTTTCCCGTTGAGTTTGTATTTCACAACTCTTTTTTTCTTTGCCTCAAGTGGGTTTTTTTTGTTCTTTGTTTTTTTCTGAATCAAACTGAGCTACCTAGTCATCTAAGTTTGTACATGTGACCTCCAGCATGTAAAGGGTGTATGAGTACTAATATAGCAGTGCAAAAACCACTTGTACACAAGACTGTGAATCTTAATCAAGTCCTGGTATTTTATGTATTTGGCAAAAAAAAAAAAAAAAAAAAAAAAAAATCATTATTGTGCCTTTTTTGTTTCATTCTAGGTCCTTTTTTATTTTTTAGAAACAACATGCAAATAAATTTATATTTCAATAACTGTGTACCCATTACAGAAGGTTTACATGCATAATGACCAAGAGAGGCCTTGTCTTTGTATTTTGTCTGAATATTTTTGCACAGATGTTTTGTATTGCAAAATCATTTATTAAATGATGTTGTTTGGTTAATCTTGCTGTCGATTGTATTATCATCCACTGGGTGCCGCCAAATTTCCTTTTCTGTGGCTAGCCTTGAATTTGTTTGCCTCGTAATCGCAGTGACCATTGTTGACCACGTGGTGGTGCCCTTTAGCCGTTTGATTAGTGTTGACGTCAGATTGAAAACAGCTGGAAATAATATCAGTCCTGCTAGAATGTTGCCAAAGGTGGAAAACTGACTCGGGTATAGTGTTGCTTTGTGCTTACTTGTGTGTATTACCGTGTGCTTGTGTGTGTTTCCTCTCATTTCCTGCTCAAACTCGCACTTTGCACATTGAATGAATCCAAAAAAGGTTACAAATGAAGCAGACTGGCTGTGACCTTGCATATATACATGCCAGACAAAGATGTAATGCTGTACATATATAGAAATAATTAGACGGTAATTGTTGAGATCCTGACCCCTGAAGTATTCTGGTTTTGGTTTTACCTGAATTACAAAAAGTGTATTCGTTGTGCAGGGATCTTGCAATGCACATAGTTTGGTTTTGCGATAATTGCACTTACTTTTAAGAAATAGATCAGAACACAGAATTTGAACCTTAGAATTAAGCTGTCTGTCATAGTGAACTCATCTGTTTTTCTATATTTATGAGTTTACCAAACAGAAGTATTTTCTTTCTCAGATTGCATTAATAGTCTGACTTTTTTTTTTTTTTTTTTTTAATTCAAGCAGAAAACACTGTCAGAAGGAAATTTTTTATTTGACTGTTCATTTGACAAATATAACCAAAACTGTCTCCCAGAGCAGATACCAATAGACTACTAAATACTGACTAAGACATCGCAGTACAGAAGTCGAAGCCTTTCATTCCTTCTCACCCTCTCAAAGGGAATCTGTGTGCGAGTAAGAAGAAAAAGACAGCTATTCGCAGTAATACAAACTTCGGAAAACATTTGATGTTTCCTGGATGTGTTCTTGCAGGAACAGTGGCAGGATAGTAAACCCTCATGACCTCTTCCTCAGAGGCTTGGCCCTCTGAAACTACTGGATGTAATTTCTCCCAAGGCAAGAATTAAAATCCTTCGTTATGCTTGCAAGTGTTGCCAGAGAGAGCGAGAGAGGAGGAGGGCGAAGGAGACAGAAGAGAAGAAAGGAGGCATCTGTAGTTGATAGAAACCAACATCTGTCTGATGTGACATGCCAGAATCCCGTCAGAGACTCTGAGTCACTGACATCATGGGAGGCATTTTGGACTGTGACATTTAGTACTGATGCTGTGTGTGTGCTGCTGCATTGTGTTGGCCAAGAAGATTTGGGAATTTTACAAGAATTTGGGTTAAAAGGGGACCAAAATTTTGTTGAAGCTGATGAGGTTTTTAGAGATTGAATTTACAGCTTCAGAACAATTTTAATCCGGGTTGTAATTGATAGTCATTTGCACCTATTAGCTTCTTCTGGAGATTTAGGCTATATTTTTCAAACTTCTTCAGCTGTTTGCAAAGAAAAAAAAAAAAAAAAAAAAATCAGTTTACCTTGAGTTTGAATATTTCATCACGGGCATGTGGCCCCGTGGTCCAAAATGAATCGCTATCCTCAAATGAAATAGTTAAACATCATTTGACTTGCAATCACCATCACTATGGACAGGACATCCATATCATAAAAAGTGAAATTAAAAGTGATGAGGGCAAAAACTGCAGTCATCCTGTGTGTTATTGGGAATAACTTACTATTATTGCTGATTGTGATACAATGGGAGCAGCACTGTGGGCCAGCAACACACTACAAATCAGACCTTTGGCAACAAATGTGCACAAATTGTTCCACTAGAGCTCCATAAAATGTAGTGAAGTGATTCATTTCTGTGATGCTGATGATTTATCAGTGTTACGTGTTTTCCTGAGATGCCAAAAAGCAGACTAAATGACAGAGTTGCCACAAGTATTTAGACCCAAACCTGCAATGAATGATATTTCTGTCCACTTTTTGGCCCTTGAAACAACATGTCATACATTTGAAGTTGTGTTTCTGGCCATCTGGGGAGTTTACTGTAATAATCACACTATTTTTGCTCTGTTATTGTTTTTGAGGGAAACATCAGGCTGTTTAGCTGCTAAATACTCCACATATTCACTTGTCACTGACTGTGTCTGCCTGCTTTGCTGCAGCACTCAAGGCACTGCCATTTTATGAGGTCACAAATCAATTGATCTTTAAATTTCATTGTATTTTACACACTGAAACCTTGTTCATAAAAGCCGTTCATCTATATTTATATTTATTATTTATAGCGGTCAGGTAAATGACAAAGGCAATATTACAAATGCAATATTTTTGTGTGAAATGTTGTCGAATAGAAGTACAAAATACCTCAAACTTAAGCTTAGGCAAAGAGGATATATTTGCACATATAGTTACTTTCCACCAGCACTAAATGGAAATAATCATGCCAGGCTCTGAGCCTCTGATTGATAGGTGGAGTGGCGATGGGTGTGTCCTGTCCCGTGGCTCAAATCCCCTCAAAGCCAGAGTGGCAACTTCCTGCAGCCAGACAGTGTAACTGAGGACGACCACTCCCTCCTCATCAATGACAGACCAGCTCTGAGGGAGCTCTCTGCTAGAGAAGCCTCATTTAGCCCCCTGAGTTCAGGATGTAATGGGCAGTAATGGGCTTTGAAGGTAGAGGCAGGGCTGAAGAAGAGATTGAGGGGGGAATTTGGCTTGAGAAGAAAGGCAGATGAATAATGGGTGGAAAGAGAGGGATACAGGTAAAGTTCAGTGGAGATTAGTTTAAAAACAATTGTGTTCACATGCAGTTTTCTCACAGGATGTCTCCCCAAGGTCAAACAAATGTGTTTTGAAAAATGAAAATAAACCTTGCTGATATGAATCCACAAAAAGAAAACATAGTCCACCATTAACCCTTACCTCAGCAGGACATTACATGAGGTGGGAGAGTTTCCCTTTGATGCAGATAAATAAAAGATGCAGCTCACATCAACAGACTCCTGGTGAAATGAAAAGCTGCTGGTTTGACAATAGGATGACTGAGAGGATGGGTTGCAGAAACCAGGGTGAGGGAGGGAGAAGTTAGAGGGATACAGTTTCCCCGTCCTCTCACTCCGCCATGGCAACGCTGGAAGCGTCTAACAAGCCCTTGATTGTTGGGAAACATGAGCTGTTTTTGTTGAGGGGCTGACAGGCACTTGACCTCCGCTGTCCGCGCAGCCACATACTGACCTTGGAGAGAGGAAGTGAAGTGAAGCCTTTGAACGCTGTCAAGTGAACTATCACTGACCGGTTTAATTTCCCCCGGGGGCCTGGACAGAGCTGGGATAGATCATGAAGACTGTAGAAGTCATCTGCCTAGTTCTGCTAAATATTTTTTTATAGAGACACATTTTTAAAATGTTTTCCTTGCAACTGCAAACTGTTGGTTTATTCTGTGTTTATTTGCAAAATTCTGACCCTGAGGTGTTTGATCTAAAAGAGCTTGCAAAAAAGAAATGGAAAATGGCCATTGTGTATACCACAACCGAAGGTTTAAGGAAAAGGGACCATAACCGGATATGCTGTAGTTATGATGAAGTCTCAAGAGCCTTCACGCCAGAACTTACAATGAATGCTGATTTATTAGTATGATAATAATATTTTGTATTTTAACAAAACTATGAGTTTACTTTCATGTAGCAGCTCTACAAAGCCGTGCACAGAGTCAGCAAGCTAAGATGCTGCAGTGTTTTGTATAAGAGCCAAAAATAATGTGGGGTGTAATGGACAATGGACACCACCCATACTCATGTATTATTTTGGTTTTAGGACCCGAGCACTGATGGTGCGAAAGCCCTATTGCTCTTCAAGGAATTATCATTCCGTGTCATTATTATTCTCTGTAAACAACTGCATTTTTGGAGGCTTTATCATATTCAAAAACTCATGAAAGTTGGTACACGATGGCTAAAAATCTCTTATTTTAGTGGAGTTGCAAGCGCCCCCTAAACAGATGCCCTGGTGGCTACATTTACCTCTGCACGAAATTCGGCGTACATGTGTATCACACCAAGATGTACAAAAAAGTTCCAACGCACCATTACATCAACTCAACAGGAAGTCCACCATTTTTAATTTAGCCACCATTTTTGGCGATTCACATGTTGTACTTTAACGAACTCCTCAAAATCCACAGATTTTGTCGGACCAACTTGAAACTTAGTCTGTGCACTCTTAACATGTTTGGAATTAAACGTTATCAAAATAATTTTTTTTCAGCAATCGGTGTGCCCGTGGTGTGGTGGCCAAAAAGTGACCCAAAAAGGATTATTTTTTTTTTAAAGTTATGACAAAGGGGGGAATGGAACCTCAAACCTACTAGCTGAGAGGCAGCAGTGCTAACCACTGCACCACCTATTTTCCAAAGAGTTAGACAGCATTGTGACAAACAAATAAACAGGCCAAGGTGGAATCTGAACCATTAATAGCAACCTTGGTGTAGTCAAAAAAGAACCTGGCCAAAGATAGGCCAACAGTCTACAACACTGCTTCAGAGCCGGAAAGGACCTCATGAAGACAAGGGTCCATGCCCCGCTCAAAGTATTACACACATGGTTCACAGAGGGCAAGTCCCCTTAATAAGCCGCATGGTTCACGTAGGGTGAGTCCCTCTAAGGGTGAGCCACATGGTTCACAGAGGGTGAGTCCCTCTAAGGGTAAGCCACATGGTTCATGGAGGGTGAGTCCCTCTAAGGGTAAGCCACATGGTTCATGGAGGTTGAGTCCCCTTAAGAAGCCACATGGTTCACAGAGGGTGAGTCCCTCTAAGGGTGAGCCACATGGTTCACAGAAGGTGAGTCCCTCTAAGGGTAAGCCACATGGTTCATGGAGGTTGAGTCCCCTTAAGAAGCCACATGGTTCACAGAGGGTGAGTCCCCTCTAAGGGTAAGTCACACAGGTTTGGGTTTGTACATGCAGTCATACTAATACCAAACCAAAGGTCAACAACAATACAAAATAAAAGAGACTTTTTTTTTCATATTTCGGACAACACAGTGGTGCACTGGTTAGAGCAGTTGCCTCACAGTGAGAAGTAACTTGAGGCATCCTTGTGAGTTCAGAAAAGGTCATACTCCAAAAAGTGATAAAAAAAAAAAAGTCATCCAAAATATCCAAAGTATGTCGTCCAAAATATTGAAAGAAAAGTCATACTGAAGTATGTCGCCCAAAAAGTGACCCAAAATATTTTTTTGTGTATAGTATATAGTATATAGTATTGCATATAGTATATAGTATAGCCAGGGCGATGCGGCCAAGTTTGATGTTTCGCAGTGAGACAGGAAGTTGATGTTTAAGGTCAAACGATGCTCCAAACCTCACGAAACTTTGCATATGAGTCAGGCACCAACTTTCATGAGTTTTTGAAGATGTTAAAGCCGCCAAAAAAAAGTCAATTTTTTAAAAGTAGAATAAGGAACGAGTTCGAGGAAAAAATTTAAACTGCAAGCGGGAATATGCCGACCCTTGCGTGCTGCACGTCGGGGAGCCGGCGGCCCCGACCCGCTGGATCCCTGACGTGCAGCGTGCGAGGGCCCGCATACCACTGCTTGCAGTTTTAATTTAGTTTTATTTCTTTGTTCATTCGTAATCTGATATATGTTCATTGCAAAAGCTAATGCCATATTTTAGTAGGTGAATTTATAGTTACCGAGCATACAGTCTGGCCCGTAAACTGCGTGAGTAAAGTGCACACAGGCACTACGGACAGTTTCTGGTTCCTTCGGTCAAACCACGGGAGGGCAAGTATGTTGTTAATACATCAGTCAGCAGACTGACAGCCCACCGTGTTCAGCCATTCTAAGCTGATGTGCCCGTGTTTCTGTACTTCCAGAAAGAACAGATGTAAAGGAATCATTTAGAAATCCCATTTGTGTGTTGGAGTGTGCAACAGCAGCCTAGGAGATCTTTATTTTAGATAAAATGTCAGGTGATCTCCAAACTAACATCATTTAGAGAAATAAACCAAATTTAATTGCAATCCATCTATCAATTGTTGAGATATCTGAATCTGGAACAAAGTGTTGGGCCGACCAACAAACCAATATTACCATCCATCCAACCAAATCCTAATCACACATGGCTGCTTGTATTTAATACCTGACCTCCTGTTTGTAACATTACCTGGTGAAGTGCTGAAGCGCTGTGCAAACTGTGTCCTTGACAACTGAAACTCATTGTTGAGGTTCGAAACCATTCTGCAGTTTTAACCAAAACAGTCCTCTTCATTGTCAAACAGATACTCGAATGCCTGCAGAGTTAGAAAGACGGGAAGGGAACAATAGAGTGAAAGATGAATCCACATTCCTTCTCCTGTCTGATGGGTCCGACATCTCATGACCTCTCTCAAAAATGTCAACTGCACTGTGATCAAATTTGCCACGTCAGCTTGTCTTGAAAATGAATCCTGTCATATGAGTGTTAGAATAAGAAGCAAAGCAAAATATTTAGTTTTATCACTATAATCTCAAGACAAAACATTTTTGATACTGTGGAAACTGACAGAAAAATCTGACTTCTAGATTTCTCAAAAAATGAAGAGTCAAGAATGATGATTCCACTTTTTCCACTATTATTTTAAGCTTTTGAGACCTCTGACACTTGGAGTTGATGTGAATAAGTCGCACTGCAGATCATCCAACATCCTTTGATTAGACAGGAGTGTAAGACCCTTAAATGGCCCAAATGTTGAAAAGATTTTACAAGTTTCATTTCATAAGGGACCCTGTGACTAATGAGGTCAGGCTGTTCATTCTAATACTGCAATGAAATGCTAAAAGTTTTTAGGGTCTGTACTGAAGCAATGGCAGCACCAGAGCTGCATATTATAGCAGATGTCATCTGTAATAATGAATTAAAAAGAAGTAGGTCAGAGACAAATTGTTGTCAAAATGAATAAGGGTTCAAAAGTTTAATTTATTGTGTAAATATGATACGTCAGTAATGAATGCAGTGTGTGGGTGAGTGTGAGTAGTGATGTGCAAAAGCCATTGCTTAAATAACCGAGATTGTGGGCTTCAGTCAGCTGATTAGAAGAAGCGGGAAGAAAGAATTGTGAGTGAATGATGCATACATATAGTCTTCCTGATTCTGATCTTCCTTTCAAACAGGCAGCCAACAAAAGCTAAATGCTTTGTCTTTCCTTGAGGCAGCAGCCAGGGCACAAAAGCTCTCTGTCGTGAGTACTACCAGCTTTGTCCTTTAAAAAAAAAAAAAAATAGTTTACATGGTGTACATCATGTTATTAGATAGAAAAACGGTGTCGGTGTCAGTTAAATAGAGCAACCCATTTCATGCAGATGTGTATTCACTAACATATTCATTCATCCATTCTAGTAACGTCATTATAATTGTCTCAACAGCTTTACCTTAAACTTAAAGGGTTTTCAGTAGCCTATGTGTGATTGTTTATTCAAACATAAATAGAGAGCAGTACGTGTATCTTGAATACACGGCACAACCTAATGAGATTTGAATGACTGCAGCGACCGCATGGATTCTCAGTTTGTGTGTGTGTGTGTGTGTGTGTGTGTGTGTGTGTGTGTGTGTGTGTGTGTGTGTGTGTGTGTGTGTGTGTGTGTGTGTGTGTGTGTGTGTGTGTGTGTGTGTGTGTGTGTGTGTGTGTGTGTGTGTGTGAAATGCTGCACTCAGATTCAGAAAACAAACCTCTGTTAGAGGTGAAGAGATGGAGATCTTAAGACATTTAATAGTAAGGTGAATGCGTGTGTTTGTGTACAGAGAGGAAGTGTATAAATAGCTCTGGGATTAAGACCATAAATAGCCTTTAGCATGTACCTCAACTATAAATGATGCATGTGCACAAAGACGTATGTGTGCATATATTCCCCCACAAGATTTTTCAAAAAGCAAACATCGCTGCGTGTTCTCAACAATGTGCACACGCTGTACCTGCTAGCAGGACCTGGCTGTGCAGTTCAGTCGTGACGGATAAAAGCAGTGATAGTCGATAAAGCATCTATAAGTAGGACAAGATATGTTTTAGTCTGGCATTAATCCCTCTCTTGTTTTGGGGGCATTGATTATAAACCTATTACAGTTCAGACTAGATGAGATTCATTTCAAATGTTTACACAATAATGCAACAAACATCTAGAAAATGTCCATTTCTAAAAGGAAAAAAAAACAACCCCTCTGTAAAAACCTTCAGAATATATATAGTCATTAAACTGGGGTTTGGTGTGTGTAAGTGCTACTGAAGTGGAACTTTCTGGCTCAAAGTACAAGAAAAGAGTCATTTTGAGAAAATGGCCTTTAATTCTACTCAACATGTTTCACAGAATGAGGTTTTTTTCTTCTACTCTGAGCCAGAAATTTCCACTTCAGCAGCACTTATCAGACTCACCAGTTTTATTCTCATCTATATTCTGAAGGTTTTAAGAGCGTTGGGTCATTTATATATCACTAATGGCCTGTATGTTTAACCTCTTACTCCTAAAAACATGGCAAAAATGTATTATTTTATGGCTGTAGACATTTGGCTGTATTTTCTTATTGATGGAATAATACAAAATCAACAATCTCTTCAGTAAAAACCTTTGACTTCAATATGTAAATAAAATTGGACAACACATTTGTGCATATTTATTTAGATAATATCTAATTTGATTATTGAAATAAAAAATTTAAGAAAACTTGCAATAGAAAAAAAATATTGTCTTAATATAGGTGATCAAGTATATTTCATGGTGATGTTTGTTAGTTAAAATCTTTACACTTGTAGTGTTTTGCCTATAGAAGATATTTATACAAAGAGCAGATTTCATATGGTCCTCGACCTTCTAACGTACATTATTTTCAGAATATTCTCATGTCCTGTATGTGTATTTTGGTTGTTAAAATTGAATCAGTAAATACACTCCTTTTCTTCCTCCCCCTTCACTCTTCCATCACTCGTCATCTCCCCTTCTCTTAGTCTCGTCTAGCCTCCACTCCCTCCCCTCTCCCTCCGTCTCTCTCCTCCCACTCCACTCAGACTCTCTATCTAATAATCCATCCATCTTTGTGCTGGAATGGAGGTCTAATGCTTTCCATCTGTGTGCATCAGTAGTGGGGCTCCCAGGGCAAGGTCTGCCACTCTTTATTCACTCCCCCCGTCTCCACTTCAACTCCTTTCCGACAAAACCCAGAGTCTGGTTCCACTCAGCTCTAAAGTCTAAGATCTCACTCCACGCTGGGGCCCCTCCTGGCCTGAGGCAATAGGGGGAGGTCGGCCAGGCCCCGGGATCTGTTCTCCCTGGATCCTGGATCCTGGATCCTGGATCCTGGATCTGGGTCACTCTGAATCAGTGAGTCAGTTTGTCACTACTCCCAACTAGAATAATTTACAAGAATTTATAAGAAATTAACACTTAAATTAAGAACACTCAAAACAAGAAGATTTTTCATTATCTGCACATTAGGATCTTCACATTTAAAATAGAATTAAATAATGCATTTGAATTCACCCTAATATTAATTAAATGGTGAAATTAGTTTATTAGACACAGATGGTGGGGCTGCAGATCAGATAGTAATCAGCTCGTGTCTTATATCCACACTAGGACTATTTGAACACAGTTAATGCCTGTATACCTGGCCTTAGTATCAAATGTGATCTATGGGGCTATTCATGTTTTATCTTATTAAAGAGATATGAATAAGAAATATCCACACAAAAAATGGAACTCATTTTATACACCACATAGGCACCATCTATGATTTGACTTGATTAAAATAAAAGACAAAAGGAGCAAATCTCATTTCCATGCAGATCACACATGTTCTGTCTCGTTCTGGGATTCTGTGTTTCTGTGACTCTGTGCCAGGTCTTATTTGGGTTCTGAGGATTCAGAACATCGTGTTTTGCATGTGTTTTAAGTCCTCCCTTTGAAACATTGTTCTCATTTACTTGAATGAACAAATGCATTAATCGGGTGTTTGGCAGAAATATTGTCACGTCCTGCATCCTTCTACTTCAGTGAAAATAAAAATTAAAAAAAAAAAATCCACAGATAGTTGATTGAAAATAATTTGGATAATGGTTTTATAGTTGATCATTTCAGTCTTTTAAATTTCACCATTGAAACAGTTTTTCCAAAATGCCTTTCTCTGATAAACACTTTTTTTTTCTTTTCGGTTTTACTCAAGTTTGTTATAATTTTGTTTGATTGTGTGTGCAGTTCTTCTCTGCTTTTATCTCATGCAGCTGTCTTCAGTGTTGCTTGTGTGCCTGTTATTATCTTTTAACCTCTTTACGCAAAAAGTTAAAATGTCAAATGTTATTCCCTTTATCCAGCTTGTCAACTGTTATGATTTACTGCTTTTCACTATTATTAATTATAGTAAATCAAGTATCTTTAGGTGTTGACTTGTTGATCAGTCAATTTGAAGAAGAGTGGACCATAGCAATATGGTGATTAGAGCTTTTTTTTTTTTAAATGTTTTATGACAATTTAAGCCCCAAGTAGTTTATCGATAAATCAAAATAAGACACATTTATAATAATAAATTCATAATAAACTGCATTAGGAAACTACTTTACACTTTTGAATTTTCATTTCTTTTAAAGATAAATGATTTGAGCGTGATACAGACCACCCAGCAAAGCTACGTGTGGCATGTGGACAATGATGTTTAAAGACAGACTAATTGTATAGCGAGCAGCCCAGTCTCTGCAGGAGATTTTACAGTGTAATGACATCTTGTCATGGTGGAGGAATGCACTTGTGCCATCAAAGGGAATGTCCACCCTAAAACTGCATGCGGCCTCCATTGTTCCTCAGATCTTAGACTGTTTAAGGAAACTTTAAGTTAGTGAAATTGAATTCGGTTATATGAGAGTAAGAAGACATGATGAGTAAAACTACATATTTATTGCAACGTTAGCTTTCATTTGTAAGGATGTATGAAGTAAAAGTTATGTTTTTGGGTGGAATTCTGTGGTAACAAAAGTCATTGGTTTTAGCAAATTAATGGAAGAAATGGTTTGAGGGAGATTTTGCTCTGTGGAACAGCAGTGAGACATCCATACAGCTCTGTGCTCTGAGAAATGTTCCCTCTTTTATCTTCCTCCTCACACTGTGACCAACGCAATACTGCCGTCTCAACAAAACCGCCTTTGTAGAAAAGTCCTGATTTGGATTAAAAGCAGTGAGTGTGCTGTGTGCATAAGGCTCAAGGCCTCTTTCAACTTCACTGTGCAGAACTGTTGAGATCATATTTGTGATTATCATCGCTCTCCCTTATCCTGATGATCCTGAGTGAATGAACGTCTGTCCTGTATTCTTAAAGAAATAGTTTGACATTTTAGGAATTTAATGCTGCTCTAATGTCAGAACTGTGAATATGAGAAACTACAGCCAGCAGATAGTTAATTTAGCCGACAATAAAGACTGGAAACACTTCATGAAATCAGAAAAAAAAAAATTGTAGGCTAGTCTATTACCTACAAAACATAATTATACATGTGATTGTTAAAATGACAAATTTAAAAATTAAAAATAATAAACTATTGGCAGCAGATAGTTAGCATAGCTTAGCACAAAGATTAAAGACTGGAAACAGCCTAGCTTCATTCAAAGGTGAAATAATTTGCCTATTTCTAAAGCTCAAAGTAACACTGTTTATCTTCATCAGTCCGTCAGTCCGTGGAAAGTGGAAGAGTAAACCTATGGATAGAGCCAGGCTAGCTATTTCACCATTTATAGTCTTTATGGTAAGAAATTTATGAACTGGAAACAGGGGAAAGCAGCTGGCAGCTAAGTCTCTCCAAAGATGAAAAATTGTCAAGTTCATTGACCTCAGAAAGCTACAACTCAGCATTTTGACACTTCAGTTTTTGTGTGTGTAAAACGAACAAGACAAAGCATAGTAATGTGTGATATACACAGTATGCAGATTTGATTACCTATATGTGTTTTCTTGAGAAAGTGGTATCAATCTCGCAAGAAAAGCGAATGAGGAAAATAATCCCTTTCAATCTTTAAAGTCATCTGGTCTTTTCTTGCAGGTCACTTAGGCATTCAAGCAAACTCCTTTCAGATCTGCTCCTGTGCTTCGAAAGTTTGGTGTGAGCAGGAAGTGGATGTTGTAATTAATATTTTATCTTTACCCATATGTGGGGCACAGATTTGGAAACATGACACAACATAGCATGTTTTTATTTACCTCCTCCCATCCACCTCTTCCTGTCTCTCTCCTCTTCCTGTCCTCCTTTCATCTCTGCTCCCACCGTTCTCTTTTCATTCCGTCTCTCTCCCCTCCTACTCTTTTTGATATCTTCTTTTTTTTTTTTTTTTTTTTTTTTTTTTTTTTTACATCTGTGTCTCTACTTGCATGCAGCAAGTATCCTCACACACACACACACACACACACACACACACACACACACACACACACACACACACACACACACACACACACACACACACACACACACACACACACACACAGTCAAATACATGAAACATGTCTCATTATCTGTCCTGAGCAGCAGGCAGCTTTGTACTCATAGGCTACTGTTTGTTTGTGTTTGTTGTGCTGCACACATACATATATCTTCAGGTTTCCACACACCTCTCATACACGAGCACACTGAGTCATATTTTTTTTTTTTTACATCTCTTATCCACACAGATGTCAAACACAGCACTGCACAAAGCCACCGCCTCAGTCTTGAATAGAGCCAGAAATAGCATTGGGTTTGACTTGGAATCGGCTTAAGTCTTCAAAGAGAATTTTTTTTGATGCAGCAAAAGGAGTGAGAGGGAGATGGTGGGAGAGGGGTGAGAGAGGGGGCCAGAAGCTGAACGGAGAACAGAGCAGATCTGGTTGTTATATCCAGCTGTAAAAAAAAAAAAAAAAAAAAAAAAAAAAGGGGGGGGGGGGGGGGCAAAAAAAACTTCAAAGACTCTCGTTGCCATGGTAACTGTATGGTGCCTGCTTTAAAGCCCCATCCCCCCCCCCATCCCCCCAACACACATACATGTAGCAAATGTATTCTTAAAAATTGATGGCAGCTGAGGAGTGAAGCACGGTGAGGGGGCAGACTCGCTCCCTAATCACTTATTTTTCCATCTCCATCCCCTCTCTTCTCTTTCATGGATACTGTTGCTCTCCATCTTCAGCAGAGATTATATTGATGTTTTTAGTGATGGGTACGGCTGCAGCTAATTAAAACCCAATAGGGTTAGCAGCTAATGCAGTTAGCACAGTTACCCTGTGAAAAATGTTTGATTCTCTCTTATCTGGCAGCTCTGGAGTTGCTTCTTCACGTTCTTCTATACTGATGTTTGGGTCTTGTGCCCTATAATTATGAAATGCTATCACTTCATCACCAGTGGATCTAAATTCCATTTGTAATCAGATCCATCTCCCACTCTGTCTGTTTTAAAAAAAAAAAAAACTATTTTCACATTTGTGCAGACCAAGTTTTGCTGTGCTGCTGTCATTGGCTGTTGAGTTGATTTTTAAACACTATAATCTTTATTCTTTCAAAGTGCTAAGAGACGGAACTTGTTGTACGGACCGCTTACATTTTATTAAAGTTTTCCTGATCTGCTTTGATACAACTATTTTCACATGATAATTTTGTAATTTTATGAATTTCTGTCTCTCTTGGTCTGTGAATTGATACAGATAGCAATATCTCAACAAAGAACAGATTCATTGCCATGAATTCTCATTCATATTAGTGACAGTCAACAATTTAATAGGTCTAATACTTTGATTTTGGAATCAAAGTAACCTTTTGTCCTTGGAATTCCATTTATATACAACCAATTTGCAAAGCCAAATGAAGGAATCATCAGGCCACCTGTATGTTCATGAAAATGTTGACACCAAACTTTAAGAAGTGGCATATTCTATAATTTTCCACTAGAAAAGTCCAATATTGCAATACAATATGCTCCTTGAGAGTACTGCATTAAAAAGATCGAAGAGAAGGGTTTAGAAAGAGTCCACGGTGACTTACATTGAGATCCATCGTGTCAATGTTCAACCAAAACACAGTCTTTCCTTATCCTGAACCAAAGTGCTTTTGGGGCTTTTTCTTTTATTATTGTTCAAAAGGTCAATGCTTATGATTCACTGAGGTTCCAAGATCACCCAAACATAATGTTTTCATGTCCGTCTGTGACCCCAGAACAAAGTGATCCTTTCTGCTTAGTTGATCCATTCCTTTCTTCTTTTGTTGTGGCTCCGTCCTCTTTTCATGGCCTTGTGAAGCGCAGGGGTCTGTCATGCGTTAAGAAGAACTGGGTCTAGCTAGTTTGTTCCTGGAACGTTTCCTGTCTGCAGATGGACGGGTACCCAGTCAGTTCACGTCAGCTGGGAACTAGGAAGTTGTTTACTTCTGAAGTCATTTCTGTTTATATCACGGGGTGGTCACTGTTGTCCTGGTCATCAACAAAGGAAATCAGGTTAGTCAGTCAGGATCACTCTCTGTACTTGTATGTAAGCGGTGTTTAGAGCGCTTGAGTGGGTCATAAGTCACATATGGTTTTGCTATGGTCCTCCTGTGCTTATTATTGGCTGTTTCTCTCCCTGACGGGACGTAAAGAGAGGACGGATGATGATCTTCATTAACACGATGGTGTTGTTGTTTCAACCAGAGAGCAGCATTAGGAGCAGCTGTACCCAAAGCATTTCCTCCAAGTGGTTTGAGGCTGACCGAAGACCGTGTGGGAAGAAAGAGCTGTGGTGGGGGATCAGGGTCAGGCAACTTCATACCTTCAGTTAGTCACCTTACCATAATTAATGATAGCGGGTTGATTTTGATGTTTACAGACATTTTTTATGCTCGGATGGAGCGGCAATCGGTTATTTTTACAGCCGATACTTGTAGTGTGTCCCTATGTTATTAATCTGTTTCAACATGAAACGTGACCAGACTTTACTCATCAAAGGGTTCTTTGTGGAGCTGCAGCCAGTCCACTGTTGCATGCAGTACATGCACCAAGAAAGAGGACTACTGAATCTGCAAGATACGGACCAATAAACAACAAGCAGTATGGAGTAAAACTGAAACATCATGGTACAGAACAAGCAATACCCATCAGATTTAATCAATCTATTCAATTCAATTCAATTCAATTCAAAAAGCTGCCTACCAGCTCCTCTAAAGCTCAAGGGTGGTTGAATGGTGTGAAACACTGGACCTTTACCCAGTGGGCCAGTGTTTGAGCTCATGGGAAAGCATGAGTTCTAAAAAGTAACACAAGTATGTAAACCAAATATTTTTGGTGCGCTAACCCAACCATACTGCCACCACGTTTACCCCAAATCATGATCTTTTCTTTAACCTAACCATGTGTTTTTTGTCGCCTGAACCTGAGGCACCTTGTGTGTGTCTGTGAAATGCCAGCGGCCTGTAATAAAACCCACAGTATTTGACACCTTGGGATGAAAACAGGTTGGCCTAGACGATCTTCTCTTCTAGCTCTAGCCAAGAAGGTGACTAAGTGCATTTCCCAAAATGTTAAAAAGTTTGAATCCAATTTTCATCACATCACTTTATTGGTGTCTGCTGTTTGTAAATATGAATCTCTGCTGTGCCCCCATCCTACAAATTACAACAGACAAGCCTACCTTTTAATGGCCTGCCTGTGTCAAAAGATGTGATCAAACAGTCCTTTCCATTTGTGTACAAGTCCTATACTTAAAGGACTGATCTAAATTATACTGCCTTGTATGTGAGCATATATTTCCTCTGACTAAGTCTATACACTACACAACAGATGATCTGTGTGATTCTTGAGTGTCTGTGTTTATTTTCACCTGCCATTTCTTACTTGTGTACCATGCTTACAATGTTAGGTAAAGCCTTATTTTTTTCAGGAAGCGTGTGGCTGTAAAAGTCTAACAAGCCTCTAAGTGTCACTATCAACCTCCGTATGCAGTGATTATTGCAGTGGGGGATTGTCATGCTCAGTCAGTTGCATTTGGCGTTGGCTTTATTTACACAGCACGGGAAAATCCAATTGTAGCATTGTCTACTTCCCACACACAGAGACACCTACCCTAACAGAACACTGTTTTTATATTAAGAGCAGTGTAACCGCACAGAATCTGGTTCCAAATTTGATTGTAGATTACCACTTCCACAGATAACAGGTAATATTGAATTTTCAGCCAATTTTTTCCTGTTTACACACCAAAAACAAAAACAAATCCTACAGTCTTGCAGCAAGATGTTAAAAACACCAGTGTCTTCTTGTCTGTCTTTGATTAAGACCTCACTGCATCTCACCCCAAATGTCATTTAATGTATTCATAAATCTTGAATCGTGCACTAATCAGCCTCACTTTCTCCTCTTCTCCCCTTTATCATCCCAAACCAGGTTGCCTTGTGCGTCTGCGCTGTAATTAAAAAAATGCAAATGGGGTAAATCCTGTAAAACAAATCCTACTGTCTCTGTTAATGAAGACCCCTGACTGCTTTCTTGTGTAATTAAATATTTGTCTCTGAATAAACCAGCATCGGTCTCTCCACAGAGATATGCTAGTCACACAGCCACTCAGATTAGTAGTTTTACTGTAAGACTCTTTGGCTGAGCTGCAGTCTGAAAATGATCCAAGAGATAAAGTTGAAAAAACAAGGGAGAGCAAATGAAGTTGGTGTTGCGGTTCCTGTTTGCGTGACAGTTCACACCACATTTTTCTGCTTTATAAGCAAAAGATCTCTGTAGTGAAGGATACATTAAAAGACATTTCTCCTTACCTGTATTTTTATTGGAATCGAGCAAGAATTGTACACATGAAATTAACACCAGAGCAATCTTAAATGAAACATGACGTTTCTATTGCCCAATCAAAATGTACAAAATTACAATTAATTACAAACTTGTTTACTGCCACATATCATTGTAGTACCAACATAGACTTGAAAAATCAAAATTAAATGCCACCAGAATCCTGAATAATCCCCCCCTGTCTCTGTCTTCTCCTATTTACATTATCTTGCTGTTTTATGACGGACCTGTCGCTGAAGCTAATGTAATCCAACACAACAGTCCTGTAATAATTCCAGCATGTATGAATCTTGGTGTGTTCAGGCTTTAAGACCATGTTTGATTCAACTTTGTTATTTTGGAGGCTGTAATTTGTGATGCTGTGAAAATAAATTTATTATTTATTATAAGTAATGTAGCACAGAGTGACTCAGTCACCATTACCTTACCAGGACAGATGTGTGCCTCTAGTGTACAATAACATTGGTAAGAAATTGAACATGACATGGCTGGTGCTAGATTAGATCAGTGGGAAGAATGCTTTAACTTTGTTTAGTCGTTACGTTGTGGGAGGGTTATGGTTCCAGCTCAGTTCATAGATTTTTACACCAGGATGATGTCACAGAAATAAAACTCACTTTTCTATGCTTTGGGAAGGCTTTTAAACTTTCCGACATGTGTAAAATTGAAGAATTAACGTATCAACACTTCACCAACCAAGTCCTTAAATAACCAATCCCTCGTCTCATTTAAGTCCAGACAGGACCGTGACCCTGACCCATCTCTCTGAACATCTCTGCGTCATTGCTGTGAATGCACCTGCTTGTAGCAGTACGCACACGAACATGAGCATATACACACACACACACACACACACACACACACACACACACACACACACACACACACACACACACACACACACACACACCTGCAACATAACAGGTGTGGAGCAGAGAGAGTTGTTTTAAAAATCCTCCCAACTCATAAACATTTCTTCCGCCACCACAAGAGCTTTGATGAGGTCAGCTCTGCCTGTGGCTGAGAGGAGAGTAGAAGTGAAATTGACTGCGTAAAAAAGTTGTGGCATTTAAATTTTACTCTGAGTTATTTAAGTCTGCATCAAATTATTTAAATTTATACATTTCTTTCCAATATTTGCACAAGGATTTTCATATATTTTCTACTCTGCAAATATAGCTACTGATTCAGGAAATGAATTCCCTAAAAAAAATTTTTTTATTTGTTGCCTGTATAAATGCTGGATTCAAACACAATCTGCAAATAAATAACACTCGCCTGTGGAACTGAGAGTTGACGGTGCAACAAAACACTCCCTAGAAAACAGGGATTTTCTAGGGAACTGATAATGTATGTGGTGCACACACTAACATCTGTCCTCTCAACAAAAATCCTTGTGTTCACAAGTGTCCAAAAGCATCTGACGGCCATTCAAACATCTGATGGAGTCTGCGGCCAAAGACATACACAGGCGACCCATTCAAGAGCGCAGCAATGTCTGGAGTTGGGAACTGTTTTGCTGCAGACTGCAGACTGCAAAGCTGTGTTTCACACTTGCATTTTACAAGCAGAGCAATTCTTGTGAATGAAGTCTTCAGAGGACAATTGGAAGCAAAAGAAAAGTTCCAAAAATGAAAGAAAGTGCCCCAATAATGAATATATGTCCTGAAGAGGCAGCATCAGAAGCCACACCATCAATATTTTTCTTAAATGCACATCACCTTCACTTTAGGATTTGAACATTTAGTAAAATGACTTGTTCCAATGCAATTACTCATTGCCACTCACGTAACAATAAGAGATTATAGATTTTTCTGTCTCTAAACGGAAAACTGAAAACTACAAATATTTCTTCATTTGACAAACACTGAAAGTAATTTTGTTGAGTTATTTTGGCTTCAATGTGAATCATAGCGCGGAAGCTTGTCTGTCCTCATTATGATCAAAGCCATAACTAAATATGGTTGACTGACTGACTCATTGAAACATAGAATGTATCGATCATATTTAAATATGCCAACTCTCCAGCAAGGGACACATCATGAAGAAATAAAAAATAATCCTGAGACAGCTGATGCTAAACAGACTTACAATGCACCGGTGTTAGTTACTTTTGGAGGACTTAGACCAAACCTTCTGCAGATGGAGAAAAACACCCAGTTGTTTCAGTACTCTTTTGTAACAGGGCTGTCATGTTTGGTTATTCTTGCAGCACAACATTGATTCAACAGTAACTCATGATAATCTGTACGAGTACGTGTGGGATCAAGACTGAAAAGAAACGAATTCTTGCGTGAATGACATACAGTAGCAAAAAGCAGTACAATGCCACCGAGGGCCTCATTACGTGACCAACAGAGCTGGACAGAAGGTATGTTTTATGCCATCCCCTCTGTCTCTGCAGGCTATCTCTAAAAGTTAGGGATTGATTTAGCAGAAAGAGCTAAATTACCCCCGGTGGAAATCTGAAATGTGGAAGGACATATCGAGACACTGAGCTGTACTCTGTCTTTCTCTCTGACATTATGGAGGAACATGTTGAGTGCAATATATTGTTATGGTTGAGCAATATTTTGTGAGTTAATTATTTTACAAATAACTCCATCAAGCAGAAATTCCCGCCTCACCCACTCACTTTCTCTTTCAGTTGTCCAATAGTGAAAACCTTTCTGATATTTTCTAATATCATTTATTCTGGGTCTCTCAGCAAATTTTTGTTTCAAGGTGCTAGCAAGCACTTTGATGGACAAGACTGGATGTACATAGTGTTACAGCTACTTACAGCTACTAGTTACTAAAATCAACTTGTAAGGTGTATGTGAGGTATATTCAGTAGGACTATCAAGCCAAAATTTCCAACGCTGTCTATTACTCGACTGATGGTAAAGGCTTTCTTTCGTGAAATGTCATTTAGGCAGGGTGTTTGCAGGCTATTTAAGTCTCAAATTTACAAAACAAAATGGAAAAAAATGGCCTTTGAAATGAGCCTACTGAGTGAGCTTACTTTGAGTATCCCAACGAATGTGTACTTTTCCCCATCCAACAGCCGTGAAACTGACTTTTTGTGCCGGAATTAAATGTTGGATAACCAGAATATCTAAAAAAAAAAAAAAAAAAAAAAAAAAGTCCCAAGAAGCAGTGAGATGGAAGAGAAGAAGCCAGCTGTGCAGCTGCAGATCAAATCCACTCTGCAATCCAGTGAAGTAGAGAGAGACAAAGAGAGAGAGAGAGCACTGATTAGAGGTCAGCTGTTGAATGGGTTGGAGTGCTGTTACACTTCAAAGCCTCACATCATCAGCTTTGACTACAAGATTCCCTAACGATCCATTTATCTGTCATACTTCTTTATTTTGCAGTCAGCAATCCAAATGTGAATTGGCCAAATGCACCAAGCTTCTGCTCTTTTTCAGAGTAGTCCAGCCAAAGTCAAATTAAGGTTGTAGTGAAAACAAGAACTGGAGCTTTACAGGAGTTGAGGATCGGTGGGTTTTTACCCTGTACGGCTTTCATTCATGTTCTTCTGTAGTTTATATACCTGCAATTATTATATGGTGAGAAATTAACAATCTTCACAGAGATGTGAGAGCACATAAAATCACAAGTTTATTAGTGTCATGCCTAAAAGCACAGCGTCTGCTTGTGGATTTTTACATCCACTACACTGTTGGTTGTAACCAAAGGAAAGGTTTACTTTAACCTGCAGAAAAAAATTAAGAAGGCCAACTTGTTGGAGGAACCTGATGAATATTAATTACATATTAACTCTCTTTTAGCTGTTTTTTTCCACTTCAAGACAGAACTAAAAAAAAAAACAAGATAATAGTGGGTCAAATTATCAAATAATTTTTAGGACAATTTGGCTGCCAAGCCGATCTTTTAAAACCACCTTACCATTGCGTTCCTGTTACCTTTGTTCCACAACCACCACATCCCTGTTCAAAAGAACAAACATTGTGAAGAATTAAATACCTGCAATAAAAGCAAATACACTATTTTACCATCTGACACCGAAAGGCTGATTGCAGTATTTTAGACGCCATATTTACTTTAAATGTAAATTGCAAGAGGAATATTGAGTTTAGGTTTCCCCTTTTTCCTCCATAGAGTTTTTTTTTCATATCCAAACTGTTCTAAGGATAAATGGTACTACATTTTGCAGTGCAATGCCCTTTGAAACAAATTTGTGATTTTGAACTTAAAATGATTTATTATTTCCCCACCATTATTATATTCCCTGTTGCAGTATAGAGCCCTCAAGATTGGGAAACCAAATTTACAGTTAAGATAATATATGATGAACATTTCCAAGAGATTTTCTTTTTGGTGTCTGTTCAGAAATCTTTTGAAGGGGATCGTGGTGGATGGGTCGTTCACAAGAACTCGGAGAAATGGCAGTTATCTGCATTTCTACTTTCCTCGCTATGAATATGGTGGTTGCTTTACAAAAAAAAACAAAAAAAACCCCGCTGTAGTGGGCTACTTATGAGCTCGATTAAAAATAAAAAACTGTCCTCGTCGTATTTGGCGATTGGGAGGGTCGTTCCCCACCGGACCTTTTTTTTTTTCCCTGCAGCCTCTGAAGGCATCACGAATCCCTGATCCATTGATCGAGAGATCCAGGCGCCGGTTGGACTCCTTGAGTTTCCACGCCTCCTACTTTCACCCCCATTGTGGTGACTCTCCGGCTCACACTCACTTTGCCAGACTTCCAGGAGTTGGAGCGACCAATCGAGGAGGGAACACCGACAACGTAAAAAAAAAAAAGAAAAGAAAAAGCGTATCCTCATTCCCGCATGGATCTGCTTTCTACTCTTCAGGGATTTCAAGGAGGTGCGATGGTTTGCGTTGCAGGAAATCTTGGAGACTTGTACCGGGGAGAAAGGGCACACGTACTCTACGCTGCAAAGTTGTAAAAAGTAGTTTCCCTTGAAGTTTTTTTTTTTTTTTTTTTTTTTTCCGCCACCAGTTCACACTCGGTGTTTCTCCAGCCTGTGAACCCACAGCCATCATGGCGAGGCGGGCAAGGGAGAAACCTCTGGGGTTGACGCCGAGTACGCATGCCGCTTTTCGGGATAAACACCTTCGCTTTCACAGGGGCTGCTTGTCGGCTTTTTCGTGGAGCTTCGTGTTAATGTGCTCGGCTCTTTCTTGTGGATATTGCTCAGCTGAGACGGAGTTTTCCATCCTGGAAGAAGCGCAAGTTTTGGCCGAGCAGATGAAAAAGCTGTCCTCTCAGGAGCTGGGAGTCTTCACTATGCAGGTAAAAGCCAGATGTGGTGCCTTTTTAATTTGTTTTGGCGTAAATTTTTTAGATTTGTATGATTCGTGTCACTCGGAGTTGGAACGGGTTTACAGATCCTTTATGGCACAAACATAAAAAAAAAAAAAAAAAAAATAAAAAAAAAATAGGCCTACACACTAAAATAATCTAATAACCACAGAGAGAAACTTGTGGACAGAATGATTCGAGGGTTTCGAAACTAAGCTCGTATGGTGCCAGTGTTGCAGTGCAACAACAGGCGCTTTGAAGTTGGGACGCATTTATCTGGGACATCAACACGCTGGAGGTTTGGTGTTCTGGGCGGCTGATGGTTTAAAGTCTTCTAATCTAGACACATTTGATTGTACATCTCACACATTTTTTTTTTTATTTTTTTTTTTTATAGTGCGTGTTCGTCTGTGTCCTGAAAAGCGGCATAAACTGTCCTTCAATAAGAACCCAGAGCAGATTTCTTACAAATGAATGTCCCCAATAATCACGACTAATATCGGATAGATGCATCTGAAGACTGATTTATGTCATATGGTTTATGTCTGGTTTACACAGATGAGGACATGTCAACGTGCACATCAAAATGGGTGGTGTACCTTCCAGTCTGTCTCTAAACTCTTTAAGATATCCTGCACAGTTATCCGCAGACTTATTGTCCGTTCTCACTGCAGCAGGAAGGCCCATTCACCAAATCGGTTTTCCTTTTCACTGGAGGAACGTCTACAGCCGATACTGTTGATGATTAAATGCAAACAATCATATTTTTCCTGCATATCATGTGGATAGAAACACACGGTCTCAGCAGCCGTTAGATCCTAAATGTCTGCAACCATGGCTGCAACCATAGTGCTTGTTTTCATGATTGAATAGTCTCAATTAATTTGGGATGAATGGATTCATCGTTCAGTTAATAAAATGCCACAAAATGGTGAAACATGTCCTTCCACATGTTCCCAGAGCTCAAGGTCACATCTGCAGATTGCTTAAGTCTGACAAAAAGGAGAGTATTCTTGCTTAAATAGTTTTCGGTTCATTTTCTGTCAGTTATCAATCACATCAATAAATCAGTTCATCCTTTCAGATTTCACTGCAACTGTTTTTGTGGTGGTTCATTATGTGTTTTCTATTCCTGCTCTATATCAGACAGGACACCCATTATTTATTTTAAAGCTGTAACTATTAGAAGACTGATTGGTTAGTTGTTTTAACGGTTGAATTTATTGTTACTTTTTAAGTACAACGATTAAAAGACACAACTAAATGCTGTGTGTCTTAATCGACTTTTGCTCTGACAAGTGAATCGATCAGAGCGGAAATTACATTGAAAAAAAATGTGTTTTGAAAGCTAAGATCATTACATTTAAGTCTTATTCGTGCAAAAATATTAAACATTTCTTTACTTAAGCCTCCAATTTGACAGGATTTGCTGTTTTTGTTTGTCATATGTGATATTGAACTGAGTGTTTTTGGGCTTTTGGACTATTGCTGGGACAAAACAAGCAAATCAAAGATGTCACCTTGGTTCAATGTGACATTATTGGACATTTTTTAGTGTATCCGCATGTTGTATTGACCGAACACATGTTTTTTTGAAATTAGTGTTGCAGTCCTAATTGATTGTAAATACACAATGAACACAGCAACCATATCCATCTGTGCAGAGCTGCATTGAGCCACCAAATGGCAGGAGGTGCAGGGAGTGCAGTGGTGGCGGGTGCTCAGGGTGTTTAGCACTTCAGAGGCAGAGGAGCTCACAGACCCTGAACTCAGGCAAGGCAGCGGGGGAGCCCAGGCCCCAAATGGTGTTTCATCTTCTCTGCTTCCACACTGAGCTGCCTTCATCCCGGATCTGGGAATCGGCTTTGAGGGCTCCGTCTGATCCCACCGGATCCGTCGTTGTCACTGCTCATCCCTCCCCGAGCTCCAGTTTGTGCTCTCGCTGTCTTATTTTTGGTTCTTTCCATCATTTTCTCAGCTGTTTTTTTTTCCCCAGTCATTTTTCTTATCTGTATTATTCTTGTTTTCTTCTCCTGGTGGTGTAAATGCTCTGAATTAATGACTGTTTTTCTCCAATGACAATAAAATGTCTCACATCAGCTACAAAGATGTAATTATAATTTCCGGCTTTTGTCAATCTCACTTAAATTTTCATGCCTAATTTCAAATTCATGCCGCAGCAGACAAAATACAGCATTCAGCATCATTTCTGTGTATCGTGGGAAAACCGTTTTGAATTCTCAAGTTGTTGTATAAGCTGGGAAAATCTGACTTGTTATGAAGCTAATGTAAGTCGATTGAAGTGGTAGATTTCATGGGTTTGTCAGACTGGTTTTCACAAGTGTAAAAAATGTGCATCCAATGAAACACTCCGGATCGGTCTGTGGAAACAAACTGCAGGAATCTGTCTGCCATGCTGGTTGTGTGGACATGTGCTCTGGTGCTCGGATGAAGCCTGACTTGAAATCTGCATGTGTGCCAGTTGAACTGGATCTTTTTGTCTTTGGCATTTTCCTTCCTGGGGAGCTGTGATTTTTCATACTTTGGGATTTTTGTCCCCCCCCCCCCCACCACGCTTTTATCCAAACGTTTTATTTTGAGGGTCACAGCTGGCATCCATTATCTTTCAGAGGAATCCTGTGTTTTCTTTTCAGGGCATCAACACTCAACGCATCCTTCGGAAAAGATCTGAGGGTTTTGTTATCAAGTGAACATCCCTGCATCCCCATTTAAAATGTAATTCTACCCCGCTCCACTCCACCCCTCATTCTCTGGCAGATGTGTAATTTGAGGCTCGCCGAGTCACTGGGTCAACCTTGTTCAATCTGTCATTGAGTTACTCAATCATCAGGGGACATGAGGGTCTACAGTTGACACTTTAAGTTGAAAGGTCAAGTTTCCAAAGCTGTTTTTTCAGATTTATATTGTAGAACCTAGTTCTCGTGCAAAGTTTTTTTTATTATTGTCAAAGATATTATTCTGCTCCAGTTATGTACAGCTGCTTTTAATCTCATAATTGATTAGGGTCCATAACGTAGCAGCCCTTTACATAATGTCGGCGTCCAATTTTGCGTATTCTTGCCCCGCCGTTGGTTAGCAGTTGACTTGTTTTATCAATCATAGTTAACTTGCTGATGATTGGAAAGTAACACTGTATGGATCCAGTGGTGGGTCGACTAAAAAAAGGTGATCGGTTAAGCATAAAATTTACATTATAGCTTTCCTAATTCCATTTTTTTGCATGACCAGAAAACAGTCAAAGCAAACCCATATATAAACGGCATTTGCATTTTTTTTTCTTTCTGTATGGTTTGTTTTGTCATTGGCTGCACTAGTGACCCATTTTGAATGGTTCTAAAAAGTTCAGCCCGCCTGGTTTGTTTGCTGCATCGGATTGCCTCAGCTTGGTAGATAGCTAGAGTAATGTTGTTGTACAACATCATGTGCTGTGTCTGGAGGTGGAAAGAAACGCCGATGTTAGCTGTTGTTCAGCTTCCGTTTTACCAAAAGCGTCTCATGTTGGACGGAGGGGCAGACTGGACACTACAGCAACTCGCTATCGCCCCTTTAGGTGCGGTGTGGTAATACGAGACGAGGCGGGCATGCTAAACTCGGTAGACATCTGTGCAACACAATATATAAACATCATTGACACGACACCAACGCTGTTATTTCCTCACATGTAGTGAAGAGTTGTAGTTTATTTTTGAATATTATTGTACATACTGTAGCTTCCTGCTCTGAGAAATTGTTGTGAGCATATGTTAATATTTGCTCACAATCTTTTGCACGAAATTGAGAAATTTATTGAGAAAACAATCAGCACATTAATTGTTAGTTGTAGCCCCGCACAATTACTTTTGGTTTCATTTTAATTTTTAGTTTGAGGTGATTTTTATCCTTTACATAATGTATCTTGAACAGTATAGCCTCAAGCGCCATTCATCCTACTGTTACATTCTATTTCCATTACTTTTTCTAAATTTACAGAGGACATTTTCTTTGCTTTGGTCTGTTTTTTTATTTTATTTCAAACAGCCCCAAATAGGCTGTTTATCATACATCATTTTTTTTTTTTGCATCATTGGTTTGTTTCTGTCTGGCTTGTTATCTCAGACTTTGCTGGTTCACAAAGTGTAAATCAGAAATTTAGGGACAATCTTTACTTCAAGAAATAATTTCATATCATTGTGGATAATGTATGACACAGATTTCTACCATGCGACTCTGTGGCTGTTTTGAATGGAGACAGTCTTCACTGATATATGTAACTAATGAGCATTTCACTTCGATTTTCTGCGGCTTAAAGCTGGAGGTTTTACATGGCAATTTGGATTCAGACTTGGATCTAAATATGAAATTTAATCTCTTTCCCCTTTTTCATGTTATTGAAATATAGGCTTTGGTGTTACCCTCGCCATGTGGGTGCTCTCCAGAGCCGGGACCATGTTACATGTTTCCACCCACAGTTGTGGCTACACTCTTTAACAGAAATGTGTAAAAGCATGCAGAGACTTTTACTGCAGCCAAAAGAGAAAACTCGTATGTTAAAGGTCCATGACCCAATCTTACTGAGAGTATTTACACCCTATTGGCTGATTATATTCATAAAGGAAATTTCACTGTTAGTTTTAAGGGCCTCAATCCACAGAGAAGTGTGGTTTGTTATTGAGGATAGCCCATCCAGGATCCCTGGCCCCCTAATTGAATATTGACAATATTTTGAGGGCGGTGGAGGTTTGTGTAGTTAAAGAGAAAATTGGGGTAGCTCTGGCTCTGTCTTTAGCCCGTGATTTTCTGGTTTGGGTTTGTTCCAATGGCAACAGAGCTCAGAGTGATGCTTTGTTGTTTCCATTAACTTGGACTAGGCAGTTTGAGCATACATACACTCCCCTGTCTCTTTTTGTTTCCACCTGCCTCTATTTTATTCTCCTTATTCACCTTTTTCTACATTCTCTTTTATCGGCCTTCGGCTGCACATGCTGTGTTTTTTTCCTCTTCTCCTCACTTTATACTGAATCAGTTGCCGAGACAGCGAGGAGGTAGAGGGGGGAGAGTTTGAGGATATACAGCAGGACATCAGAATTCCTGCTAGGCTCTCTGCAGTACAGCTTCAAAGCCTTCTTGCCTCTTACTGCATTGCTTGCATGGCTGTGTGCTCAAACAGTCAAGGTTACTATGAGCCTCGCAGGCCCACTGCTTCATCTGGCACTATTACTGCTTCTCATCCCTTCTCTCTTTTGACTTTTGGGTCTACGTTTTCCTCCGCGTGTGCATGTCCAAGCATATCTTTTAATGAAGAACATGATACAAATTTGTTTATAAACAACTGAACAGCCTTGTAATGTTTAGTTGGATATGTTATAGTCGATATAACCTCTTTTTTCCGCCAAAAAAGAGGACATGTGCAACATTTTTCTTTACAATAGAGCTCATCTAAAGGGCAAATGAACACGTGGGTGTCATATGTATCTCTAAGCACATTCTTGCACTTGCCTTGCTGTGGCTATAATGTGGCTCTTTCTGCTTGTCTTCCCCTTCCCTTTCTTGAGGGCACAGAGGTTACATAATATAACCAGCTTTTCTCCGTCAGGTCGTACACTGTTGCATACGATAGAATATGTAAACGTTAATGGAAGAGGATTTTATCCCCTCTAATCATGTTTATTATACTATTTTTAAACACCGAGTCTGTTCATCTCACGGTATGCATATGATTTTCAGATACTGACATTTTATCTGACTAAACTCGTTTTGTGTTTGATCCATCAAAACTCCTATTCAGGAAAAACTACGGAATCTGAAACTTTTATAACGGTAGCTCAAGTGGCTGATACAAGGGCAGTTACTTATCTAAAATTTTAATTTTTAAATGAATGATAGCTATTCCTAATTTTTCCCCCAAATTAATTAAATTCACATAGCCTAAACTACGTTATATAATAAATAGGGCTGGGTATTGTTCAAAATGTTTGAGACCGGTACCAGTTCCTGAATGATACTTTTTTATTTTTAAGTTTTACCCAGGATATTTTCTCTTGCTACAATTGACAGATGTTCCCTAAACGCCTCACAATGAAGGTATCGCTTGGTGCTACAATTTACCAATGACAAATGCCTCACATGCTATCAGTAGATGCTAGCTACGCGCAGACAAGCCTCTAGTTACTGCAGCGCTACCAGGTGTTACTGTAAGGCGGCAGTATTTTACCAAGGCTAAATTTATTGTCATATATAAAATGGGCCTTTTATCAATATCCTAGTTTGCAGATAAGCCGATGGAAAGTGCGGATTGAGATAGATTTTACGATTTACCCCCCCAAAAGCACAACAAGAATAGATGTTGCACATTTTCTACATGTTCTGCAGTGTGATTTGGTCTGCTGAAATGTTCTTTAAAAAAAAAAAAAAAAAAAATGTTCAAAAATCTTTGCTGCCCAGACAAGTAAGATTTATGAGTGACTGAACTGAAAGTCGTATCTACTGTGGGGTTTCTGTTGGATCATAGCCACCTGTGTTTAGATTTTCTTACCAAACAGAAATGAGATCAGATGTGTTTAACCCTAATTGTGTTCAGGATTTGGTACCAAATTGGGTTTTAACCTCTTCACACTCTTCACCTCTTTGCATGTATGGGATGTTCATGTTGACGGACCCACAGGTGCTTTGCATTAGTCAGCCCTGCATTGCATTGCGAGGGCAGAAATCTTCTTTTTTACACCAACCATAAATCGTGATGAGCCTCAGCAGTTTATGAGCCTTTGGAGGCTCTGCTGAACTATCTGCACCTCTGTTCTTTTTCCATTTTAACTCTTGCTGTTTTTCCAAACTGTTATTGCAAGGGGAGTTCTTCTGGGTTTTTTAAACTTCTTTGCTTTCAAACACAGTTATTGGATTCTTGCTCCCAAGTTGCCACTGGTACATGAATACTTTATAACTCTAAGCTCCACTGTTTTGTTTGCGCATGTGCTTTAGTGTAATGTCTTTTTATTTTTCATTTCTATTCTGGCTGAATTGGAAATGAACATAGGGACCGATATGATACACTGTTGTGTCTATATTACTTTTTTTCCAAGCTAAACTTTTCTATAATTTAAAAGTTACACTCCAACTTTGAAATTAAGAATTTTATTTCTTCTGTTCATCTTTCTGGAAAAATACAGGTTCTCTGCCAACAGCGACGTCTGCAGTGTTTCAAAACTTGGAATGACTTCCATATCAGTCTTCGAAATTCTTGGCTTGTCCAAAACCCAGGGAAACAGCCCAGTTCTGTCGACCGTACCTTTATCTTCCCGTCACAATGCAGGAGAGAACAGAGCAAAGGGCCACATTTTTATTAAATGTAGGACTGCTTGTATGCTTTGGCCCAAATCCAGGCACTGAGAGCCTGTGGCGCCCGTTATATCCAACCGCCTAGAACCGCAGTGTCTCCGACCTGCAAACCCAACATATGCTAGACACGCTGAAGTCCCCAGACTTGTTGGACAAGACTTGGAATTAAGTGCTGCTGTCAGATGGAAACCTTGTTGCTTCTGGATTTAAGAAAAACAATCTTATTTTCAAGTTGTCAAATCTTTAATTTTTTTTTTTTTAAATTTGGACATGGGGTCTCTGGTTGGCCTCATGGACTCTGGCATTACATCTATAATAAATGTAATCAAGACTGAAAAGCCCATGCTTTCTTATCTGTTGTGTAAATATTATATCTTTCAGCCACACGATGGCTGTAGAAATGGAAACGTCAGGTGATCCTTGTATTGTTGCTGCCCAAGTTGCTCATAGTTTGTATGCGGATGACTGAATACATTAAAAAGATACTGGCAATCTGGAACCAGAGCTCCATTAGTGACATTTTGACCCTGTACTGGTCTTCAGTGGATCAAAGACTCGGCTGAAACATCATTATTCTCTTAAGCCATGTTTTAAAACCTATAAAAATACTTGGAATAATAAATTCCTTCAGATGTTTTTTTTCTACAAAAAAGATGAAAGATTACATTGTGCAAATATTTAATATATAAAGAGTCAAACTGCACATTGTTCTGCAATGTGAAGGTTAAACATTCATCATTTTTTAATCCAGCACCTATCTCACTCAAGTGCCAATAATAACTGAATATTACATCATCGTAAAAACTGAGAAGAAGAAAAAGACTCCCACAACATCTGTGAACTTTTCTACGCAACAGATTTGGTTTTCACCTGGCCATGTTCATTTGTAATATTTTTCTTTTTAAATCTACAGAGAGCTGAAAATATCATGCATCATTTTGTCAGATTTTTGTCTGAATCCACCGGCAGTCATTTAACTTTGTGCCAGAAGTTTGTTGGAAGAAAGATACGGGGAGAAATATTTTCAAAGATTTTCCTTCAGAGCGTTAGGACGATTCAGCTCTCATTCATTTCAATCAAATCCCTTTAATTTTTCTGCCAGTGTAAGTACAGCCCAGTGCACCGTCTCTTGGCTCCTGCTGGACTGCGGTGAGGACGGAGCATGAAACTGATGTTCTTCCCCTTCTGCACCAGCTGTTGTGGTTTAAATCTGTCTGTACTGTCGTGGCCAGATCATTTATCTGACCGCTTTTTGATCCGATTCCCGCATTTCTCAGTTGAAGAAGGGCCTCTCTCTGTTGGGCCTTGACTGAAATTGGTTTTGCAGTGTGTTTGCTGCCACCTCAGCCTCCAGATTTTTGTGTCTGCTTTTGCTCACTCTCTATCTTTCCCTGCGTGCTTCTCGTACTGACCTGCCCTAAATTGCCAGGCTACTGTTAAGAATCTAGAGTGGCTGCCATCGAGGGCAAAAAAGACAAACACGGTCAGATCGGGGAGAAAAAAATCTTTTCCAGCTGTAAACATTCTGTCTTTATCGCTTTTTCCTGATGCAAGCTTCAGAATGGCACTTCTGCAGGCAGAAGACGCACATGTTCGTGTCTGTTTTGTGATCATTTTTTCAAACATTCACCAGTTTCCAGTTTCTCTCTTAATATGAAGTGTTGACACTTGATATCCTAAATGGTTAAAGGTCAGCTTCAATTGGATAAAACGTTCCGCGAGATCGTGACCGTGTTTCACATTTGATGGGACACTGGATTGGTGTCACGAATCTGCGGGGACTGTGTAAAGCAATTATGTTTTAGAATTTGTATCTTTTTTTTTCAGCAACATCCATATTTGGATGCTGTCATGGCTACGACTTTGTGTTCTATCATAATTAATATGAGTCTGGACAGACATCGATGTAACCGCAAGTTGACTGCAGGCAAACAAAGGCAAAACTGCTAATTGTTGTTTAATGATTTATGAATTATTTTAAATATCACAATTCAAGTTTTTGTTCACCTCCCTTTAATTTAGGATATAATTATTGTATACGTGCTCCCTTTTTTGATATGTTTTGATAATGTTCTCTTTCTGGCTCATTTGTCTCATCAATTCACAGATGATTTTCTTTTCTTTTTTTACTGACTGATTAACCATCCATCCTATAAAATGCTAAATAAAATCACCCTTCATGTATTTAAAAAAAAAATATTGATATAATTCCTTACCAGTGACGTATTGGGGAGAAAAGTTGAAAATCTTCTTACTTGTGAAGCTGAATCCAGAAAATATTTAGGGTTTTTGTTTGACAAATCACCCTTATGATTAATTGATCATGAAAATTGCTAGTAATGAGTTTTCTGTCAACCGATTACCCATTTAAGCAATCATTTTCTGTGTATTAATCTGAGTCCTGTCTTCGTGGAGACAAAGCCCTCCAGGTTTTCAGTAAAAGTAGCTAATTCTGTCCACTGCTTATTAAAGCGGAGAACTAATTAACTGGCTGTGTTTAATCGGCTCATTCTCACTTTTTCTTAATGATTCGGTCTTTCTCTAGTACCCCTCTCGCTCTTTATCTCCCTCACTATCATCCCCTCTGCCTTGTCTTGCCCACACAGCCTCTCTCTCGCTCATACACAAAAAGCGATAACAAATGCTCTCAATGAGAGGGAGAAAGGATCTTTATTGGTGATCCAAGCTTTGTGTTTTCTTCCAGATTCCTGCCAATGTTTCTTGGTTAGCTCCAACAGGGCTGACCTGGCAGTGTGAGCCAAGGGACCCCGGGCCACCCTTTAGCAAGTCAGTCCCTTCACTCGCCACAATGGGAAAAACTCAAAATGAACTCTGCCTGAAAGGCAGGAGGAGGGAAAGGAAAGGGGGCGGGGGCATGTGGGGAAGGCCAAAAGGGGGCAGTGAGCAAAACACCCTTTTGGGAGGGCAAGGAGAATATAGGGACCAGCTCCCTCCCCCAGACAACATGCATTTGTAAGGCCCCCATCCCCCTCAGTATGCACACATGCATGCACACACTCCTGCAGAAGAGGCTTTGCATTCTCGATGAGCAGAGTTGGAGCTCCTATTGTGGAGAAGCAGATCAGACTTCTTTTTTCTTTTTTTTTCTTCCTCTTTTCTCTTTCCCTGCTTACACCTCTCTCCCAGGGCTCTGTGTTGCATACATAAACTCACAGTAAACCCAAACTTCACAGTTGTTGAGAAGCACTGTTTCCGATGTTGCCTTGAGTTTCCAGCTGTGTTTTTATGCCTGTTTGCAGTATTTAAGTATTTGGATAGGTGCGGGTTTTGTTGGGGGTGGGGGGGTGGGGGGTGTTGGACGACGATGATCTGACTGCATATGTAACGGCAAGCTTTGGGGTTAGTCTAACTTCTTTCTTCACAGCCAGTCATAACTGCTGCTGCAACATACAGGTCTTGTATCATCAGAAATTTGAAGACCCATTCAGGCAAAATTGCAAAAAAAACCCATTTCAGCTACTCCTTCAACTTTCTCTGACAGTGACTTCTCTGAATTGTGGATTATTTAAAAAAAAAACAACAACAGCAAAAGAGTGAACATGTGTGCACCAATATAAATGTAAGAAATAGTGCGAATTCACAGGTAAGCATCCAATGCCGTACACATGAATCGAAAAAGCAAAAGATCAGGTTACATCTGCTTTTATCTTATTTAAACAGAAATAATTGAATTTGTGGCCACAAACTGTTCAAAAACTGTGACATATTATCACCTCATAAAGTTGTTGTGGCTTATGTGCTGCTACCAAAAAACATATACAGCAAATGCTGAGTAATATCAGAGTTCTGGTCACATGACGAGTGGTGCGTTCATGAAAAACTGGAATGAGGGAAAGTTCAGACTTCTGAGCTAGGGAATACAGCTGAATTCCTGTCAAACTAGGACTACCCCACTGGGAGTGTGGGAGGTTTTTGAGAGCTCCGAGAAGCAGGTTTGATGTCACTTGGCATGGCATCGTTCGTGGTTAAAGGAAGAATTGTCTTTGCTCTGGTGATTATATGTAAGAATACGATCCATTGGTATCAGGGCAACTTTTACAAGCATGAATGTGGTCTTTGGGAAAACGTTTTATCCCTGACTGATGACGATGCTCTCTGACACAGCTGCCAGTGGTTTTACTGTACTGTCTTCAGCTTTTGTTCTGTGTTAAAGGAAATGAAACAAAATCTTGGGGAAATGGGTTCATATTTTAGTTATTGTTACATTTTGGTTTCAACATTGCTGGAACAGTTAAACTCTTTGTGTCTCATCTGCAGTCTGACAAGACGCTGTCTGCCTCGCTGTACCTCGTTTCTTCTTTGTCTATCTCCACCATCTTCATCTTCTCCTGCCTCTCGCTGTAATTGTGTCTGCGGGTGGTGCTTTGTGAAACCCTGTCCAGTCCCTTTTGTCGGCTGCTGGTTCTCCGCCTTTGAAGATGAGTCAGGAAGTGACCTGGGCTAATGAGTTGAACTTTGGCCTCTCTGGCCTCCGTCCCTGTAAGACAAGACTGGTCGGAAGATGAAAAGGGATGCAGTGTTGTTGTTTTTTTTATTCTCGCGGAGAAAATGGCGAAGGGGAAAATGGGATACAGCTTGCTAATTAGGAGGCAGGGAGGAGTGTCAGCGCTTTGAGTGCGAGATGAAACACGGGTAGACTCTGAAACGACAAGCACAACGTTCCAAGCGAATGCAAGCACCTCAAGTCAGACTCTTACGCTGTTGTTATGTCTACCTATAAACACAAACGCATATAAAGCTACATCTACCGTGTTTAACTATCAGTGTCTTTGAGCTCAGATATGTGTCTGCCAAACGAGTAGCTTATTTGATCTGGGCAAAAGTAATGGAAGATGAGCTTCAGGAACGCCAACAGGCCTCGGGGTTGAACACTGAAATGGACATTTGTTCTGCTGGCATGTCAACATTACTCAAGATCACCAAAGAATGCAACTCTTTGAATTACCGACATCCATTTTATTTTGCTATTCTGATTAAATAATGCAGAGATCCAGGTATATGCCCTTTCTGTAGATGTGTCAGTACAGAATGACGGGTTTTTTTCACAGCTTTTCACTCAGTATTACATTACATTTCATTCCCAATGGGATGTCGTTGTAGCAGAGATCAGAGCTCATTTAAGTGAGATATTATAACTGGGCCATGCTCAGTGCCCAAATGACAACCGTGTCTCGCAGAAGGTCTCTAACTCATAAAAACATGTTGCTCTTATTTGCATAGGTACCATCTTTAAAATGTCTCTGTTTTGTCCCTGGTTGTTTTAGCGTACCTGTCCAGGTTCTCTTTGTGGGCTCCCCTGGTTTGATTTCACTGCCTAGTTAGAACTAACAGTTGATTGTTTTGTGTATCGGGCAGATAGGATCATCTGGTCTGTGTGCATTACCTCGTTGGTTCATGGACTGCACTCTTCTCTTTCTCTCAAACCAGTTATTGTTAAGATTTTTTGGTGCACTTTGAAAAGATAGAGGTTTTTGGCAGCAGCATCGATTTGGTTTGAGTGTTTCATAGAACTGAGGGGGGGTGGGGTAAACTGTGACAGACAGACAGCGTGGCGGAATCAGCCAAATGGAAAAAAATATATTAACAGAACATCAATGGAAAATGTGTCATGCAAGACAAAGAGTTTGTATCCTCTGATGAGCCATAATCTGGTAAACTCAACACCCAGTTAACCACATTTATTTTCTTTCCAGTCAAGTAGACAGGTATACTGTTACCCAATTTTCATTTCATTATATCATGCATGAAGCCCCTGTCATTTGAAATTTAATCAAAAACTTGTTTACTAAAATCGAATGTCTTACTTGCGGAGAACTTTTTTTTGGGATCCGTATGTGACCCTTTTAAATGAACTTCTGACAGTAGTTTAAGCATCACCGCTGTCATCATTTGAAAGGGATGTTTGATTTCTGAAACACCACAGTAGTGCCTGCTTAAACCATAAAAAAAAATTGAAAAAAATTGTTCTATGTGAAAATGTCAGAAACATGCAGTCGTATGTAATATATTTTGTACATTATCTCAAATGTTTCTGACAATGTTCAAAGGTACGGCCCCTTTCAAAGGCATCATATCTACTTTGCCCCCTATACTTGCTATAACTGACGGGGAAACTCGTGCAAGACCAGATAACACGTCACAGCGTGAGCAGGAGACTCGATGAATTGGCTAACGTTTGCGAGCCACTCTTTTGTCTTACACAACGACTCCCATGATCCCACACCATTTGACAAAATCATCCATCTTGTGTTGTTATTTTGATTGAGAGAAATTGACGTACTGTGCGTTAAAACAACGTGATGATTTTCCGTGAAGATGGCTGTGCTGTTGACCTGGTGTTGAATTTCCTGTCTAGCAGAAACTGACCGTCTACATTTGTAAAATCGGTCACTGGCAGTCGAGCTGAGAGGTCTTAATGTTGAGCCTCGCAAGCTGGTGTGTCTCGTTACTCAAGCATTCATTTGTATTTACCTCAGGCAGTAGCCCGGTTAACTCCTTCTACAAGAACACTACATTCTCATTTTAGCCAGTCTTTTTGGGTCTTTCCAAACTTTTTTTTTTTTTTTTTTTTTTTTTTTTTTTATCTCGGAGACCTTTTCTTTCCAGAAGAGCAGCTTGTTGCCAGGTTTGGCTGGCTGGTGGCGCGCCAGCTCTTCTCAGTCTGTCTAGCCCAGGCGTTTGCACCATCAACCAGCTGGGGTTTCTGCTGGCAGCTCTTCGCAGCTGAACAGGAGACAATGTGCAGCTTTTTTGAACATTTCATGGGACTTAGTTTTCAAACACTGATATGTAAATACATGTTTCCAGAAAATCTGCTCGGGCTACGTGCTGCATCAAGATGGTTCTCCATTGACTGCGTGGCAGCCTGTAGCACTTATCTGCAATTGAAATTCCTGTTTACGATAGCAGTGGCTGTGCTGCCCTGTTGGCATTTTTGACTTAGTAATGTATGAATATGTAACTTCTTTGAGATAACATCAACATCTGTGCAATCATAAACTGGTCTGAGAATGCAATTTGCACACTTTTCTTGTAATCTTACAATTTTTACTGCATATGTAGCGAAACAAAGTAAGATTTGTGTGAATTTGCAACGGTCTTCAACGGTCTTATGCACAGTTGTCTCTGGCTCATGTTCACATGATTTCAGGAAAAAATGTTCTGACTGAAGCTGTTTATGTGAAACAATCATTGAGTTAATAATCAAAAAAGCACAGAGACTGAGCCACTTGGAACACAATGGTTTTGTTCAGACTGCAGGCAAATTTGATTAGTTTCTCAAATCAGATCTTTAGGACAGACTGTCCGCACTGTTATCTGCAAGTGAGCGGAATGAATTCGGTGTCGCCAACCCATCTGCGTGTGTTACTGTGGTAACGACATGCGCATATCTAGGCTAGTGACACTGCTTTCCAACACGGAAGCATGACAAATGGAGGTCCATCGTCTTGCTAGCGGATAATCGAATTGAACGTCTGTCCGCGGATTGTTGGTCTCCGTTTGTCCTCCACAGCGCTAAAATCTCCACACTGTGATCGCGCTCTGCTACTAGCAGCATAGTTTCTGCTCGCTCTGCCACTCAGGAAGTTACGTCGTCATTGTGTGTGACATTGCAAGTGACGCAAGAAATCCGGACTGAGGTGCACCTGTAGAAATCTGATTTGAATCCAATTTGCAAAAATTGCATTTCCTGTAGTTTTTTTTTTTTTTGCAGTCTAGACTTTGAAAATTCTATCTGGATTTGTGACAAAACACACATTTGGGCAGTCAGGTTGTTCAGAAAAAAACACTTGGGTGCAAAACTCTCAAATGTGACTGTCCGAAAGTCTCAGATGGTGTTGGCCTGTGTTGTCCTTTTAAGTGAAGCACGTAGCAGTCTCAAAACTTGCTCTGTTTTAACAACTGCCAGTCACACGGGTTCAGCCAGATCTCTTCCCTCTTCCGGAAACGTTAATCCGTCAGTGTTACTCAGTCTATGTGTGAAAGGGCTGTTAGACTGATACTGAGCTCTGTGGGAACAGAAGCCTGTGCTCATTTTTGGTGTTGTGTGTGCCTTTGTGTGCACTCGTGCCCATGTGTGTACAGGTAGTGGTGTGTTGATTTACGTTCCTTTGCATGTCCGTGGGATTAGGTTGAGCAATGTCACGATATACTGTATATTGTAAAACAACAGAAATTAATCAAGTGGCAGTGATTTTGCTTTGTTCTTCCAGATCTCCGTTTAATAGATCTGCAGAATTTTTTGCACCAGTGCGATGACGCGCTTTGATCTGTCTGGAATTTATTTCAGGGGCAGAAAAGTCAACACAAATGGTCCTCCCATCAAATTTAGAAATAGAAAGTAAATATATTACAATATAGTCACTGTTCTGTACGTTTTCGGTACAAATACAGAAAACAAAAGACACGCATAAGATATTATTTTTGTCATTTTTAATATAAAAAAATGAAAGCAATGGGGTGACCTTATAGCTGAGTAGATAGGGTGAATACCACATGCGCGCAAATGTCATCAGCAGTGAACCCTTGGTTTGATTCCCGAATGGCTGGACCTTTACTGCATGTCATTCCCCTGATCTATTCTTCCACATTTCCTGTCCATCTCTATTCCTTCTATCTAATCAAGGCGAACTCCCCAAAATAATCGTTTTAGCATTAAAAGTGGCATAAAAGTTCCATAATTTTGATTTAAGTAGTAAGTAAGTAAAGGTGCTTAACTGCTGCTATCAATGCTATCAAGTATAAAATCAAGCAAAAAATGTTCACTAAGACAGGACATATTTAACTTAAATGAACCATTAAATCTGGTGTGCAATTTTAGCTTTAGAACTGCATAAGGTAATGCTGCTTTTATCTCTTTTTGGAAGACACAGGCATCTAGTTTTGAATAAACTTTATTGGTACTATTAATGGACGAAGTCAGCAGGAGCTTGGTGTTCATGTTCAGTGCCCATTTACTTGGGAGTGTAAATTAACGTAAATTATAATTTCTGACATGGTGTTAGATTATCAGCTTGTACCAGTCTCATCCTGAACCTAATGTCACATACCAAACAGGTTGTGATGAATTTTTATTTTTTAGGATTTTATACACTTTATTAATCCCCGAGGGGAAATTTCTTTACTACAGCAAGGGGGCTCTCAGGGGGGAGATGCTGCAGCAGGCTGCCACTAGCGCGGCGCCAGGTAACCTGACCTGAGGTGCATGTTTTTGGATGATGGGAGGAAGCCGGAGAACCCGGAGAGAACCCACGCAAGCACAGGGAGAACATGCAATCTCCGCACAGAAAGGCCCAGGACCGGATTCGAACCCAGAACCTTTTTTGCTGTGAGGTGACGGTGCTAACCACTGCACCACCGTGCCGCCCTATAAGACACGTCCTGTACATCCCTAGTCATGCACGGTGCCCAGAGATTTCTGTAAACGAAACAGTTGCGTTTACACTTTTCAAAGCGAAAACAAACACTATAACCTTTAACAATCTAAACATGAGATCTTAATTGTCTACAGCAAAATTCATAACTCTGGTAAAGCATTTACTACATAGTAAATATTAGTTAAAGAGTCCATGTAGCCTTTTTTTTTCTTTTTTTTTCTGAGGCCTTTGAGATTTATCTGTGGCCCACAATATTTCAGGATGCCGGTCAGCCTTTTCTCAGAAAATTAAGTCCCGTGGGTTGCTACAGTAAAAAAGAAACGGGAAACTCCATACTATATATATTTATATAGTATATCAATATATAAAATGGCATGCTGTCATATCAGAATGTGAATATTGTTTTGCTGTTTAATGAGGCGCCAAACCGAGCAGTTTGATTGACCGCCACAGCAGGACTGTCAAATGGGAGATTCCTCTTTTGAGGGGAGCTGTCATGTGTCTCCCGCATACATCATTAAAGAAGCACTCTCCCCCTCCTCACATTCACAACAGCAAAGCCACTCGTCATTTACATACCAGAAACTTGTGATTGTCCTTGGGGGACTCTCTCCCTCTCTTTCTCTGGCTCTCTGTTTTGAAAGCACTCGCGCTCCAGCTTCTTCAACACAGCAATGATCGACTCATGAATCTGAATAGGAGAGGTTTCCGATGTTTAGACAGCACAGGGAGAAAAAAAACCTGATGCATATGCAGCTGACATCCCCCACAGTTGACATGAAACACAGACACTGTGTGTGTGTGTGTGTGTGTGTGTGTGTGTGTGTGTGTGTGTGTGTGTGTGTGTATTAATGAATGCAAACTATATATATTCTCATATTCTTTTGCTCCTTGTAGAGTACCCGAACGTTGTGTTTCTGTGCTTTACTGTGTGAACCGTGTACTTAACAGTGTAATGTTTAACGAGGGAGAGAGAACGACACGGACGCTATAATCTGTGAATTCAAACCCAGCCTCTGTTCACCGCAGGCCTGCAGTTTGAGTGATGCTGCAGTTTGAGTGATGCTGAAACTTAGACTGATGCATCTGGTTCACTCTTTTTTTCCTCCCGCGTTGATGTGTGACAGCTGCAAACACCCTCAGAAAATAACCTGACCTTAGTAACCATCTTCTTTTTAATTATGTCACAAACAGTGGGCTTGACAATTACCATATCTGGGTTGTAGTGGGAAAACTGTCGAAACAGTCACACATGGAGATCTGCCAGTGGCTCAAGTTTCTCTTCATTCAGCTGGTTCAGGAGGCATTTCTTTAGTTATTTTGGAATAATAGGGGGGGGGGGCACATGCAGACTACATTTCTGATGAAAAATATAATACTGCACACTGTAACTTATATAAGAAAACATATTGCAGGAGACTTCAAACAAAAAGCTGCAGGGCAATTCATTGTCCTGTCAAAGACCTGAATAATGGCAGCAGGACTCGTTCACAACAGGTTTCTAAAGGCTGTTTTTAACTGGTAAGCTTTATCCAGCACGTACAGCAGCTGCTTAATTTTCTGTATTTATTAAATTCTCTTGATGTAAATCCAACAGCTGGATTGTTTTGCATTTAAAGTCCATCCGCTTAAGTTCTTGCCTCTGCCTGAGAAGATTGCACCTAATAATGTGCAGGAGTTATTCGATGTCATTTATTGCCTAACATCTAGAAAGCGTGGTCCTGGAAAATTAATTAGAGGAAATGAATCTGTTGGCAAAAGCAGAGCTGCAGTTAAAAGAGGAGACAAACTCGGAGCAGCAGACAGAAGGGACAGAAACATTGGAGTGAATTTACTTTAGCAGCACTGCTCAGTTGAGGTTGAAGCAGAAGGTTCTCCCAAAGTGTCGTCCGTGTTCTTGCTGTTGATTTGTGTTTCTAGCAAAAGCTCCACATGGGAGTTTGTCTTGCAATATTGTCTGAGCTTCACCTGAGCCAAAACCAACAGGTGCACATTTCTAATCTCTTTTGGTTTGCATTTCTTTTTTCCCCTCCGTCTTTGTCCCTCCTTGCGTTTGATCTCTCCAGAGGCCCTCAACCCCAAACACCAGCTCTCTCTTTTCTCAAACTGATAAGTCAGTTTATGAAAAGGTTCGGTCATCAGCTGTTTGATCATCATTTATTTCTTCCTCTTCCTCTTCCTACTTTGATCCTCTCTTCCTTTTTATATGTACTTCGCCTCAGTCTCTCCTCCTTGTCTACTTATAATATTTATATTTTCGTCTTGGGCTGCTTTGCTCTCTTCACAGTTTTCTGTGATTGGACAGAAAAAAGGAGATTTGTGTATTTGCGTGTATTTTACGCGTGTACTTTGGTATTGTGGTTTCCTGCTGCAAATGAGGGTCGCAACTCAAAAACGGTGCGCCTTTTGAATGCACTTGTGTGCAGCTGCAGAGCCGTGCCCATGTAGACAGGTCAGGTGTCAAACTAGAACGAAAAAGCTTTTTCAATGCGTGATGTCTCAAGCGGTTATTTGTTCCATCTTTATGTGTACGTCTATATGACGCTCCATAAATGTGCTTGTATGGATATTTCTGTAATTTAGCCAAGCATGGACTTATGTTTTCCTTCCTCACCACAGCTCCCAGGTTGCGTCCCCTTGGCACGCTGAAGAGCCAACTCAAATCCTGCATCCAGTTAATCACCTCATGACATAAAGATTAATGTTGTGCTGCGCTGTGTTACGCTATGGCAGGCATTACTCTGCGCAGTAACGACATTTTATATTAGTAATAGCATATTTGGAAAATTCCTTTTGCCATGTTGTCATTTATATGTTATGGTTGATACCTGTTGCCCTGATCATATGCCTGGGGAATGTGCTGCTTCCTGAATCTACCAGTAGGAGTTATAAGGCCCTACAAGCCCAAACACTTTGGACAGATGTGTGAACAGAAAACCCAACTTAACTCAAACCGTGTTGTTTTTGTTTTTGTCTGGTGCTGAAACAGGAAGGGAATAGGTGACATTTTATTAACAATTTTATTTGGGCTCGTACCAGAATTACCTGTAAAAAACAAACAAAAAAAACCCTGCTCTTCATCTGTCCTGTAAGAAAGAGCCTCTCTGACAAAAAGCATTTCTCCTCTCACAGCCCGAACATATTTCTTGGCCAGTCGGTGTGTTTTTCATAAAACGTGTGATGCGACAGGTGATGAAATGTGAGGAAATAAGAGTGTAAAAGCAGCGGCTGCACTGATTCAAACTATTTGGCTGTAATTTGTAAATGGTGCAAATTTCTGAAATGATACTCCCTTTACCCCGGATGTCAGTTTTGCATCCTGCATTGTCATGATGTGGCCAAGTTATATTGTTGTGGATGAATGAAGGGTATATTTTGTTCCAGTTTGTCCCAATCTCGTTTAAAGGAACAATGTGAATAAGCAATGGATTTGAGGAGGCATCTATTTGGTAGAGTGTAGTCATACTGAAACTGATCTTCACTCCTTTAACTCCAAATAAAATGGTAAATGAGTAGAGTTACCATTTTAGTTGGTGCATGTATGTCTATAAAACCAATGCAGATTAATACAATAGCTCTGCAATACATCCAAGGCTTAGCTTTGCTTAGTTTGTGTGGAAACAGTTTAATGGTCGTTTTGGTGGCTACAGGTGCTGTGTATTGAATTATACTGCATTATAGTTAGAAATGCTTCAAATATTTTGCTCTGCCATAAATAATATGAAACACCTGACAGTATAATGTGGCTGTACAGTTCAACATTGAAAATTTCCCATAAAGTCAATTCTTTCTTAATTTTTGACTGCTTTAAATTTAAGTTGGCACCCAATGAACTGGAAACTTACTTGCACCATGACACACTTTTACAAGGTAATTTTAGATTATTAGTGGCACCACAAGATCAAGCTTTGCAACTGTAGTTTCATACACAGAACTTCTAAACAATAGCGACCAATGGAATATTTACACTAGCAGTCTGCCTAGATGTGAGTAAAGTGTAATGTTGCATAGGATATTTGTTCCTGTTCGGTCAACTCATGACACCATGTTCAAATATCTGAGAGTTTTTGTGTATAGGCCACGCCAACAAGGGTCAGCAGGACTAGGCTGCATTAGTCTAGCTTGGCAGAGTCAAAACCAGTATCATATGTAGTTTAATCCTCTCTTCAGAGCGACCCCTGCTTCTATTAATCAGTGCGTGTAACTGCCCTAAGAGTACATGAATTAGAACAAAGCACCCTGTCTATGGAGAGACCTTATAACAGTGGCCAGACATGATCTCACATCGTGCTCAGAAACCTGAGACGAAGACCACCCCAGGAACATTCCCCCCCCCCCCCCCCACTGTCCTTTATTCTTCTTTATCTCTTTACCATCTCTCCTCTCCGTTCCTCTGCCTGCCTGCTTTCTTTCTGCTTCTCCCCCACATTCACCTGCTTCAAACACATTCAAGACCTTTCTATTACCTTTGTTGTTATCTGGTCATTATCCAATTTGATTCCTTTTATGGGTTATTCTAATCCCATTTATTTTTTTGTTAAAACAAGACTAAGGAATATTTAAGATAATACTGGTGCAAATTAAAAAAAACAAAAAACATTTTGTTATTATGGATACAATATTTTCTCTCCAATGTGACTTGTCTTCATGAATACTAATGTTTGAAAACTGCGAGTGATAGCCCTTACAGATGAGTCCACAGCAGAGGAATGTGAAGATAATCCAGGCTAGTTTGTGCAGACAGTGTTGACGCCCCATCTGAACATCCATTCAGTTGGCCAAGAGAAGGGTTTCCTCAGCCGGAAGCATATATCAAAGTTTGAACTTTATTGGTGTTGGGTGACGAGTCCTTTGCTCCTCACTTAAGTCTGTTTTTCTGTAACTTCCAGTTTATCAGTCTCAGCACTTTCACACACTCGTTCTGATCCTTTTGATATCTGTAAATCCTGCTAAAGGAGCCACTATGAAGTTTTGGCCCTGGCAGGGTGTACCACCAGAGTGTGACTGGGACATGTGGTGCCAGAGGCGGCTGGCAGGCTGGCGTTAGGCCCGAGGTGGCTGAAACGGCGTCCAGAGGTGAAGTGTTTTGGAGACGTTGCTTGGTTTCCACGGCTGAGCCCCCGGTTTGCTTCAGATGTGTCGTTTGTCATTCCACTCGGAGCTGTCGGCTGTGTAACGGGTCATCTTAAAGAGTTCATTTTTAGTTTGTGATAAAATCCAGCTGAAAAAGTATATCAGGCACAAAGCATGGAGTCAATATCATGCACGCACTTAAGGATATGAAATATTTTTCCCTCCCTCAGGTCTGTCATTAGTTTTAAGTGTCAGAAGAAGCAGCAAACATGAAATATTCACCTGAAAGTGTCAGTATCTTTGTCTTTTATTACAGGTATCTACTGAAAACACATCTAGATCTCAACTCACAGTTAAAAGAATGTATAAGACACTGCAGCCACACTAGACACTAGAGACTGCAGCAGAGGTTTTTATTTATTTATTTATTTTTCAAAACTTCAACACCCTGATCCCCATAGTAATTCACTTGCATTCTTGTCATGAAGTTGGTCATGTGAAATGAGCACCGTACTTAATTCAATTCCCAACTAATCGACCGTTTATTTACAAGATGTGCAAATCATTGACGACTTTTAGTGCATGGCTGCACAGTGCTCGCTGGTTTTAACTACAATCAGTCCTAGGCATGTTAAGTGAACACAAACTCCATCATTTATGGGCTGTTTGCCATGTAGAAACATTCAAAGCCCCTATAAAAATACAGAATTTTCTCATTGTGCATTCCTTTGTTGAACTAATTTGACCGCCGCATGTGAGGTTTTGTTTTCGTCCTCTTTCACTCCTAGATTTTTATCACCTTAATGGAGGCGCTCAGGTATGCAGCCTTGATCAGTCTTTGGAACATTTTCACATTGGCTCCACTTTAGCAGCAAGTTGTTATTCCTATAATGCACTGCAGGCCAGGCACTACTGCAAATACATAGTAGCCTATAAGTATAGCTGCTCTCAGGATTAAATCCAGAAAGTAAAGAAAGTCAGGCAGATGTCCTATTAGAGCCTTGTACAATTTATTCAGACAAATATAATTATAATTGTATTGGAATATTAGGAAGGTCACCATTAAGAATTTGTTTTTTGTGAAGTTTTATGTCCAATTAGTCAGACATGATTAGTATGTGGTTATTGTGGCCTGAGGCCTTGTTTTAATGACTCGATTGCCTGGACTTCAAAGACCTTGTGTGGTGGAAACCATAAGGTCATTACCTTGTGCCCAGTGCCTCTTACCACATGCACTTGACATATGCTCTTACAGGCACACCCCGCAGTTCATACTAAGAGGAGGAACCTGGATAATCAAGACAGATTTATGGTCTTTGAATGATCCGTTAGGATGCCGTCAGAGCGTTGAAACTCTGAGCCCTGTGTTTTTGTCAGAACTGTCATGAGGTGGTGTTTACCAGGACCCAAATGCAGGCTCACAGACTTGGGTATCGGTTCCAAAATACAGTCTTTATTCCAATCAACACAAAAACAAACAAACAAACCAAAAGGTGGCACCTATCGTGTCCACTTGCTTCCAGTCGGGAGGGCAACTCAACCAACAGATCCGGGGAGACACAGCTGGCAGGGCAGCCGGCAGACCAGCGGACAGGACCGCTGGAAGAAACGGAGTCAATAATCCTCCGAGTCGGCAGGGCAACTCCACCGACTGGTGACTTCGACAGGGAGCTCCGCAGGAGGAACAGAAGCCGGGGGAACGGGAACAGGACGGACGGAGAACAGATGGAGGACGGATGGGCGACTAACAAATGAACCGACAACCAGAGGAGTGCAGGGGCAGGGTACATTTAGTCCGGGGAGGTGATCAGGGAGATGCAGCACACTTGCAGGTGGTGATCAGGGGTGAGTGGCCACGGGAGGTGAGAAGAGGAGGACACAGAAAAAGCAGACAGGGGACTGAGGGGACACAGGAGGAGAGGTGATCGGGGGCAAAACGGAGGAAAACCGGACTCCTGACAAGAACCTGTAAGAGTTTTTGGAAGACTATCTGTCCGTTTGCCTGTTGTCCTGCGCTCTCATTTATGCTATGTGATGCTGAGCATCCATAACACTCGTGTCATCGTCACTTAACACCCAGTGACAGACAAAGAGGCAGAAACCTCATTCACTTCCATTACGCTGCTAGATTATGACTCTGGTTTGAGTCACAATGCTTCATTTTTGGACTGCAGCTCAGACAGTAAGTAAAGAAAGAAAGTAAAGTAAATTATGTCCAACAGGGCTCCACTACAGTCATGTTTACTGTTGATTCACTGCACTTTATTTCCTTAAATTGGCAACATTCAGATCTGACTGCAAAGCGGAACCTTTAACTTGCAACAGGATGAAAGAAAAGAAAAATAAAGACAACATAAAATGAAAGTACACATCTTTTTGAATACGGTCAAAGCTATTTGGTTGCATGACCAAAATAAACTGAAATGAGACCCATTCCACGAGCCCTCTATATGTTAAGTGTCTCTTCATCGGTAACTACCAGAGGCTCAATCCTACTAAATGTTTAGAGTCTGCATCTTTATTTATAGACATAACTTTTAGTAAACATCAAGCCTGGCTTTGGGATGTAAAAGTTTCTATCAAACTACGCTTCTGCTATCTTTCTTTCTTGTCTCCTTGCTGGTCTCATTTGACCCCACCCCACTTCTCCACACTTCTCTCATCCCCCTTTTTACTCCCTTCTCTTCTCCACCCTCCATTCCCTCCCTTTTTTTTTTTTCTCACATGTGGAAAGCATTATATCCTGTCTGGTGGAGAGGGAGAGCAAACATCCCAGGCCGAGACTGAGAGCCTCTCGGGGAGGCGTGGGGGGCGGTGGTGGTGGTGGTGGTGGTGGAGGAGGAGGAGGGGATTTTTGGATCTGCATGGTGGTGTCCCTCTCTCTCTCTCTCTCTTTCTCTCTCTCGGCCCTTACGCTGTTTGGACAAAAGGGGGTCTTGTTATTTCAGAACCACAGCAACCAGTAGCTGACAGGCTTCACCCTCCCACCGCATTGGTTGAATGAGGTGGAGGGAGATAAAGAAAGTCCAGTTAGAGTTCACCAAAGTACAGCCACTGGCTCATTTTGCACACCAGTACAATTCATATCTACATTTCTGTAGCATCTGTAAATGTGTGTTAAAACGACGTTACAGTAGGTAACATATGGTGGAGTCACAACGTTCCTTACTATCATATCAAGGCTTTTTCTTTTAAAATGCTGAAGGTACTGATCAGTATATTGTTGCCATTCGATGAATTAAATGAATACTGTTGAGGGGGTAAAAAAACAAAACAAGTTACTGTTCTTTTTTTTAAATGATATGAGTTGCTAGCAAGATGCCACATCATTCTGAGTGCTGACAGTTCATGAGAACTGGATTCAGGGTCTCTGGTGGAAAATGTTTGAAAACCATTGTTGTGCAATGCTTTTTTAAAGTTGCTCCACAATGAAAAGCCATCATACGTGGCTTAAGACTTGTCAGACGTTGAACAGGTTCCCAGTCTTCACTTTAAGTCCCCAAAGCCCGATTCTCTCGACAGCAGACTGAAACCACCACCACACCCTTACTGCTTGAATCCGGGTCTAATAAAGTGTACCTTTTTTCAGAAATTTCAAATAATTTGCAGATCTGGTATTTCTAGAGCAGGTATCCATTGATCACTTTGGACATATCAAAGTGGGGACATCAGGATTTAAAGTTACTTCTTTAAAGTCTGTGATTGCTTACACAAGATCCAAACTTTTCTGTCTCTGCTTAAACCATGATTGAACTCTAGCTCTAGCAGTTTGAGAGTGAGGTATGAAAGTGGAGGATTCACAATAGACATCAGGCCTAAATGTGTGATCATTCAGTTTTTCTATGGAGCACCCAGTGCCGTTTGGGGTTTAGTGTTTGCCTTAAAAAGCCCATTGAACTGTTTTATCCATTACAGCTTTCCCATGACAACCAAATTCTGTTTTTTTGAACATATAAAGGTTGGGAATCATTTCTGCATGTGGCAGCAATCATTTCAGTTTTTTTTCCAACTGCACATAGACATTCACAAACACACATATAGAAGAATACAAAGTGGAGCATAGTGAATGTGAAATAACTACGGTAAAGCCTTTGACTGGCAGGCTACACACAAACATGCACTCCCCACACTAGCGCAGTGTGTGGGCTGGGGCTTTGGAGCCATTGCCTCAAGTTGTCCGTTAGTTAGATTCAAGAAAATTAAATTGACCCTCCGAATGCAGCAGCAAGCAGTTGGCAGACACTGACGGCCAGTCATTTAATTAGCCAACCTGCTCCACAGGGTTGAAATAGAGACGCACTTAATTAGCAAGGGTTTGGTTTCTATATGGCCATTATAGTGACATTTTGAGATCCAGCTTTGACATGCCTCTTTCTACTCAACCCCTTCCTCTTTATCCCTTCTTTATTACTGTGCCATGGTCAAAACCTTGATGAGTTTGGATTCCTTTCATAGAAGCTTCAGCACACTTTGGAAAGCTGACAACAATTATTTGTCAGTTATTTGTATGCTAAGGAAGTGTCAGCATAGGTGAGATTTTTTGAATTCATGGTAGGACAAAATATTTTAGAGCCATGTTTTTCACCAAATCTATAGTTAACAATGAAGATATGTCGAAGTAACTTTTCCACGAAGGGACTGGCCAGTATCCCTCCCTAAGGTTCTCCCTGCGATTTCTGCATGAAGAAATTCTTCTCTCAGTTTTGGCACTTATGGTGCCCTGATTTTTATCCAGCGACAGAGAAATGCATTCAAAGAGTAAAGAAAACTTAAACCTTTGCCAGGCTCAACATCTGCTTTTGAAGTACAAGGCACTGAACTGATACTCTTCCATCGGCTGATGTTGGTGTCCTTCAATCCAGTTTTTATTCCCATCATATATGGATGGGATGGATTGTTTTTTGGCCACAGGTGCCGTGCAACAAGCTATTACCCCATTATTGACATGTTACCTTATGGCATTTACACATACAGCAAAAAAACAGCAACATTTGCATTTTTCTGAAGCTGTGTTTCTGTCTACTTGATGGACGTAAATGTAGTACTTTTCATTTTGGCTTTATTTTGGTCTCCACCGACGAGGGAAATATCTTGCTCTTTGGCTGCCACATGTCGCACTTTGGTCTCCAGCTTGATGCCAACTTTGTCTGATTGTTGTTTCACATTACTGGTAACACGGAGTAATAACCAGTAAAACCCCAAAGCTGCCACAAAACCAGAACATTGAGCTGAAAGTTGCTAAAATGCTCCATAGAGCTGAAGGGCATTGCAGAGTTAGTTTTTTTTTTCCACATTAAACAGTCATTTGAAGTATCTGTTATATAAGCAATTTAATTGCTGCAGCTTTGAAGCTCTTTTGAAGGTTCTCACTGGTGCTAAACTGCTGACTGGTTCAATCGTTTAAGCTTGAGGCCTGAACAGTGTTATCAGTCTCCTTTTGAAAAACTGTAACCTTACACTATTGCCACGTCCATTTTGTGTCACTCATTAAAAAGAGAATCAGAAGCCATGCTTTCATTTACTTGGCTTCTAACTGACCAGTAGTTGTGCTGCACAGTTATAATTGATAGGAAACACATTAAATACATCCTATAAAACATTTCTGTGTTTTTTAGGTAAGTGCACCAAGGTTATCCCCATAGAAAAATGAATAAATACAAATGGTTTTTTTCTCCTCCACTGTTCTGACCTGTGTATTCAGAGCTGTAAACAACAGGTGCAATTATTTCAGTCCTTTTTTGTTGTGTTGCGAAAATACAGCAACTGTGCTCCCTCTCTCGCCCTCAGTTTTCCCCTCCCAGGTGCCTGTTTCCTGTCTCTGCTTTGAAACGTTCAGAAAAAAAATTGAGATGAGAGGCGAGGTTGGGGATGAAGACATGGCAAGAGTCTAGGAAAAAAAAGAAAAGGAAAAACAACACACGCTTGCACATCAGAGGCCGAGCTCTAATGCCGCATCCTTGGCTTCCAGCCCTTTGTAGTGCAATGAGCGGAGAGTTGGCTGGGGGAGGGAGGGAGGGGGAGGAAAAGCCAAGGGGGGTGGGGGCTAAAGTACTGAAGGAAGGAGAGAGGCTGGGTTTTTATAGCAGCAGTATGGAAGAAGTAGCAGTTACTGTCCCTTGGACTTCAGACTTTCATCAGTCAGTTGCATGGAAACAAATCTCTCAGGGACATCAGCTCCAAAACATCTATAGCCTATAATGTGTGGATGTTCACCTTCATATGCAGTTCTCACAATGAGCAGCCGATGACACATGCATTAGGCCTGTACAGGTTTTCTAATGCATAGCCGTGGTGTGTGTTTGATTCACAGTTGACACATAGAGGCTTTGAATTTGGCTCCACCCGAGGGATGCTCCCCTTTTGCCCTCCAGTGCGTTCACAGATGATCATTGGACAACTGAAGCCTTGAAGACAGGATTAACGTGTGTGTGTGTGTGTGTGTGTGTGTGTGTGTGTGTGTGTGTGTGTGTGTGTGTGTGTGTGTGTGTGTGTGTGTGTGTGTGTGTGTGTGTGTGTGTGTGTGTGTGTGTGTGTGTAGGTGTGCGTGTGCAGGCTCTTTTCTCCAATTACAAATTAGTGTGCCTCACCGCTCCACTCTGGCCTTTGAAGATGGGCGAATTGCTAATAGGTGTATTCCCAATTCAGTCCAACCTCCCACTTCCTGTCTTGCTCTTTCCTATCTTCCTACCGCCATCTTCCCTCAGTCTGCTCCCTATTTCCCTTCAATTTCTCTCTTTGTTATTCTACATCTCTGTGCCTGTTTCTCCATTTGTTTCCCCTAAAAACCTACACGAGCGACTATGAGTGTCTCCATCCTGTGGCTGGTGTCTTCAGTCATCCGTCATCCATCTGGATTTTGTTCACTGCTCCACGGAGAACAAAAGAGTCACTTTAGAGGAGAAGAGGCTCTTGGGGTGGTTTATGGCATCCCCAAGAGAGCCTGACAGAAGAGCTGAAGTGGCAGGGCCCAATTAAATGGATGCTGTATACATAGAAGGTTTCCGTGGTTTAACTGTTGATATAAGCTGCTGTAACGGGGGTGCAAAAAGGACGGTGGAGGCAAAGAGGAGAAACAAAACGATAAAGGAAGGTTTGGTTTTGTCATAAGACTCAGCACCTTATCAGTATACGGTCTAATAGCATGTAGTTAAGTACTCTAAAACTGACAGGATTGCAAAGGTTTTCCTGTGACGTTTTAAGTCTAATTGGTCTTAATCCTCCTCTTTTCCCTCAACTGAGAGGATAGCAGGTTAAATTCTCAGGCTTATAAAAAGTTCAAATGATAAGTCATTCATTTCTCTGCATATCTCAACAACCAACCAACAAACAACCATATATATGGTATCTCAACACCAAAAAAATAAAATAATCCCCAGATTGAAAAACTAGTATTTACCTTTGTAACTCAGTTTGAGCTTCACTGAGGTTTAGCCATTCCTGCGACCCACTCGACTGTGGTCAGGATTAACCCCAAGGTGGATGGATTTAAAAACTGGCCTAATGAGACAAAAGGCTGGTGCTCTGTGATCAATGGACAGCAGTTTGAATGCATTTCTTGAGAGCTTAGTTGTCAGAAAGCTCCCTATTTAGAGCCAGGATCTTTTTAAGTGAGCATTTTATGGCGCTCCTTTTGACATTAAAGACTAAACGGATATTGGGCATTATTGAAGCTGGTTTGTTTATCTGTTCTCTTTATCAGTTAACCGAAAAGATTGCTACTGTTTGTGCACTTGACATGTTGATTTTATTCCACAGCTTCATAAATAAGGCCAAAGGTTCATAATATTGCAGTCTAAAATTTAGCGATGGTGATTCAGGACAATATGCTTGTTTCCCCACATATGTTGGAGTTTAGACAGATGGTTTTGTTTGCCAAGAATAGGAAAATATATACATTTTATGCACTTTATATGCCATTACAAACTATCTTAAGCTAAATCTGCTTTAACTAAATGTCACTGGTTCATGCCATGTATTTGTCCCATGGATGTAGCTTTCGGGTCTGAAAAGTGAGGAAACTACAGAAGTGCCTTAAAGTGCAATACCACGGAGGGCCACTAGGGTTCGGCTCCAAAAAGCTTCTAGGTCCATAAACTCGTATTCAACTTTTCTCATGAAATACAGTCACTTCTGGCTCCAAAATCGCAAGTTGGCCTCGATACCGAACTCGAAGCTTCAGAACAGCAGTTCATAGAACCACTGGGTGACGTCAAGGTTGGTTGCTGCTTGTCCCCATTAAACCTAACATTTAATGTGCAACAATACAATCATAAATATACAATGAAACACATTAGTAAAATTTCCTCCGTGCTTTCTGAAAAGGTTTTGTTTAACCTCCCGTTCGTGTGTTGGACATCAGTCGGACATCCTACACTTTCCGGTATTTATTTTCCCATAATGCCAAGCTTTACTCAGAAGAGGTAAGCAGGTGTATAGGGAAGTCTGAGGATGCCCGACACTATGTAGTTTTGTGTGTGCTTAGTGTTTGATTATGGGTCACGGGAGGCCACAGGCCCACGGTGGCCCCGGCAGCCCTCAGGCCTCTCAGGTTTCAGACCCGAGCATTCCTCCCCGGCTGCTCCATAGCTGTGAAAACCGCAAAGCAGCTCCAACAACAAACACTCAAGGCACTGGGGGAAAGACAGCTAACCTGTGTCTAATCAACAACAGGAGTTCTCGCTCACCTCAGGATTTGTTCCCAATTTTTCCAGATTGCTGGCTTAATGGAACAATGTAATCTCTCCCCCTTTTCAGTGCCTGTTTCTCCCCCCTTTATTCCTTCTCTTTTTTTTTTAGTGTAGTTTTAAGTTTTAAAAAGCACATGATTCCCACTAAGTAGTGGCAGCTCTGTTTGTGTGTGCTTGTTCGTGTTTATTTGACAGTTCGACATCTTAGAGCTGCTTTTTTTCCACTCCGAAGGGTGTGGAACAGTAGACTGTCTGGGCTTGGTTTTGCAAATAACTCAGTAGTGAAATATGCAGCTGTGTGTATGTGTGTGTGTAGTAATAACATAATGAAACTGTTTGTGTAGCACTGTTAGTCACGTGGCCTGTAAAATGAAATGAATATGAGCAAAAACTCTCAGTCATAACTTGGACTGCTCTCTCTATCGAGACAATCAGGATTAAAACTGAGCACTTAGTTAATTCTTTTTTTTTTTTAAAGACATTGTTTGTGTTTGCCAGCCTGTCTTTATTTGTCACATTAGACATAATTAGATTGGCAGAAATTTAATTTTAATCTACCAGAGTGTGAGCAGAAAGGACTAATTATGATCCCGAAGAGGGCATTGTGGAACGATTTCAGTGAACAGTAGCATCTGTTTGTTTGCGTCTGTCACTGCCTGACAATATATTTCTGTTTTTCCTTTTGTTCAATGAAGATATCTTTCAATTTGAGCCACAACAAGTAGTTGATTAATCAACGCGTTAAATCAAAAACGGTGTGCTCTTCATCCAATTGTGTATTAGTGCTGTCAATTAGAAAAAAAGTGAATATATTTGGTTTAGCCAAGCAAAATAAGACATTTTATGATGTCATTTAGGGTTCTAGGAAATTGTTAAATTGTGCATTTTCTGGTAAATTATGGACCAAATGAGTTATCAGTTAATTAAGAAAATATGTGGGAGATTAATAAAAACTGAATATAATTATTAATTGTAGTCCTCTTCAGTAAAGTGCCAGAATTGGGGGAAAAGTTGCATCATTTTTGTAACATGACAGGAAAATGCAGGTTCTTCTGATGTTCAGGGAGCTACAATGTCTTAAAGCTCACATTGGCCTGTAACTATGTGACACCAATAAAACCTTGTTTTGTCCCAAGATCTGTTGAAAAGTAGAAAGGTATCGCTTTGGCAGGTATCTCCAGGTTTGTTGTGTTGTTGTTGTCTGGTGCATTCTGGGTAATATGTGCCCTCTGGAATGTGCCTGACAAAAGGTGTGGACAGGCAGCAGGAAATGGTTGCAGGGTAGAAAACCAGGTCATTTAAGGCTTTATGTGCGGTGGGGCAGCATACAGTGAAACACCTGCCTACCTGCTCCCTCAACACAAACATTAGCTTTACTCTGTTTGTTGCTCCCACATAATAGGTTGCCTGTGTTTGAGAGGTCTGTGTGTGTAAGTGGGTATAAAAGAAAGAGAGAATATTCAGCTGATGGGACTCAAGAGACGTCTGAATAAACGTGTGTTTGAGCAGGTCCATATTACCGTGTTTTTCTGTGGCTCTCTGAGCGCTGAGGTCACACCAGGACTCACTTTCTCCATGCCTTAATGCACCCCCTCCACTTCCTATTCACTTAACAATGTAAATCAGGGACTATTAAAAAGTTTCGGGCAGTTAGGTGAACTGGGAAATTGAGCAGGAGCCTGTGATTGCACTTCAAGGAAGTCCATAAATGTTGTGTTATGGTGCACTTCCAGACTCGGAGAGATGACACATTTTCCCTGCCTACCAACAAACTGATGTAAATGACAGGACCAGGCTGTCTGAGTCTATTTTGGCAGATAGTCAGGTTTATCATTCTCTATGGACCACTAATAAAATGCCTCCAGATGCACTTCTACTACTCAGCAGTACTACTGATGTCTCTGCCTCACTCCTTGGATCAAAAATCTAAACATCACCTCTAACTTTGTTACATCTGATTAGTTTCATAATGTGTGTTATACCAGAGTATTGTGAATATATAACTTAATTTTATTTTTGAAACTATTTAACTTCATTCTGACTTTTGATTGTAAAAGCACAGCTGGACAAAAATAACATTAATGGCTTTCACCACATTCAGATGTGCCAGTGAGCCAAAATACACAACACCGTACGAGAGCCCCGGCACTGAAACACCTGAGTGGAGTGTGGCTATTACTTAGATAGTGTGCACATGTATGAATGAACGTCCGTTACATTTAAGCCCTTGAAAAACGAGTTCACACAATGCTGATGAAGCCTTTCAGTGCCAGGTAGATCTGTCTGTATTTCACAGTGTACAGTTTTTTTCAATTGGCGTCTGGAGTGACATTTCTGCACTGGCCGAATTAATTCATATTGAGCATGATCTCTGGACAGAGCATGAGCACCAGAGACTCCTTCCAACTGAGCTGTCTAAGGTCTGGTTATCCGCATGATAACCTGAATAGGTGTAAGGTAATTCTCCTCTAGACTTTCCAAATGTAATCGGACCAAATGGGTGAAACTGTGATCGTAAAACGAGTGGTATTGTGGCGGAGGTGTTATGACGCTTCGAACAATTTATCCACCATTTTACAGCCGCAGCAGTATTGATGGAGTCGTTTACAGCATAAGCCTACGATGTCAGCATGTTTTTGTAATTCCTCTCATTGGCAGAAAGGGCATACAAAAGGTGTGCACTGAAGGTTTAAGATTTACTTTCATGTTACTCCTTACTTGTTCAACAGCAAGACTGAATTACCTGCTTGAAGTCAGGATTTTGGTTATTGTGGGGACGTTTGTGAAAATTATACATTTCTGATTCCTTAGGGCGGCACGGTGGTGCAGTGGTTAGCACTGTCGCCTCACACCAAAAAGGTTCCGGGTTCGAATCCGGTCCTGGGCCTTTCTGTGCGGAGTTTGCATGTTCTCCCTGTGCTTGCCTGGGTTCTCTCCGGGTTCTCCGGCTTCCTCCCATCATCCAAAAAACATGCACCTCAGGTCAGGTTACCTGGTGCCGCGCTAGTGGCAGCCTGTTGCAGCAGCTCCCCCCTGAGAGCCCCCCTGCTGTAGCGAATAAATTTCCCCTCGGGGATTAATAGAGTATATAAAAATAAAATAAATAAAAAATTATTCAGAGAATATGATTCCTTTTTTTTTTTTTTTTTTACTTTTTTAAACTTTTTTTTTTTTTTACCTTGATTATCATGTAACGCATTACGGTATTCAATTTGATTGTTACGTTTAAACTCAAACAACACGCAAAATAAAGTCGCAATAAAATGCAGAATCGCATTTACAAAATTGTAACTTCACTGAGGAAATTAGTGATCAAAGAAGATGTTAATAAGAGGGGGATTTTGACCAAGAGTTTGGTGCCAAATTCTCTTTGTTTTGTTTTTTTGTTTTTTTACCTCTGACTGCTCTTTGTTCTGCACTCAAAGTTCAGTGCTCAGCCACAGTGGCAGCCTCATTAGAGTTGGCAGGCCTAATTACAAGTGTGACTGGATTCATTACGAATGTGAGGAGGTGGAGTCATGGCACGTGCATAAAAAGGTGTGGATGGTTGAACTATTCAGTAGCCATGTGGTAATGAAGCGTTAGTTTGCTAATTCACTCGGGGAAAGTTCTGAAATCACCCTCCTTTCCCAAATCTGAAAGACTTTTTGTAGATGTATTGAACCCAGCATGTTAATGACAAATGTTTCCTCTCGACAACACCTGAAATTATAATGTTTCCACAGACACTTCTTTAGGTGATGGTTTCCAGTCATTCGTTCCTCCTGATCTAACCTCACTGCTTCATTCTCTCTCTCTCTCTCTACAGAGGATTTTCAACTCGTTTGTGTATACCGAGAAGACATCAAACGGAGAGACAGAAGTGCAGCAGGTGAGTAACAAAGGCTTCTGCTGTCCTGTGTGTACGTGTGCGCGCCTACCTGTTTGTGCATGCATGTGCCTTGGACGCTGTCTGTCTGGTGTCATGTAGTGTTCAATTCAGCGGCACCGACACATGCACCAGCCATCAGAGGAAAAAGGGGGTTCATTAAAATTCTACAGTTGCTATCTCATTGGCTTTGAAGTTCTCTGTCTGTTTTTTTTTCTTCTCTCGTCTCTCTCCCTCCCTCTGCTCACAATATGAGCGCAAAGCTTCAGTCAGAGGGAATAAGAAGGCTCGAAGGAGAGATGAACAGACCACAGCCGGAAAATGCGAGATTTGTTTTAAATGGCCGCCAATGCACAAGTCAGTTACATGCGGCATTTTGGCCCTAGATTGAAGCCGGATCCTGTGTCAAGTCAAACATGCCTGTGTGTGCGCGCGTGTGTGTGTGTGTGTGTGTGTGTGTGTGTGTGTGTGTGTGTGTGTGTGTGTGTGTGTGTGTGTGTGTGTGTGTGTGTGTGTGTGTGTGTGTGTTTGCACCCCTGCGTCAAGTATCTTGGAAAAGTGACAGTAAACACCAGACTGATAAACAGCCACCAGCAAGAACAGACAGGTTGATGTTTGTTTGCATTTCTCCCGTGACCGTGTTTCTGTGTGTGCACTGGTGTATCCATCTGTGTCAGTGCATGCGTATTTCCGTGTGTGTGTGTGTGTGTGAAATTTATAGTATCTCTCACCTTGCAGATATTTATAATTCCAGCGACAGTTCAAATTGGCCTTGAAGCATTCCTCTGTTTGATGTTCTCCATAGACATGTTGTTGTCCAAAACATCTTGCAAACAGAAAGTGTTCAATCTGGTGTTTTCTTACTGAAGAGAATCAGTCATAACCCGTTATGCATTTCACACCAAAAGGATGTAGGTTTTTTCACAGAAATCCAAACTAAACAAAAACAAGTCTTTTCTTTGCAAACCAGCATCAGCTGTAGGAGTATTTTAATGAACACCAATCCCAGAGTAAAGTTGCTCATTTTGGGTCAGTGTTGCAGATATTTTATTTCCTTGGCCAGCTCAAAGAGTGCCCATGTATTTTAACCAGAAGCCTCTTGAGGCAGGCTCCAACTCATTGAGATGACAGCTTTGGTACAGTTGGCTCACTTGTTCTCTCTGGGCAGAGGGGCTGTGTCCCCGAGCCAAGGCGAGGCTCAATTAGGAGGGTATCTGCAGAGGACGTGAGAGCAGCCCCCAGCTTCTTCAACAAGTTTCTCCTCTGGAAATTCATTATTCAGAGAGACACGCAGACATCTGTCCCTCTCTAATGACACAGGCCCCCCTCTGTCTGCCTCTGTTTGTCTTTGAATCTGTCCTAGGAGTGTATTCTCCTTGTTTCACTCACTGTCAGAGTGGTAATCATTAATTTAAAACTGCTGGCTGCTATTACTGTTTTTATTCTGGACCAGCCGGATGTGCAGGACACTGCATTAACAAGAGACTCCATTGTTTAAACAGAGCAGTGGAGTGTTTTTATTGTTGCCTACATTGAGAACTTTGGAGTGTAGTTACGAACTGTCTTTAAATAGCCTACTTTGATCGATGAAGTATGCACTGACGGGCCCCAACGGCCAATACCATTAAGTTAATAATCTAAACTGAACTGTATCTCATTAGTTTTATAACGGTGTGTTAACTTCTAAGAGAAATATTGAAGCTCATTAGCTTCAACAGTGCAAATTATACATGATCTGAAAGTACTACACTTCAGCTTATTTATATTTTCAACAAGACTTTAAGCACCTGATGTCGTGGTTTGGTGTGACATGTAGCCAAATTCCAGAAGTTTAATATAAATCAGAAAAATCAGAAAATTACTTGTCACACAAATGCACACACAATTGAGCTTAAAAAAACTGGTTACCTAAGTACTTACCCACAGAGGATTTCCAGTGGTTTATACAGTTCAGTGTGCCACTCTGGCTTTCTGACAGTTACATCTGTCACTCTCAGCCCAGGTGGAGTCTCCTTCACATGGTGACATTTAGGAAATGGAAGTAAAAGGACAACCAGAAATGTTTTTTATTGAAGTCAAATATTAGATTTGGACTGTCCTCTCATTTTTTGAGTTCTCTACTGCTGACATTTTCTGGGCTTACTGCATGTGTTCCTACACTGAGTAGAACAAGTCAAGATAGTAACACCATTGATATTTAGACGATGGCAGCTCAGTTCTCTTTGGAGTTTATGATGTTGCCATACGAGTCCAAATTCATGTCAAATTTTTTGTTTTGTTGGCTTGTAAAAATAAATGGGTAGCAAACAATCCACAATCTCAGCTTGATATCAGATAATGTTATATGTTATGTAGGTTCAGTAATTAATGTAGTTGTGGGTTGGTCTTAGTTCTTTCCACAAGCTAATAATGTCAAATTATGATGTTCTCCTGTAATCTGCATCATGTTTCATATTTTCATTAAAAGACGTTTCCTTAGTTTATCAAATCATGCTGAATAGTTACGTCACCATCTCTACAGTGAACAAAGTCAGCAGTGTAAAAGCGAAGTAAACTTCTGACCGTCATTGGAAGCAACACGTCCGTTTTTCAGATCAGTGCAAATGCAGTAATTCAATAACAAAATAAGTCAATACAGGGAGAAGCAAAACATGCACGGTGCAGTTTCTACACCAGAGTACAAGAAAGCAGAGCAGACTGGTATCGCTCTTCTATGCATCAATGTATTCTATGTATTAACGTCATCTCTGCACTCCAAAGTAAGTCTTGGTCGTGCCATAAACTCTGCTGCCAGTGACTGTGGTTCAAGGTTGGCTGGCAAACCTTAAAACTTTCACACTAGACTTCAGAAAGCACCCGTGTTGCTCGGCCCAGTTCTGTGGCTGAAGAAGCCCTACTGGGTGCTGCAAACCCTCCAGACTGGTCCGATGGGTCCGTGTGTTTTGGAGAGTGTGGTTAATCTGCAGAGCACAGGTTGGTTTTGGCTGCTCTGTGGCAGACTGTAACCCTAAGCTTTAACTTGCAGTTAGAAGTTTCTGGTTTCTCTTAAGTCACTCTGTTAAAACTCCAGCCGTACTTTCGCTCTTCCTTTCCGTCCCTCCCCCAGCTATGGAAACACTCCCCAGCTGAACACTGGCCCATTTTTCCCTTTTTAATACAAAGTTTACCACAGCTAATTGCCACGCATGGACAGTAGTGTGTGTACAACATTTGTGTGTTTAACTTTAAAGTATGTCCCTGTGTGAGGGCGGACATGTTAGTGTCTTGGTGTGTACGTTCCATGTGGTGGAGTAGCCGTAATTGTGGGCTGTGCCTCAGGTCCCTGTTCAAACCCTAATAGGAATGGCGGCGGGCTGATTAGGTGTACCAGCGGTCAGTGGGTCGCGGTACATTTCCCTGTTCCTGGCTTCAATCACAGCCTTTTTGCAGGCAGCGGTAATTATGGGATGGGAACAAAGGGGGTCCAGTTACTGTGGAAATAAGCCTTTTTCTGTATCCAACAAAGGCTGAGGAGGTGACTCACAATGGCCTCGGAAAGTATTCAGACCACCATTTTTTGTCATTGTTGCCGTTTTCTACCGTTTTAAATCTAAAAATGAAGAAACTTAGTTTGCACGTGTTTAATCACTTTGATATAGAAGTTGATTGGAACCCACCGATTGACTTCCCTTGATTTTACTCGTGCTTGTTAGTAGCGTGTTATTACCACCAGTAGGTGGCGGTACACCACCTAAAAGCTTTTTGCCAAATGACATGTTACCACCTGGCTCAGGTAAAACGTGTGACACTGAGATTAGATGCTTCATTACAAACAGAAAACATGACTAAAGCCATCAAAAAGTTCTTTGTGGAACTTATTAAAAAATTTGTTAGTGAATTTGTTAGTGTGCAGTGAAAACTCTGCTCGGTACAGCTAGTATATAAGTCTACCACAGATATTATCATTAGACAGTGAAGCACCAAGTAGAGGGTCCATCCACAGATCAGCAGTCAAAAGTTTGAATCATAAATTTTATGTTAGAGTTGTAGAGCAAAGATGATATCTAAAGACATGCCTCTCATCAGCTTTGTCCAAGTTGAAGGTTTTTAAAGTTTGATGGTATTTGGTGAGCTTGTTGGGGTGATCTATGAGCAATAGTTCAATAGTTCCCAGTTTTTGCTTGAAATGCCCAACCCTAGTTTATACCCCTGAAAAATAATTGAAGCAGATTATTAACATTTGGTGAACAAAGGCCAACTCCACACAAATACAACAAAAAATATGTGAATAAACTGCTCGTAGTAGTTCATACTTCACTGAAGTGCTCTCATTGTCCCGCCATATATACAACCACTGAAACAGCCGTTAAATGTGTCATACAAGCAGGCTTGCTTGGCTCGTCATCAGTTAATACACATGTTTCACTGCTTGATGATAATTTGTTAAGAACAATAGGTCACGGTTTTCACTTGGTATAATAATTGCCCCTATTCATAAAGGCCATTAAGACATCCTGTCCTATGGTGCTTCCATTGTAGGTATTGAGGGACAAAAATCAAGGTCCTAGATTAGTGTAAAACTATATTCCAAGTTTAATATAATGCATCAGCAAATTGATTTAGTCAATTCAAGTAAATATCCTTCTTATCTTTATGTTTTGTCACAGGAAGGACTATAGAATGTGTAAATCTAATTCACGGAGTGTTGGGATGGACTCTAGCCAATATGAACAAGAGGAAAGGTTTCAGCAAGTAAAGATTTTGGTGTTCACTTCAGTAAATGACAATGGTTTTAAGGTTTAGAACCTACCTTTTTAAGTATTGTACAAATATTAGATGAAAAGCCAATCTTAAAGTAATTGGACATGATTAGTACTTTAACAGATGCAGTGGATTATGACAGTTTTCAAATTAACAGGATAATCTGGGACAGATTACACACGTTATATCTCAGATTAAATGGATGCGAGTTCCACACCGTTCTCCATAAAACATTTTCAAGGCATTTTGGCAAACAACAGCAAGAACAGGAGTTCATTATGAAGAGCTGCTGGTGCGTTGGTTATTAATGTCCCCCAGGAGGCTGCTGCAGAGCTGGCTATTAGTTTCACCAAAGATCTGGATCCCCGTTTTGAAAGAGCACTGTGATATGTGTGCTCAACCAGAACGTGGTTCCTCAGAGACAAAGACAAAGTAGAATGTATGCTTGTTCAGGGGGCAGCATGAAGGGCCCCAGTAAACATAGCTGAATTTGCTGTTGTTGCTGCCTTTGTTCAGAAACACCATTTTCTTAATCCTGCTTGCTGGTTTTCACTCTTTTTTTTCTCAAGGTAAATCACACCCGAAAACAGAATTTCTATCTCACCTAGGACATTTTGGGACCTTAAATTAATCTTTTTTTCTTCTCCTTTTTAATAAAGTGAACACAGAAAACATTTATTGCCCAAAAAGTTCAATAGTAAGTAGTATATTTTCCAAGGTAATCATCTCAAGAAATAGCACATAATAAATACACTGCATATGAGTGGTAGAATACAGTGTATTTAAACAAGGGCTGTTCTTCACCACAAATATTTACTCTGCCCCAGCGGCTCCACAGTTTGACTTTCGATTGGCCCGGTGCTGTGTTTTTGGATGGATTTTCATATTAAATGATGAAGAATGTTCCATGTGGGAGTGGAGAGGGTTTGAGCCGCAGACATCCATCATTCTGCTCTGCTTTAACAGTGATGGATTTCACACTTAGTGGAGCCCGCAGTCCGGGCATCTTTGATATTGCTCAGCTTCCTTTGTGAATATTAAGTTGTGTGTGTTTGTACACGCGTATATTTAAGGACATTGTTTATTTTAGGTTCTACAGATGCATGCAGGAGGGAGTATGGACACATTTGCCTTGAAGTGTCACTCTATGTTTACATGGACACATTTAAATATCAGTTTACACCAACACTTCCAACCAGTGTTGACATATTTGCAGTTTTCTGGACAAATTGGGTTGCAAATGGGTGATAAAGTAAGTTCATTTTGTGTCACTCTGAGATCAGCAGTGTTTGTTTTACTTGGCTTTGATATTAGAGAACATTTTGATTAGGATAGCTTCATAGATTAACTGTATTTACATGCACATATAAACACGACATATTATAACATTTTAGTGAACATTATATAAGATGTTTGTGCGTGTCTACATTTGTTTTTGTAAGAGATCCGCAATAATATAGTTTTAATTTGAAATTTCTCTCCAACTGTCTAACTGAGACCATTATAAAGACTTAAATACAACTTCAGCTGTCGTAAAGACATATTTATCTGTGTAATACAAGCAAAAGTAGCCCATCATGTTACAGAACTACATGAATTGATCCCTTCTTTGCTCCAACATTTGGCCTCAGACACATAACACTGATGTGCAACGTTTTACGACTGTATTATACAAAAGAATACTTGTCATTGCTGCTTGTGTTAGAAGTCATCTCTAAATGAAAAGCATTATGTGTCCTGTGTAGATGGTATGAGTGATTAAAATAGGAATGTAGCTGTTCCATCAGATATGTGACATGGATGACTGAAAAACGTAGCTGAAATGCTTCAAGCTGTATAAAGGTATGTGATGAATTTAACTGTCTCCATTACTTGTTATCTTATTTCCATGTCTATGTGTCATTTCTGCAGTTGGCCAAGAAGATCCGGGAGAAGTTTAACCGGTACCTGGATGTGGTGAACAGGAACAAACAGGTGGTGGAGGCCTCGTACACGGCCCACCTCACCTCTCCACTCACTGCAATACAGGACTGCTGCTCCATACCAGTGTCTATGATGGAGTGAGTAACTTTTGTCTTTAAAGGTCCCATAAGCCGCACTTTTCATGTATTATATTTATTTGATTTGATTTCCATAAAAAGAAAATGTTGTGGTTTTAAGCACCAAAAAAATCTCTACATAGTTTTACATCTCCCATCTTAAGCTTTTCTCTAGAGCTCTACCATGAACAGGCTGATTTGTGTCTGTGCCTTTAAGGTGCATTGATATTAATGATCCTATCATCTGATTGGCTGAATGTTTTCTGCATGACGCACATTCAGGCCAATCACAGGTTTTATTTGTTACTTTCATTTGCTAGCTCCACGATGCAATGATTGCTTGGTATTTTGTTCCACATAAAAGCCCTGAGGGTGGAAATATGACATGAGTGGGTTTGTGACATCACAAGCTTACAGAAGTCCCAACAGTGAAGTTGCTACATATGGGTTGTGTGACTTTCTCCATGGACTAAGTGTTTTGACACATAGCTGCTAAACCTGCTGTATACTAAAGAATAAAAAAAGAAACCTCAATTTATGCAATGTGGGACCTTTTAACACGCATGCAAAATCACACTTTTCTCTCTTTCTTTGTATCATAATGCTTGCACAAAAATCTCTGCAGGAGGTTTCTGACTGAAAACCCACCACCCACTGTTAGCACCTGCACTCAGCTCTCTATACATTGCTTTATGCTCAAACTACATGCACAAATCCCCATTTGTCCGTGTTTAAACATGTTTTGATCATCCTTGGATGACTTATAGCTGTGTGTAAATCCCATCATTTACAGCCATGAGCAATACTAGCATGCTCTTGATACTTGGCCGCCTTTTTAAACTCTTCCCTCATTTCAGAACCTATTAAAATGTTTGTTGTTGCTTTGCTGCAGTGTACCTCAACAATTATAAGTTTTATGGGACTTGGAGCCCAGGATGGCATAACGATATTGGTGTTTTCATAGGTTATAAAGTTTATTGAAAAGCCGGGATGTGATGGTTGTGTTGGCATAGATATATTCACTGGATTTTTCATCATGATATTTAAACCTTTTGTAGCATAAAGGCTAATATTATTGACACAAAATTCAGTGTCACGATTATCTTCATTATGCTTCTTATGAATAGAGTGTAAATAGGCAATGGGGCTTTGTGAAAAGGGTGCCCACATGACAATTGTGTCTATTTCTTTTATCAAACTGGGTGTGGGATTGAAAATGTCAGATTTAAGTCCTATGCTGAGAGAGTTTAAAATTGGCCCAGCCTGCAGTGTAGACCCAGCTTTTCAGCCAATCACCGACTGCAGCAGGCAAAAACACAGTTCAAAGCTGAGAGAGAGAGGGGGGGGGGAGAAAGAGGAGAGAAAGAGGAGAGAAAGAGAGAGAGAGAGAGAGAGAGAGAGAGAGAGGTGCTTTCAGTTCTAATCTACAGAGCAGCAGCTGCCTCTACCCCTCATCCCTGCTCTCTCCATTTCTGTCTATCTTCCTCCCCTTTATCAGCCGATGAGGCCAGTTACTGGTCTCTGAAGGTTTTTTTTGCACTGCAGACTTCACAGGCTGCAAGGTCACCTGTCTTTGCTCCTGTCATGCAGAGGGCCAGGCTGTCTGGCTCAGGGCCACCGGCCACCTGTAGCTGAATCATGTGCATGACATATTGCACATACATTCAACACTCGTTCACGCACAGACACGCTGTATTTTTGTCCCAACATGTGCCCTGTAAAGCCATCTCTAAAACCCCGGATTTACAGCTTTGAGAGACAGTCGAGGCGAAAAGAAAAAAAAAAAAGATTCCCGAGGAAAAAGATTATATAAGACCTGGGCATGAGAGATGGAATGATGCAGGAGGAGTCACAAGGGTGGTGGTGGTGGTGGTGGAGGACATACCAAACTGAAGCGGAGTCTGATAGATCCCTGAACTTCAAAGGATCTTCCTCAGGGGAGGCAAAAGGCAAAGAGTTTTCTCGCTTTCATTTTTTGGGTTCATACAGGATCGCGAGATATTTTTAAGGACTGTACTCTAAAGAATTTAGGTCTCCCCTCCTGAGAGTGCTGCATGAGAAAATATCAAAAACAACTTTTCCTTCCCATTAAAATCAGGATCTGATAAGTTGCATGCAAAGCTAGGTTGGGCTCTATTTCTTGGATGTAACAAAATTATTGTTGTTCATAGACAACAGGACAGAACTTCAAACTTGTAGGAATAGTTTGACATTTTGGGAAATGCAGTTACTTGTTTTGACACAAGGGTGTTTGTCCAAAAATAGTCTGAGTATATAACATCCCACAAATTTGCAACTTGTCAATACACTTAAGTTTTTGTAGTGAATAAAGGAACAGCATATGAAAATGCCTGAGCTTTAGCTATGCTTGTAGCAGATTTTGTTACCTTTGGACAGAGCCAGGCTAGTTGGTCCCCCCCCCCCCCCCCCCGCCCCCGTTACCTGGCTTTATGCACGGCTAAGCTAACGGGCTGCTGTCTCCAGCTACATACTAAACAGACATATATAAGAATAGTATCCATCTTCTTATCAAACTCTGCAAGAAAAGGGCAATCAGCTTAACATCAAGCCTTGAAGTGGGTGTTGTATCGTACAGTATCACGTTGGAAAAATTACATCGTGCTTTCCGGCTGGTTGGACGGGAGTTAGCCCGGCATTGTGACTGGACTTCCGCTCCGTGTCGTCCACTTCAGAATGTCCTTCACTGGTCTCGGGCATCAGCTGCTTGTGGGGGTCTCAGTCAGGTCAGCCAGTTTAATGGGGGATCAGGTGATTCACAGCGTGTCCATGTCTGCTAGCCGTCAAGCTGGCAGGCTATCATTTCACAGGGAGGCCACCGAGGGCAGTGCTTAGTGCTCAGTGGTATGCTTTAATCACTACTCTGCATCAACGGCAGGCCGGACCTGAAAATAGCAAGTGTATGTGGCTCGTAGAACCGGTGTGGGTGCACATCGGTCTGTATGTTTATATTTTTTAACATGCGATCTCCAGGTGCTCATTTCAACAGTTCCTCTGCTATGCACTTGTAAAAGTGAGAAGTGTGCTTGGCAGCAGCCCACATGGCACTTAATAGTCTCTTTTCACCAGTAGATCTTGAAGAGGTAAACTAATAAATGGGCTGTTAAAGGGAAATACTTTTAATATCAACCAGAAAAGTTCTTTTATGAGGGAAACAAACAAATGTCTCACTAAAATATGAGAAGAGAAAGACAGAAAAAAAGCTAAATGTGGCAAGGTGTGCCTAAAGACGACTGATGCCTTCAGGCATGCCCACATCTCAGCGGCGTGTTAAACATCAGTGCTTCATTTAGAGAACTAGGTGGAAAAATCTGTGTTTGCACCAAACTTCACGGTAATGCTTCCACTTGGAGCAGAACTATTCGTGATACTTATGCACTTTGACCATTTGCTACTTCAGCTGTAGCTTTAAGAAATACTGTTTTTAACCTGGCTCTTAACTCTGACAGATACGGATCCATCTTCATTGATCAGGATTTGATCTTCCAACACTACAGGCTTGAAATGTACCTTATGTGATTAAGAGGGATTTTGTTTTTATGGAATCAAACATAAATAGTTCGTCCAATTTATGCCAACTGCTTCATCAAATTTGGTCCAGAAGATGTGCGTGTGCAAACTCGTTGATCTTTTTTCATTGCTGCTGCATCCATCAAACGTCAATCTTCTGCTTGTGTCCATTTGTTTTCCTAAAAGTTCAACTGTTAGTACAGAATTTCTAGTGCATTAACTGCAGGTGGCTCAGTTAAATGTGTACACACACTGGGTTTCAAGCTCTTTTTTGCAAACACCGTACATGACAAAATATATTTGTTTTCAATGTTATTTGGTTGCTGAACACAACTTCAAATGCCCAGATTGACTCCTTGTGATCACAGGAGTGCTTCACAATATGCAGCAATATCATATGAGGGGTGATATTGCAGAAGTTCAATATCTACCCTCATAAATTAAACATAAAGATTAACGGTAGCATAGTGCTAGTGCCTAGCTCGTGTTTCTAAAGAGGAATTCTCACTATCTGAGCTGTTGGCAGAGCTACAGGTCAATTCAAGGGTATATGTTGCACCGGTGAGATGCTGCTCAGTCTTTCGTGCTTCAGATCAAGCTGATCTTCTGGTGTCCTCGTTGCTCAGTCAGCAAGATGATGATATCTGTGTTTGCATATCAGAAGAGGAGATGGCAGGTTGTGAGGGGGTTTGTTTAAGTGACCCCAGCAGGTGTATATGCTGGGCCACGTTCAGAACTCTGTTAAGCCTCTGTTAATGTCAATTTTCCTCCTCCTTGGCTCTTCTCCTCTTTGTCCTTCTGTCCTTGCTTCCCTTCAACTTTCCAATTTTTTTAACCTGCTTACATTTATTTCATCTTCGTTTCATCTTCATCTTTTATCCTCCTTCATCTTCACCTTCCTTTCAGCCTTTGGCCCTCCTCCCATCCTTTACTCATATTCAGGGAGGTCACATGGGCTCAACTATATGGCCTCTTTCTATTCTTTTTTTTTTTTTTTAACCCATTCAAACTTCAATCATTAGAATTCAGCATCCCAAACACAACCTTCACACTAATAACAATAAAATACATTCAAATATGTAGTCTTTACTTATTTTCCTCACAAGACTGTACTTTCAAACACATATTAAACATCAAATCAATAACCTAAATATGCTTTTAGTCAAACAATAATAGTGGGATTTAGACCTCACTTGAGCAAACACACCAATAAATCGGTTAGTAGCATCAGTAGTAGTAGTAGTAGTAGTAGTAGTAGTAGTAGTAGTATCAGTAGCCTACAAATTGAACCAGTAAATACAGAAGTGTCCCCAGTGTTACTCTCCCCCAGCATATCAACGCAGCCATTAAGTGAGATGACTTAAACACCAGTGCTTATTTACAAACTAATATGAGTTATAATGAGTCATACATGTATATTAACCAATACCTCATTCACAATAAAATTAATTTATCCAGTAAAACTGTGCATGTCCAACAAAAAGCCAATTAGTGTGCCAGTAGACTGAAAGTGGGCAGGACTGATATGACTAGAAGCCAGAACCCCATTTCCTCATCATGGCTGGTCACGATCCAGAACTAAAAACAATAGTGGTAAATTTGTATTCATCATCTCCATTAAAAGTGCCACTCTCTCCAAAAAGAAAAACAATCTAAAAACTGATCAACATTAAAGTGTTAGCAGTGGTTGTATGTCATCACTATACGTGTAGGTGCACAGCTATGCAGCGAGCTAAACCGCTGTCTCATTAAATGTTGAAGACAGCAGTTGGCCTTTGAAGTTTTCACTGGAAGCAATAGTGAAGCTGTGAACACGGTGTTGAGAACAAATTAAATTATGCAACAGTGTGTTCACATCGAGATGAGTATCCAGGTTAAGAGACTAATCCTGGTTTTGATCATATTTGGGATATGACATTTCCGTGAAACACGGAGAAATGTGGTTTTGCATCTTGTTATTGTGATAAATCCTAGTTACTGAATCATACATGCCTGCTGTGTTCACAAACAAAAAGCTGCAAATTTGAAATAATTAATCTTTCCGGTAACCTGTAACCTTTTTCTACAGACTTAAATCTTCAAAATGATGGAGTATATTTAACTTATTCAATACTGAATGACTAAATTGACTTTCTCCATTGCTCCAAAAGTGAATTTTTTTTTTTTACTGCAGCTATTGTTTCTGCTTCTTGTACATCACGTGTCACTCAGTATTCAGAAACCTGGATAAGATGTGCAGCAGTATCCATGTTTTCAGAAAATATTTCCATGAATTTAAAATAAATCTCAGCTTTATTTTTTAACCTGCTCTGCTAATTTCATTCACCCTGCTATTTTTGTATATCTGCAGGCAACATTGCCCTACATCTATAACATTATTGACTGTCATAAATTGACTATATACATCTGTACAGTCTAATACAGTTGGCTGAGCAATTAAACCCTGATTATTTTAGAAAAATATTTATATTTTGTTGTCACTGTGTCAGAAATTTAGGAGGACTTGGAGGGGTACTAATTTGAAAGGTGTTGCCAATATTGTGTCCACCACTATTTTCATACCAGTGAGAGACCAGAATATTAAAGACACCTCTCAGTTGAACTTGTTTTTAATTCTGCATATTGATATTACAGTCAGATCTGTCTGGGTAGGGCTGTCATCCAGAGCCAGATACATGAAAGGCCTTCTTCAGGCACTCTCGATTCTCCAGCTAGCATGTTGTCTGCTTTACCACTTCTACCGCTGAGGGATTGCAAACACATTAGAAATTATATTATTATTGACGTTTGAGTTCACACAACACCAGGCCTCTTCAAGGTAATTGTTCTCACTGGGGTTTCTGAACGGTGTAGGACTACATCCTCTGTGGATATACATGGTTCCTGCAGCTGGGTGCAACTTGATGTAAGAGGATTTTATAAACATTGGATGGCGAGAAACTGCTGAAAGCATCGGGTGCTGCCTTATTTAGAAGAGTCTTTCTGTTACTCTCTGTGCTTCAAGGCTCTGGGCTTCCTGTCCGTTCTCTTCGTGTCCTCACAAACATTTATATTTCTAAAATTCAAAGGAACTGGTTTTTTTCCCCTTTGGTTTTTCAAAAATGATGAATCTCGGTTTCATTCTGGGCTAAAAGCAAAGACAAAAATGTCAAAATTCAAAGACTTTTAAAGACCCTCAAATGAAAATCAAGTTTTAACTTGGGTAAATACAATGTGGTGTTTTTAATATGCTACAAGACATATCATGAGTGAAATGAGCTGTCAGTGTCATGACTCAACATTTCCACTTTGAAACTGCATTGCACTGATGAGAATCTCAAAGACACAGATTTGGACAGCCAGGGTTTCATACATCACACACCTGGGGAACCAATCACATCAAGTTGCAGGGGCGGGGCTTTCCACGTCAATGAAACCTCCAGCTCGTGTTGCGTGGGTGGAGACAGAGGCCAGGGCTATTTGCATGTTTATAGATCTGTGTGTACTGAATGAAGGCAAAGGTGTCACTTTAAGCCACTTTAAGGCATTTCCTTAAATAAACTTTAAAATAAGTAATTGTTATGAACAAAGATGGATTTAATCAACAGCAGATGAGGGATTTTGACAAATTATAGTCTTTGGGGTTAACTATTTGTTGAATTATCTTCGGATTCACTCCTGATTACTGCAGAACACTCCCCTTTTGGGAGGTATGGTAATGATGCGAGCATTCCTTCCATACATTATTAATATGCATATTCTGTAAGAATAATTGGAAGAATTGTACAGAGCTTTTTGCAACATTTATGGATAATTAGAATTTCTACTATTATTTTTATATTCAGTTATCAAATCCAGCTCGTATATATATATACTTTTTGTGTCTGTTGAGTCCTGCCTTTTTGTAAACCAGATTTTTGGTGCCCTTATTAAGATGTCTGATCAGACTCGAAGCTCTCTCTCCCTCGCTCTCTCTCGCTCTCCCTCGCTCTCTCTGTCTCTCTCCCTCATATGTTTTTTGATGTGAAATTCAAAGCGGCTGCAAATGTATTTTTTATCTAGCACACATTTTGCTGAGCGTCCTGCCCAAGACTTCTATGCAGAGTGTGTTGAAGGAGAATAGTAATGACTTTGGCCTTTTGGGACTCTAAATGAGTGAAGTTCAAATGCAGCCTGCACATCACAGCACCCGTCAATCAAACTGGCCAGGGCCAGGTCTGCAAGCAGAGAGAGCCAAAGAGTGTGTAGCGTGTGCATGTGTTTAGGTGTGCACATGTGTGCCTGTATGTTGCTGAGCCAGAGGGGGTGGGGGGAGTCCAGGAATGGAAGGATCAAAGCTCTCAGGCTTGGTGCAGTGCAGAGCAGCCGGCTCCTCTGCATACCTCCCTCTATTTGTTTTGTGGGTTTTGGAAACCAGGTTTCACCATCAACACACACATTTTAAAATAACGCTGCTTATGCTTTTGCTGAACACCAGAATGAAGTACTGAAAAATGATCGGCTATGTCATGCGTGATATTTGTAGGAACACCAGCGTGTTAAAGATGTGCTGATTGTGATACGTGTCTCGTTGTCTTGACACTTCTTTAACACTTTTGGGTGTGTGTATGCTCAAGGACAACACTGCAGCCACATCTTTCATATCACACCAGAGCTCCTTGTGGAGACCAGTTAAAACAGCCAGCCTCGCCAGCCAATGCAAGCGAGGAACAATGACTAACAAGAGTTTTTAATTTGTTCATTTAAAGCTCATTACAGATAACGGAAATACTGCCCATCTTCTTCTTTGTCAGAGCGTTGCCAGAGTGTAACTGACATCGGGGATGTATCCTGAATGCTGACAGTCAGGAATCATCATTGTTTTGTTAAGGGGGAAATAAAATTTCTAATCATACCAGGAGACACATATGTATGTATGTATGCTTGTGCTTTTGTGTAATGGTTTTAAATTACAAAAGCATTCACTATCTAAAGCACAAACGTACAGGATGGTTTTCAACCACCAGCAGAAATTCCACCCAATTTTGTGATACATTTGTGTCACTGACATAGTAGTATATATATATAAAAAAAAAAAAATACTGTAAATTGATGCTCATTTTATTTGCCACAGATAATAAAGTATGTCCTGGAATATGTGTAAAATTACTTCCTTCACAGTGATCCATGGATTTATTATGGAGTAAAGTATCTCAAATCAGCTGACCTGAATTTGCCCTATGGTGCTTTGCAGTAAACGCACATCTAAACATCTCAGACAAAACAGTTTATTGTAACTACAACCATCCGTCCTGCGTACAGAACTTCAAAAGCAGGTCACTATTATTTTTCTTGCATAAACCTTGATTAATCCTTTTTTTTTTTCTATTGTAACCTGTTGGACTTACAAATCCAAGTTAGAGCTTGAAGCCCCCACACTTTGTCCTTAAACTTCTCCTCTGTCTCTGTGTGTCCACTCTGTCTGACTTCCTTAAGGCCTTTCACAGATAAGAGATCAGACAGTATGCATCCTGCAGATGCCCTTACCCACATATGAGTATCTGCTTGTTCTGTTTAATTACATTTCTCTTAATCAGCCTCTCAGTCCGGTTGTGGAGAAAGAACTGTTTCATCAAGTTCTTAAATTCTTCTTTAGTCTTATGAAATGAAGGAATACATGAAAATGCCACACAAGTTTGAGTACAATAGAGAAAGCAAACATTTCCTCTTCGTCAGCCTCCATTGTGTGTTTGTTTAGAGGTTGGCAATGTAAATGTTTAAAGCAATTATCTTCCATTTTTCTATGAGCCCACCCTTTATTCTCCATCCACTTTCATCTCCTCGTATGCCATATGTTTAAAGTAACCCTAAACTCGGCCGTAGAAGAGCCTCTGCATGTCAGCCAGTGGTCTTTTGGGTCCTGTTTTCTAAAAGAGTTCAATCTGTTCCATGTAATCATGGCTCAATTGTTATTGTATGTAGGAGGACCATGTGAAGAGTCTAGGTTATTTAAATTTGGAATTGTGACCGAGGTTTCATAAGAAACTGATGGACAGCAACGATTCTCAAAAATTATGTAAACTGCTTTGACACATGAGAATAGCTAACTTTTGCAATATCAAAGAAATTCTGATAAATTACATGAAGACATTTTCAAGGGTGCATTATGGGTAACTTAATCCATGGAATCATTTAAGGAGGGGACTTCACACATGCTGTGTCTCCTCTCAGTTTCTCAGTTTAAACCACCTCAACCGTATCATTGTCCTTTCATGAGAATTCTGTTCAGGAAGGGAACAACCAGAGGCAATATTAGTGTAAAGGTCGCTGTGCACATCAACTGTACAACCTCTGTTGTCTGTCAATTTTTTTTTTTTTAAATGACAAAGTAGGAATGAGGGAAATAATAAAAAGTTTGACATAGAGACAGATGATACAAGTTGGGACAGATGATTTTGAATCATCAAATTACACTGACAGTCCTTCTTACAATCACATTTATATGTATTCTGGGAATTCGGTATTAGCTTTGTTCAGAGAAAAGCAGAATTCGAGCAGTTTTCCATGGAAAGTATTATTCACCCGCTGTAACTTCGGCTTTAATATGAGGTCTGGGCAACAGATGATATAGTTAGTGATACATTGTAGCTCAAATGAAACAACCGCGGTCTATTAGTTTCAGCAGATGTTTCATGTTATTTCATTAACTTCATGGTTTCACTTTTTTCAAATAATTGTGTAAGTCGTGCAGAGCGCAGTCAATAGCTTTCTAGTTAAAACGTGACCGTTGCTGTAAAGTCAGAGGTATGTGTAAACCTGTGAGTTTGGTTTTACAGGAAATAAAGCAGTGGAGTAGTAAATCTGTTAGTGCTGAGAGAAAAGCCAGCGCTGCTGCACCAACAAATGAGTTGGACACGCTCTGTAAATTCTCAAATCTTGCCTGTTTGTGTGTTTTTAGGTTTGATGGTAACTTCAATACCAACGTCTCCAAGACCATCTGCTGTGACAGACTTTCCCCCACCGTCAACAGCCGAGCATTCAACCCCGGACGAGACCTCAACTCAGGTTTGATACGCATGCACACACAAAGATCACTCCAGATGAAGGGACAATTATTAGCTCGCATAGAAACTGATCAGGTTCATGAAATTCAACATGGATGCAGAGTTTGCCGACGATAATTTATCAACTGTTTCCACGGCAACCAGATTTTAGTTAAGAATTTGTGTTATCTATTCTATCCTCCAGCTTCTGAAATGTAAAAAAAAAAAATATATATATATATATATATATAGAGGACTGATTGATCCGAGATTAAAATAATAATCCAATGAAATGTTTTCATGGTCTTCCTCACTCTCACTTTCTTCAATTTTACATTCCGCCTCTTGATTTTTTTTTCAGCCTTTGATTTTAAAAAGCTTTATTTTATAGCCTGAGATCAAATGCACTCAGTTTGACTTTGAACTCTTGTCTGCAATTGTGTTTAGGTTGTATGTTTTTATCATCCTGTTGTTAAGAGCTTTTTGGTTCTTTGATTCTCCTCTCACTTTACCTCAAATGGAAATCCTCCAATCATCATGGCATCATCTTACAAAAACTGTGCATATTCATATGTAACTGTACATGTGCTATGTACAACCACAACATCCTGCTTGCAAATCATACGAGTAAAAGCCATGGAAAACAGTGTGATGGTTCCAGATTGCATAAGCACATTGCAGAGTATTACCATGTAAAAGCCACATGTGTCTGCACCGCACATGCCAGTCTGCATTTGATTAAGAAGAAAATGGACCAATTTGACTGAAGCCAGGCAAAGGCCAACTTTCCCCCGCTCGTCTTTCTGTTCTGCTGCCATCGCTCGGTTAGTGGTGTGCTCCTCCCGCTTCCAGAGGAGAAATATCAAACCGTACATGCATATGTGACACACACAGGGTGTACTTCCCGAAATAATGAAGCCCTTTCCTTATGTCTCTCAATTTTCCAGTTTCAGTCCCACGTTTATTGTAAAATCACTGCCAGTTCCCTTGAGAAATGTGTGTTTGCATATTTCTGGGAATTTTACCAATCCAAGTTTGATGTTGGGATTGTGAACGTTTTAAAAATCCATATAAAAATGGTCGAAGAATGTAGAAGAATGTTAGTGAATTTGCCAACACTGCATGCGATTTATCAATTATCATAACTGTTTTTACAAGGATAAGTCAGGTAAGAATGCAGCTTAAAACTCCACTAATATGTTTCCTACTTTGTTTCCCCATAAATGCTTACTGATTTACAGAAAGTTCTCAAACTTACGTCGCCAAAATGTGTCTATTTTCTAATATATTACCAGTGCTATATGGCATAGTAGGAAGCAGGCAGTTTAACCTATCTCGACTAAATTCAAGGCAAAAAAAAGTTACACAAACAGACTCAACTTCCTGCATAACTTGCGTCCTGCAATGTGTTGACGAGCTACAAAAATTGGTTGCAAAACTTAGCTCAGGTTTTGAGAACAATTTGTTTTTGGTGCAATAAAAATAAAAAAAATAAAAAAAAAAAAAAACTGAAACAAACAAACTGCAAAACATTAAAGGGATTACTTAAAGGCATCAGATTTGAAGTACACTGAACATTACTCTTCCACTGCACCGTAGATATTGCCCACTCGGTGAAACCGCCATCATCATTTGCTCTTCCTTTGTCATCCCACCGTTGCCCCCACCTCAGTTTTGTTCCCAGATATCCCTTCTCTGCACACCATTCACAATGACTGCCATTCATAACAGGTCACCATCGGCAGGGTTTTATTTTTCCCTACAAGCCAGTCACGGCCAGTTCAAGTTACCTCCCCTCCCCTGCCTCCCCTCTCCTCTCTCCGTCCCTCACACTCAGCCCTCCTTGACCCCCACACTCCCTGTGTATTCATTCTCTCCCATTTGTCTCAGCCCAGTCTAAACAAGCAGCTATAGGGGGGGAGGGAGAGGGTGATGAATGATGGGAGGGGTGAGAGTAATGGAGTAATTGTATCAAGACTGCATTGTATTTCTTCCATCTTCTCTCCTCTCATCTTCCATTTTACTCTTTTTGGGAGGAAGTGGAAGATGGTGTATGTGGGAGGCATCGGTACTGAGGTGGGAGAGAAGAGACGGGTAGATGAGCGATGACTGAGGTGGAGTGCTGTTTGATTACAGCTCTGGTTTGACTCATCTTCTCTCCTCTGTCTAGTTTTTTTCTTTCTTTCGAAGCAATTTCAGCTGTTTCACTGACTTGGAGATGCCTCCCATTTGCGATATTCTTCCACGAATTTCCTCTCCATCGGCCCCTCTTTTTTTCATCAACTTGAACTCCAATTTAAGTCCCGAGTGCCACTGAACACTTTGGCTCACATTCACCATGCCATGCTGCATGGCTGTGTCTGACAAGCTGGGAAACCAAACAACCAGAATTCCAGAAATGAGTGTAAATACAAACTAGTTTTTTTTTTTTTATCCACACAGCAAGGTCTTCACATAATGCTCGCATAACTTCAACTGAACCTAATTATGGCAAGTGGAGCCAGATTTTCACTTTGAAACCCATGTGATGATGAGAGTGAAGATGTAGAGCTGTTCACAGGATACAGAAGCTCTCTATTATCAAGGTGCTGCAGCTCCACGATTGTTCAGTCAGTTGCTCAATCAGTCTGTTGTTCTGCAGTTCAATTTTTCACGAACATTCATGGCCCCCAATGACTTTGATGAAGCTCCGAATTTCCATAAAGCATATCCAGCAGGTCAAGATGTTCACTTCCTGTGAAATATCTCCACATCTCCCACATGCAAAATGTCCCTGTAAAAGCACCAGAATAATGGTAGTGACATGTGTTTGGAACCTACATGAGGTTGATATTTGTGGTTGTGTTGGTTGGATCACCATAAAATTCAGCCGACACAATCATGCCCTCCTTAGGATAAATTGTAACCACTTTGATTATCACCTAACTTTTCCTCATGTGACATCACCGGGTTAAAAAAAATGTATTTGTCCAATAGTTTGTCACTCCCATTAGCATCTGTTGTGTTTTGTCTATTAGCAAATGTTAGCTTGCTGTCACACAAAACTAAGATGAGGAATGAAATAAATATTAAATTATTAATTTTATATTTGCTCAACATTACAGTGCCGTCATTGTCAGAATATGTGAGCTATATTTTTACAGCAGAATTGAGAGATAATTCCTTGCTTTGTTGTTGTTAAGATGATTAAGAACATTATTTCATGTCTAGATTTCAGTGGTTCCCTTTTTGAACAGTCTTTTGTAGAGTGTAAGTGCGAGAGAGCTATGATTGCGCAATCCCTAACCTTTTAACAAAGCCATTAAACTAGCTGTTAAAAACTTGAGTGGCAGTAAAAGTACAATCCTCTTGACATTTCTTCAATATTTATAACATTCTCATCGAGCAAGTGATACTTAAAGCTATTAATTTGGTGTATTTATGTCCGTGTGCTCTTGCAGCAGGTCATTTGCAGATTGTCAGGAGTTGTGTGGTTGGAGGAAATGGGCGTCATCGGGGTCCCATTTCTTGGCTGGTCCATCCGTTTCTGAGAAGATCTAAACATTGGTGGCAGGATGGAGAACTGTAGCCTGACAGATGTATACAGAGCCCTTCTTCCACTGTCAACACAACGGAGTGGTTCCTGTTTATATGAGCCTCAGAGATGGATGAAGTGACGGGGCAGAGATGATGTATGATGCGTCTCAAAAGAAAAGTCAAGTAAATGTAGCCGGAGGTGCTTTTTGGTGCTGTGTTTGGCATTTGGATGATTTTACAGTACTTCTATGGTTTTTCTATTTGTGTATAACTTACTTTTGTGTATAACTTACTTTTTACTTTTGGTGTTAGTTGAAAGTAATATTCCATCCCATCCATAGCAAAAAAAAAATAGGCTTTGGCTTGTGTTAAAGCTGGAAGTTTGGAAAAGGTCAAAACAGGTTTGTTTTAGCAGGTGATTAATCCAAAGTAATCACATGCCAAGAACCACATTTTGGGACTATTTAGACCCAGCTGACATGTGAGGATGGTAGTTAGCGTGTCTGGCAAAGACCGTATATGCAATTAACAAGAAATCTGAAATCCCATTTTAGGTAATGGAAACCTCCATGTGAATAATAACAACGAGTCAGCTAAATGATAAAATAGCTGGTGATTACTTACAGCTGCTAATGACCCTAAACAAAAGGGACATTTTTATTAGTGCAAAGTAATTAAACATTGTAAAGTTTGGGTAACTCAAATCAAACCATTTCTTCGAAAAGAAAATCAACTGAATGTTAAGCTAGATTAATTTAACAGCTAAAACAATAAGTAGTAATTTCATGGGTTTAATAGATTTAATGCAATTACATAAAAGAGAAACTGAAATTTTTAACAACTTCCCAAGTTTTTCAGCCTGCTACTAAATTTTACTTGTTTGTTTATTTTACCTTTTTTTGTACCAGGAAGTCCCATTGAGATCAAAAATCTCTTTTATACAAGGGAGACCTGGCCAAGGCAGCAGCCTATATACTTACTATATGTATCCTATGAATATAGTTTCATTATAATAGTAGGATTGGTTAATTTGGCTGTTTGAGGACTTCAGGTGGCTGGATTCACCACTGTCGGTCTGCATTCTTGTATTTTAATACATGAAAGGTTGTTTTATCAGGTGTATTATGTTATTTTAATGAAGCGTACTTTGATGGCTATGCTCTGTTTCTTCTCTGGCTCTGTTTTTGCTTGGTTGAAGGCCCAAAAGTTTCTATTTGTGTCCCTCTAACACCCCCCTCCCCCTCCGCCCAACCCGTCTCTTTGTGAAAGCCCGTTTTGTATTGCAGCGAGCGGAAAGGAAGTTGCTGGCTTTGTGATGGGATCTCTGTGAAGATACTGTTGACTCTGTGACCCAGTAAAAAGAAGAAAAAAAAAATCTTTCTGTTAGTTTTGAGCAAATAGGCTGTGCAGAGGTTGTGGTTGGCTGTTATTTCAGACAAAATCCAGAATCCAAATGAAAGAAATGTGCTGTAGTCAGCAGTAGTCGAGCAGTTTAAACTTCTTCTTCATTGAGTTTATCCATTCTGTGGTAGGTGTGACTGGGGTGATGTCTCTCCATGTGTACACTATGTCCAGTCTGAAAGGGATGTATTTGATTCCTTGTCGGGCCTGAACACGCAGGCTTGCATCGATCTGATATGGTGTGAAAAGGCCAATAACAGAAAACAATGCACACGTGAGGGAGGTGTACAAGTTAACAGATGTTTTGTGTGCAGCAGCTCACAAATGTGATTAATTAACATCCTCCAAATTGAATAGTATTCATGTTTTAAATTGTCCTTCAACAATAATTGTTAAATATTTCTGACTGTGTTGTAAATGTAAACTCGGCCTGTGAATTGACGTGTGTGTGGAAATCTTTTCAACTTGAGCAGTGAGATTTTTTTTTAAATCTCAACCTGAAGCTTAATGAATCTGGTTTATGAAAATACAGAGATGAGAGGGGGAAAAAAAAAACATTGTACAGGCCAGTGAGTTTTGAGTTCAGTAGGCATACAGGTGCTAGTGGGTGTTTTGGCTATTTTGAATGCATAAACAGAAATAGTTCAACCATCAAATTCACACAAATAATGCAGCAAAACAAATTTAACTTGTTTTCTGAATATACCTTTTGTCATTTTTGCCTTCAATGGTATCCATTAGTTGCGATACCGACAGGAAAAAGAGGGATAGGAGTTTTGACAGGTAACAAACATCCCAATGGATGGAGTCCAATCATAATCCATAATCCATGTGTAGCCTCCCTTCTGCATAGTACTGGGACTTCAACTTAAGATGTTTAACACTACGCCCAACAATTGTAGCAGCTACACGTACCACTTCTGTCATATCAAATGTGTAATAGAGTATTTTTAAGTGTATATTTATGTCAGTTAAAGTAAAGTTTATGTGTAAAGCTTGGTTTTACATACCATTTTCAAAGGGCTTTAAAGGCCAGCAAGTTCTTGACCCAGTTCACTATATCGTACTGTAGTAAAAGGTACGAGGACAGTGTCAGCATGAGTGTAACCATACAAGAATACATGGTATATGCATTTTGGGCTGATTGTTTTTTCTCATTCAGTCTGATTCACGCAGAAGTCACAATAGTACATTGTGGTTTGCGTTAAAGGTTACACCTGAACAAGAGAAACTCTCAAAAGTACTAAACTTCCCAGTTAGTCACCTGTTTTTGTTTTGTTAAATTATTCCTGTTCGCTCTGTGTCTCTTCCTTCTGCAGTGTTGGCAGACAACCTGAAGTCCAACCCGGGGATAAAGTGGCAGTACTTCAGCTCAGAGGAGGGCATCTTTACCATCTTCCCTGCCCACAAGTTCCAGTGTAAAGGAAACTACGAGCACCGCAGCAGGTACAGAACAACCACACTTCCCTTTTCAAATTAGTTTCTTCTTTGTTATTTAGCTCTTTTTCAGGTTAAAGAAAAAAAAAATAGTGACTCTGCTCCAAGTTACTATAAAATATACTGTTTGTCAGCAAATATCACACAGCAGACGTCTGGGACAGAGCGGCCTGAGGTTAGAGCCACAACAAGTCCTTCTGGCCTTCATCTTCCTCACCCTCTTCCACCCTCTGCCTCCTCCTCTGCCAGTTGCTGTGGGGTGGCCCAGAGGGCTTGTTGATGGCATGCTGCCCTCGTACACCCTGACCACACATGCCCTTGGCAGGAATGTGGCTCATACCACTAAAGCCCGTTGGAATTTCACACCTCCAGTGTTGTGGTGTTTTTTTTTGTGGCCGCGACTGAAAGACGTCTCTCTTTTGCTCCCTTGTGCATTTTGCATCAGCGCTCTTTCTTTCTTTTTCTTTTTTTTTTTTTTTTTATCATGTCTTTTGGGTGTTCTTGCTGTTCAAGTCAGCAACCTGGCGTATGGCCATGGGAGGAATGACGTTGCTTGCCTTACTTCAAGTATGAATGAGGCTTTGTGAGCACATCCCGCCCTTTCTGTGCCCTGTGTCTTCTAGTCCAGCAGACCACACACACAGAGGCACTGACCTCCCAACACTCTGCCCCCCTGTAGAGCCCACCCTGCTTTAAAACATGTGCATTATTAACACGTATTGTGAGACACACCTCAAATGCTAATCTTCAGAAATCTAGGAAATATTCATATATGTGGTTTAATATTATAAGGCGAACCAAGCGCTTCATCAACTCTCTTTGTGGTGAAGGGAATTACTTCAAAATAATGGATTTTGGCCTTTTTGTGCGCTATTGGCACAGAGGAGCCATTCATAGTTGTACCTTTTGCATAATGTCAAAGTCTTTAAAGTTTCAACGACAACAAGCCAACAGGTCTGCCTACATCTTTTTAACTCTGATAGTACACCATGACCTAATATTGTTCCTGCGAAGAAGAGCTGTGGTCTCAGTGACACTTCTTCCGAGTAAGATTAAAAACAATCTGCCATTTTCCTTTCCAGAAAGTTAACCATAGATTATTTTCTTGCAGTTTTGTACCGTGATCTCTTGGGCTTGAAAATCATATTTCATAACTCACAATCGCATGAGAATTTAACTGAATTACAAAAATTGTTTCATGACCTTTGAATCTTGAGGGTGCCTTCTGTAATTTTAGGAAATTATGCACACATAGTTTGGGATTATTAATTCTGCAATGACAGCATGAGATGGGAGAAAGTGTTGAACCTCCTCCAAAATTCAACAGCTGCTGACAGAATAGTGTTGGGAATTGTACAAATATTTCCATGTTGTGAGGTGTTTTATGTGCTCATGTGTCTGTATGCGTGTTTGTGTTCTTGCAGGCCTGTGTACGTGTCTGCAGTGCGTCCACAGTCTAAACACATCGTGGTGATGGTCGACCACGGAGCGTCTGTAACTGACACCCAGCTTCAGATCGCCAGGGACTCGGCACTGGTCATCCTCAACGCCGTAGACGAACATGACAAGGTTTGTGAAAGGGAGCAGACTTTAAGAAATATGCTCAGATCGTCATCTACTTTATAGCTCATGAAACAAGTTCAAATGCTTTGGGAAATCAGAAATGACTACTAACCATTAGTGACATCAGTGTTACTCCAATAGAATTGTTTTGATTTTGTTTTTGCTCCTCCACAGATCTCCATCTTGTCAGTGGCAGATACGGTTCGCTCCTGCTCTCTGGACCAGTGCTATAAGAGCTTGTTGTCTCCGGCCACCAGCGAGACTAAGAGGAAGATGAGCACCTTCATCTCCAACATCAAGGCCTTTGATGGAGCAACACAGCATGCTGCAGGCTTCCAGAAGGCCTTCCAGCTGCTCCGTAACACCAGCAGTCTCAGCAAACAGAGCACCAGTAAGACACACGAAAGAAGGCACTAATTTTAAAGTTTTGGGATGCGGTATTGTAGGAATGTGTAGTTTTCTGTGTGCCATCTCCAGTGATCAGGTTCTGCTCTTTTGCAGGTTTTGTTGGCATATTTTTCCCTTTAGAAATCAGAACGATGATTAGCTACCTCGATCATTAATGCATGATATTAACTGATATGTCTCGTGTGTGTGTGTGTGTGTTACTTGTCTTTTTTCAGCCACAGACATGGTGATCATTTACCTTTCATCTGGTATCACGTCACGAGAGTCGTCAGAGCAGGAGAAGAGAGCCACGCTGAGTGTGGTCAGAGAGGAGAACCGACACCTCAACAACTCGGTCATGATCCTCACCTATGCTCTCATGAATGGTAGGTCACTCATATTTAGGAGTGGATCTTGTGTCCCTGCATTCAAGCACTGTCATGTTTTCTGCTGCCACTCACTTTTCTACACAGTTTATATTTTTTTCTTACACGGAGGGCAGCTCAGAAAAGGGTTTCAGTAATGTGAAAGTAAAGGGAATTAACAAAGGTAGCTGAGCTGCTCGTTATCCCTCAACAGTTGAAGGGTAAAACAATTATTTTAAATCTGATTTTAATCCATTTTTACAGTGTTCGAAACAAACAATAAAGGCCAAGAAAAATAGGTACCAAAGGAATCTCATTTGTATGTTAATAAAGAGGAACAGTAGCATTTTGCTGACAGTTTGGACTTTTATTCGGTTTTCAGTTTAGTAAAGACAGTTGTTTTTTTTTAATGTAAACTATGACTTTTCACACCCTTTTCAGGCATCTGCAATGTGAAATACACTAAATTGAAGTGGTGGGGCATTTTAGTTAGTCTTGGAACACATAGTCATGCACTTATGTCCATTGTTTTATTTTATTAGGACATTTACTTGGTTTAAAAAAGCAGTGTGGCTGAAATATTTGGTCATTTCTGAAATTAATCCCCAACATGGACCAGTTGAGTCCATTTACTGTACATCCTCTCCGCATTTCTTCCTTTGCAATATCTCGTCCTGCATTCCTTCTTGGCTCTGCTGAGCGCCCGTTACTGTGTGTTCGATATCTCAGCGTTAGTTATTCTCTGTTCACGGGTGCAGTGTGTTCAACAGAAGACTGAAGGTTAGAGAAGGGCGCTGAAACTTCAAAGGCTTTTTGTTTTCTGTGTGTGTCCATGTGTTGGTGTGTGGTGTGTATGCTTCCTTTTCCTCTTTTATTGTCCTTGTCCATCCATCTGCCTCCTCTAATTCCAGCCTCCTTGTGCAACACACACACACACACACACACACGCACACATACACACGCGCGCACAACGCACGCGCGTACACTCACTTCTGCTGTGCATGCATTAGTCCACCATTAATACAAATCATTTTTGCATGGGAGAATGGAAATGAGGTACATCTAAGAGAGCAGAGAGTGAGACTTCAAAGGGCGTGCTGCTCACTGCATGTGTGACTGACAGAGGACCTTGGCTCTTTAAAGAGAGATGATGAAAAGGATTCAGAAATCTATCGTCCTCTGAGTTTATTAGCATTGCAGATTCAAAAAAACATTTGTTTTGTTGCTGACGCTGTTGCGCACAGCTGAAAGGCCCACTGTGGGTGTGGGAGTCTTATTCCCTGCATCCCCTGCCAAATGTGATGTGCTGATTGTTCAAGGAGATCAGCAGTCTCCAAGCAGTACAATGCACAGTTGTGTGTGTGTGTGTGTGTGTGTGTGTGTGTGTGTGTGTGTGTGTGTGTGTGTGTGTGTGTGTGTGTGTGTGTGTGTGTGTGTGTGTGTGTGTGTGTGTGTGTGTGTGTGTGTGTGTGTGTGTGTGTGTGTGTGTGTGTATTTGGGATGCTCATATCCTTTACCAAAACAGTGTTTGTCAGCCTGACTAAAATACTGTCTGGTCAGATAGAATATGAAGTTTTGACTCTACATGTCGATTCTAGATTTTATGTTTCTTCTTTAGTCTTTAAAGTATCAAGAAATATTCTAATATATAATTTCAGATGCTACAGCTTTGATCTGACTGTATGGTCTTTCATCATAGATATTTTAAGGCATTCAATTGCTTTCAATGTTTTCTAAATTAAAGGTACCCTGGGGACCACTAGTAGCACTTGGATGTAATGTTTTTAAAATGGGGTGTATGATGCACCTTAATGCAGGCAGGACTCATTCCCTGTGATGTAGTAGAGCAGAGCTTTAATGTATGTTTACTGATGGAAGTCAATAGATAAATACTACAACATACAGCAATGACAAAAAAAAAAAGACAATTAATACCAAAGGTACCATCACTGTTCATAATTTGTTGCCTAAAAGGGAGAGCAGTAAGAAGAAGCCAGAGGAGACACGGTCCCATTCACCAAACAGGCCACGTTAAAAAGCTAGTAATTGGCAGTTAAGTCTGGTCACATAAAGAGATGTAGCTGCAAGAAAACGCAGAGGAGAAGAAGAAAGATAGCTCGCGAACATCAATGTTCTTCTTCTCCTCTGCAAAAATGTTAAAACATTGGTTTTACATCTGTTTAATGAGGATGGAAATACATTCAGATCTCCATAACTTTGCATAACTTTATCTTTTAAGAAGTAGATTTTCCCCCAGAATTCCAATATTTTTGGGAAACTCTAGGTATGTCAGGATCTTCACATCCGTTCTAGTGAGAACAGCAAGAATTGCTTCTCCTGTTAAATCAAAGCGAATAATACCTGTGCTTTCAGCTAAATTTCCACTTTTTGTCCGTTTGACACTGCCACCCATGGTGACGCTGCCTCTCGTCTGTGGCCCAGTGTGGTGATCAAAAGAGCAGAGCCTTGGCATTAAAAAAGGATTCTGCTGTAATCCATTCAATGATTGGATGCTGGCAGACATCCTGCTCTATCTTTCCCAATAGGTTGTGGAGTGCCAAATGTTCCAGGTGACAGCTGTAGGGGCCTGGCCGTAGTTATTCATCCTCCTCTAAATGACCTTATGTGGCTTGGAAAGATAAAGCCTGAAGTGTGCATTAACGTCTCAGCTGTATATTTTCTTTACAGTGATGAGGGATTTATTTATGTCACCATCTCCGAGCTTGACGGATGACGGCTGGGTTCGGCAGATGCATGGGATCGTACGGATAGAGCTTATAGAGATCATGAAGTGGATCACAAGTTCGGCCCTGCATGTGTGAAATATCTCTGCTGCTGATGCTAAATCAGTTGAGGAAATTCACGTGATGGAGTTCATTATGATCTAGTTTAAAGCAACTCTTTTGCGGCCGGACCATGTGAACGGCATGAGTTTAATTGTTCTAAGAATAAACGTCCCATCACACGAATTGTTTTGAATTCAGCTCATGTTTGGTGCCAGGAGTGAGATTTCTTCTTCCTAGCTCTTTGAAGGAATTGTTTGTTTGTTTGTTGTTGTTTTTTTTACAGCTATTGGAGAACGAGAACAGTGGGCTGCCTTTTATATTAGGAATTTTAAGTCATGTGCTTTTTTAAAATTTTTTTTTATTGAAGACCTGTTTACTGTCTTTAGCTCCCTTTCAACCACTCCCTTTTATTTTCATTTTGCACAATCACCCTGTTCAACAGGCCTGAAACTAAACCTCAGCTACTTACTTGTTCTTAATATCCCTGCTTGATTAGATCAAACGCATTTCAGAATTGATTTCTGTTTTTTGCAGAGGGAGTCACAGGCCTGAAGGAGCTGGCCTTCCTGAGGGACCTTGCAGAGCAGAACTCGGTGAAGTACGGCGTCGACCGGACGTCCAACCGAGACCGCTCCTCTGTGGCGGCATCGTCCGGCTCGGCGGGAGCCTCCGCGATGCCGGTGGTGAAGGGCAGTATGATGGTGCTGAACCAGCTGAGCAACCTGGAGACAACAGTGGGCCGCTTTTACATCAACCTGCCCAACCGCATGATCGACCTGGCCCGCTTCAGCCTGCCCTACTCCGACCCAATGGGAGACGGTGAGTAGCCCGGACCCAGCTGACAAACTCCAGTCTGAGCTGATTTCAAATTACATTTACATTTCAGACTGTAATTTAGTTTTGAACTCAGACCAAAGGAACAGAATAGATTAGAATAAATAATATCAAATTAATTTCAAATGAAATCACATTATATACGGGGAGTAAAACAATTAATCAAATTGAAATTCAATTAAGTGGTAAATCTTAAGATTTCAGTCGATGGTTGTAATACTACAGGTCTTAAATCAATGGTGAAGCCAGTTTTTCATCAGCAGAAGAGAAACTGGTGGACCTGTTTGCAGTACAATCAAACAAAAAAAGTAAAAAAAATTATTGCAGCTGTGATTTATTGCAAAAAATAAAAAAGTAGAGATGCAACCTGTCGCCTGAAACATGTAACAGCTCACTGTGGAAATATTTAAAACTGACCTACTGTCAAAAAATGCATTTAATGACTTGTCTTGTTTTGTTAACTTATGACAAACTCTGTGTTTCCTGTGACTGTTTCACAATAAAAGCCAACCTCTGTTTTGACAGTTAAAAACTTTGAATGTGTGCAACCATAAGAAGTCTGATTCAGCTGTATGAGAGTGAAGAGATGAGTGGGATCAAACTAAAAACACTAGTGTTGGTTTCAGTGTGAATTATTTGTTTGTCGGTACACTGTTTGAATCCTTTGCAAGAATTGGCTAATCTCTACCAATTAAAATAACTATAAAGAGGTAATAAAAAAAAATAATAAAAAAAAACTGGCTCAGCACAGGCAGAAACAAACATGCACACATGGCTCAGTGAATCAGAATAACCTGAGGGATTGCATGAACCCTACTTAGATGCTTGTTCTTTCTCCAGGGTTCATTATGACTGTGAGCCGGCCGTGTTATTTCGGTAACCTGCTGTTGGGCGTGGTTGGCGTCGATGTGAACCTGGCCTACATCTTGGAGGATGTCACCTACTACCAAGACTCGCTGGCTTCATACACCTTCCTCATTGACAACAAAGGTCAGTCAGAGAGAGACGGGGGACCAATCAGCACAGAGCAAACATTTTTGTTTGGCACCTGACTCTTCCACGGGTGCACGCTTGTCCTTCATTGCATATGACTTTGCCCTAGTTGTGGTCAGCAGCAGTAACAGCAGTAGCAGCAGAGTTTGTATGTGTAGCAAGCCTTCAAATCTGTTTTCTTCAAGTCAGCCAGGTAATAGAAAACACAGCAGAGTCAATCAAAGCCACACGTTGCTGCGTGACCCAGCAAACATCAATCAGGAAAAATTCTCCAGTGGTCCACAATACATTTCTGTGCATATTCAGGGTACCAATCTTTATTAGTCACAGGCTGTGAGGAGCCTTCTAAGCACATTTAAGTGTACTTGTTTCACATACAAATGGAATTACACTTTATTTTGTCTGTCTCAACTTCCTCGACAGCCATTATCCCTTATTAGACTTAATTGACATCTTCTAGGCTGCACTGGCGTTTCTTTGGCATTTCACTCTCTGTTGAGCCATGCCTCAGTGCGTTGCCTCAGTGTAGGGCGGTTAGTGCTCGTGTCCGGTCTTGGTTTGTCTTGGCCTCAGCTGAGGGGGTCTTGACTCAACTACTGGTGCTTTACAACGGCTAAGTTGTGCTCTGTGAGGCCAGAGGGAAGTGACATTAATGGACAGGTTTTTTGATAGATGGCACTACAGCTACAGATCGGCACCCTTTTTTTTTTTTTTATACTGAATGATATTAGGTAACAAGAATTTAAAAAAATGAATTGCCCTTCTGCTGAGCTAATATGCTAGTTACAGAAAAACTTTTGAAAATCTGACAGTACATTGACAGATCTGTACTGTTTTGTGTTTAATGAAGAGCGCGTTAATAAAGAGTTTCTAATTTAGAAATGTAGAGTGGAGATCAGGGGAGAGCCATGCAGAGCTATTTCAGCTCATTTTTGTCACAGATGCTCAGATGTTGATCCAAAATTCAGTTGCAGTCTTTAGTCTCTTTTCTGAAAGAGCCCTGCATCCACTGCTGACAACACAGAGATGAACAAGAACAATGTCAGAGAAAGAGGAATGTCAGGAATGTGGAGAGATGAAGTTTGAGGTCCTTGCACGTCCTCCAATTTGCACAACATTTTGCTGTAAAAACACAGCCTTTCCCAGACACTGTAAAAACAAACCATAATTAAAAGTCAAATTTGACCCAGCGCAAAGGTAAATTTAACTTAACGACTTCAAATTTGAAATGTTAATCCAGAGGACAGGGAAGGCAGGCACATCTATCTGTGTTGACTGGTAACAGAAACCACAATAACCTCACTTAATTAGCGTTTGGTTTTGAGCCTCCAAGGCAGTGTCTTGCTAATCGGAGGCACGAATGAGAAAGGATTAAAAATGCAGGAGGGGAAGGCAGTGTGGAGGAGGAAGGAGAGAAGGACCAGGGGGAGACGTTTGGTGGAGACGGTGGCTATGAGAAGGTGGGAGGGAGGAGAGGAGTGAGGTGAAGTAAGTTGGAGGAGAGTCATAAGACACGTGCAAAGTAAAAGACACTTATTCACCTGGGTTTAGCAAGTGAATATTTAACTATTAAAGGTAATTATTACGACGGAATTTTTGCAGCTGTGTGGATTTCGCTCCTTTTCTCTGTTTTTCAATATGTCTGTTCCCCCCCCCCGTTAAAATGTTTGTTATTTTAATAAATATGCCATCAAATTATAGATTATTACTTCACCATGCTTATTAGTGTTGCAACTCCGCAAACATTGACAAATGACTCCCATTAAAGTTATAAACTGGCATTGAAATCATCTGCTGCCAATTAGAGTTTAGGTAAATATAATTTGGTAAATATACGGCTGACAAAGCTTCCGGACTTCTTGATGCTACAACAGACCACCTTTGGAGTAGTTATTGTTTACACAACATATCCAGAAGAAGACATAAAGTGGTGTATAGACGCACTTGTTGAGAACTGGTGTTTATAATATATGAGCAGTGGCAGAAACAACAACCTCACAGTCTCTTTGGCAATTTTAATGCACCTAAATGTACCTTTAAACATTATGTGTGTGTATTCTACTTCCCTACAACTTTATACTGTGCAGCCTACCTGTGGTGTTCCCCAGAACTCGATCCAAACAAACACAAGCAGAATAGGCCTGCATTATGTCTTGTAATTTGCATGTTAATTGGCAAAGAATTCAAAATAATGCTAAATACTAACAGTACCATGAGTAATTTATGGCATCTTGTTTGATTTCCCAGGTTACACCCTGATGCACCCATCACTGACGCGACCCTACCTGATGACAGAGCCTCCGCTGCACACGGATATCATCCACTACGAGAATATCCCAGGATTCCCTGCTGTCCGCCAGAATATCCTCAGGTAAGAAAAGATGAGGAACAGCTAGGTGGATAAAGAATCTGTTTTAAAGTTTAGAGTTGGTTTTAAAACTAGATTTCCCCGGGCCGTGGGTACATCTGTGCTATACTTTGTGTGCATTTTGTGATTCATAGTTTTGTGAATTCTTTTTGTTTTTGCAGCCTCCCTCTGGGCAGTCAGGTTATTGCTGTGCCAGTTAACTCTTCTCTGTCCTGGCACACCAACCGCCTCAGGGACAACAGCAAGGATGCGTACAATGTCAGCTACGCCTGGAAACTGGTAGGTGCCCATAAAAAGAAAAAACTAATAGCGCATGTGGTGACTGTTAGACAGTACAAACAACTCTATCTTGTTCTCATTATCTTTACAATTCTGACGTGAATAGAATAAACTCTGTGAGTAGACTCAAAACAAATGATGCAACGGAATTCAATATTTCCATTTCAATGCCAGTCGCATAGAGTAAGAATAACAAAAAGATTGTACCTCTGTAGCAGAACAAGTGCTAGCACAGTCAGTCATTGGCTCTTTTGTGGTGGGAACAATAATTATTTCATTTACTTTCTCTCTGTCTCTTCTCTCACTGTCTCAAGCTCTTTATCATTACTGTCCCACCGCCTGAAAGCAGTATCTTGATTTATGGTCCTGGCTTTGATGTCTCCACCAAACCTCCACCACCTTAAATTAGCTGGTGTAATTAAAAAACAAGTACTCCCACACCCAGAAACTGTCTATCCCTTGAATCTGCTTTTTCTCTCTCAGGTCCACAAGTGTCATGTTTTATGAACAAATGGCAACAGAACAGCAATAACATCATACCATAGTTTTGTTTTTTGATTTTTTTTTACATTTAGATTTTTTGGCAGGTGCAGAAATATCACACTTGATTTAAGCATTTCACTTTAGCCTTTTTTCTAAAAGCTTTTGACATTTTTTTGTTGTTGTTTTTTTGTCACGCAGGCACTAGAGTTCAAACATGTCACCTTTTGCCATGATGTTGGCAGCCGTGTCTGTTTGTCTAAATGAGCTTTCTGGTGCCAGAAAAAGAGTAAATTGGCCTAGAAAACAACAATCGAGAATAATTTGTTGTTTCCTTTCCTATTCTGTCCTTTTGTGTGGCTATTTATGCCCCGGGGCCTCCTTTAGGAGCATATCATATTCATTTGTGCTTATGACCAAAATAAATCACAAATGTGTCTTAAAAATGGTCAAGAAAGGGTTAAATTTCTTCTTGAGTTACTAGAAGCTCCTGGGTCTCTCTGAAAACTACTCACTGTATGTTTGACAGTTTGCATGACTCAGTACCAAAGTGACAGAATCTGGGAGCAGACTGACTCTGCAGGGTGCATTTCGAATCAGCGTGGTGAAAGCAGCTGTTAAACTGGACACATTTCAAACACTCGCTGTGATTGGTTGACAGTAAACACTGAAACAGAAAGCTGGGAGGGATGGTTGATGTGCAAGTCAGTATCACTTGCTTCTAGTTTAAATGCTGTTGGAGGAGAGTCAATAAACTATCAACACTGTTTTATTGATAAGTTCACCCTGGTCACTAAAGATAAATGTGTGCTACTTCTGGTGTAAGGGATCACCTGCCAAATACAATACTCACCCTCTTTGCATTCTGTAGCATTGTTTGGAGCATGTTGATGTTGGAAAATAAAGCAGCAGACCTTCTGTATGTTTGTTGTCAGCAAATCTCATGAAACAACAATGAATTCATGCCTCTAATTATTAGCAGCCTAATATAGCTAATTCCACTGTGCCATAGCGCTCCATTGTTGACCAAAGACACCTCAGTGAGCACTTGTTGCACACTGTTACACAAGGTCACATCATTTTTCATTTCAACGGGCACTGTTGTATATTTCAAGTCAAACCCACTAGCACACCAAATAACGTTTAATCCACAGCTGTAAATAGTCCCCGATAAATGTACTATTTAAATAGATTTCATTAAAAACTACAGTTCCCAGCAGTTTTAAGAAATAATTTGTTTTAAATGAAACCCTAAAGATGCAATTAATCAGTAGGATGAAAAAGCTTATTAGGCTAAGAGCCACAGAGAGGTTTGGGAAAATCACAAAGAATCAAAACACAGACGAATTTGTGGACATTAACAACGATATCGAATATCATCCGTTATATCCCTCAGAATGAAATATAAATTGAGGCCCTTTCTCTCTGTCTTGTCTTGTCCTCTAGGTTCAGGACACGTCCTTCATCCTGTGCATTGTGTACGTGCAGCCGGAGATCCCGGTGAAGCAGCTAAAGAACCTGAACACAGCTCCCAGTTCTAAGCTGCTCTACCACCGTTTAGACCTGCTGGGTCAGCCCAGCTCCTGCCTGCACTTCAAACAGCTCGCCACCGTCGGTAAGACAAGCAGCAAAAAATCCACAGACCTGTACTGATATATGACAACTTGAATAACTTTCTTTCTTTCTTTTTTTTTTTTTTTTTTTACCATAGTCAGCTCTAAAACACTGATTAGTATGTCTGAGTGTCCCTTTTCCCCTGTGTGTTTCTTTCCCAGAGTCCCCCACAGTGATGTTGGCAGCTGGTAGTTTCTCTTCTCCCTACGAGCACCTCAGTCAACCAGAAACAAAGCGTATGGTGGAGCACTACACTGCCTACCTGAGTGATAACACCAGGCTCATAGCCAACCCAGGCCTCAAGGTACACAAGCACAAAAGCCTGGGAACACACGTGCAAGTCACGCAAAGAGCTGCCTGAATCTTGTTCACCTGGAAAACACATGGCCAGCCCTGCAGTCAAATTACAGACACGCTCTCAGATATTCTTGCTTGTAAACACTTGTTAACATAATTCATGTGTCCCTTTCCCATACCCCTTGTGGTGTAATGGATTTTTATGATCTCTTAGAAGTCTTTTTTTGACTCCCATCTCTTGCAACATCTGACAAGCATTTTCAGGTTTCTTACATTGCATCTAAATATATATTTGTTTTATTCAAATGATGCTTTGCAACTTTAAGAAGGGGACTAACCCCCACACAGGTTTTGGCATTCCGTTCGCATTCCTGTCCTGGGGGGAGTTAGAGTTTGAACTCACAGTCCCAGCACTGATTCCCAGGCTAGTCTTAAAGACCCCCTCCAGTGACCTCATCGCCCCTTTCAAAATTGGAAGGCCGTCTGAAAATGTTTGTGGAATGTGATTCTTCAGGCTGTTTTTCAGGGCTTTAGGACCAATCAAGTGACATTTTTGCCCAAATTTAGGTTTTCTGAGCTTTGCTGTTTGATGACACCTCTCTTTAGCAGAGGGGGAATTATATAATTCCTATTATAAATGCAGCGTAAAAGAGTCCTGCTGTACCTGTTTCAAGTAACAGGATTCACGTTTTTTCTATTTTGTTTTTTGGACTGATTAGAACCAGACTTTTAAAGTCTTATCCAACTTACATTCAAGTCAACTCTAGATTAATCTTTTTCCACTCCTTCCTCAACTTATTCCTTCTCTTCCCTCACTATCTCCTTTCCAACCTCACTCTCCCTCTCCTCTTTATCTCCCTCCACCCTTCCATCCTTTCCCCTCTGCAGTCCTCTGTCAGGAACGAGGTTATGGCAACCAGTCATGTCACGGATGAGTGGATGACACTAATGGAAATGAGTAGCCTCAACTGCTACATTGTGCGCCGTTACATAGCAACGCCCAGTGGGGTGCTCCGGATTTACCCAGGATCACTGATGGACAAAGCCTTCGACCCGACCCGCAGACAATGGTGAGGCTTACTTTGGAGGGTGTGAAGAGGGGGAGAAAGGAGTGAAGGCGTGTGTGTACATGTGTGTTTTAGGAGAGAAAAAGGAAGTCTGAGATAGTGCGAGGTAGGTCGCAGTTAAAGAGAATAAGTGTGTTCAGTCCAGTTAAGGTTTTCTCAGCAAAGTGTTGAATAGTAATTAGTTAACTATTGAAACTTTTTAAATTTATGAATATAACAGAGGGTAACAAAACTGTCAGGAAACACTAAAAGTATGTTCACATTAAGCTAGTAAATGCATTTTTTTCCCCTCTATTTCAGTCCTCTGTCTCAATTAAGCAGTTTTCTTTTGTGTCAGTCTGAAATAGCTGGAGGAGGTCTGGTGTTTAAGTCTTCAGACAGTGTTCCCCTCTGAGAAACAGCGTTTCCTGTAGCGCCCCCTGTGCCGGCTGGAGTTAGTTTCAGTTATTGTTAAGCACCGCACAAGAGTACTACTTGGGGTTACAGATAAAGTTCAGTTCAGGTTAAGAGGAAACACATAGTGATTGGGAAACAAACTTCGACACTATGTAACAATATAACAATACAACAATAAAACAATATAACCGAATACACAGCAGAGCTGTTTTTTGTTTTTTTTATGGTGGACAAAGGTTTCTACAACAACTAACTGTAATCTCTAACATGGAGGCAAAATGTTTTCATAAGGAAACAATGGTTTCATGTTTAGACGACTTAATTTACACAAAGATGACCTCAAGTTTTCCAAGTAACCCTCTGACTGCTTGGTATGTTATGTAGGTACCAGCATGCTGTGGCTAACCCCGGCCTCATCACCTTCACGGGGCCATACCTGGATGTGGGCGGAGCGGGTTATGTTGTCACCATCAGCCACACCATTCATGCCTCCAGGTAAGAAGACTGGGTGTATTTTTTTTTTACCACTATGAATGTGTATATTTTACTGCACTGGGGAAAAAGTCAGGTCTATTTCCTCAAGTGTTTGCTTCACAGAAGGACTCACTTACAGTAAGCATTTAATGGTTGACAAATTTCTGTTCATGTTTACACCTTGGCAATAAAATCAGGAGCTCTTCTTATTGGATATTACTCAACAGATTCACTGTTCTTAGGAGCCAAGACATGATTGTGGACAACCAGGCTCTAAGCCTGGACGTCATTGCAGCCAGACTGCCCTATCTCTGAAGTCAGGAAATAATTTGAGGGAAACTAAAGGAGACCATTGACCATTTTATGCTTCAGAGCTGTTTAATCAGTGCTATAATATCCTTCAACCAAATGGTCTGGGTTCAGTCACAATTTTCTTCAAGTATCTGCTTTTCCAAAGTGCCCTCAAGCAAGTCAGTGTATTGCTACCAACTTCTGGTGGAGTTAAAGAGGAAAAGCCAAATTAAAAATTGGGTGTTACACCCCGTCCTTTCACTAGTTATCATAGAAGTGATTGCAATAATGTTTTCTTCGCGGAGGCTTCAGCTCGGGGGCTTTCAAAAGGCTGCAACAGTGGCTGAGATTTAAGTATTTGTTTCTAGTTCAGTGAGTTTAAAATGCAACCGTCCACGGTCCATGCAAGTGTTCAGTGTATACACAAACAGTCAGCCTCAGTGGGTGAGATAAGTCTGGATTCATTTGTTGTTGTGCACTGGCTCAGTGAGCATAACATACAGTGTGTAGTAAACACAGATAACAAGAGAACCTGCAGTTGAATAAGTGTGGTGAGGTTTATTTTTGAATGAGTATTTAATGCCCTTATGTGTTAAAACCAAGTGGCAACCAACACTGACGTCAGCTACTGGCTTGTGAACGGCCATTCAAGTTCGGATATTGGCCGTCGCCATCTTGCTAGTTCAGAGCAAATGGGGCCAGAAGTGACCATATTTGGACGCGATCCCCAGAACACAGCTTTTTGAGGTTTATTTTCTCATTTATGATGTTGTTGTTGTTGTTTTTTTTTTTAGATGGACCGCCAAAAAACAACTTAGGAAGAGTGATTTTAGCTAACTACACCTAAGAACGCGTAGAAAAGATTGATTGACTTTGTATTTCATCAGAGAATTTGAATGTTGGGGGCTTTTTGGAGCCAACCCCTAGTGGCCCTTCGTAGTATTGCAGTTTATGCCATTTCGCCTCATTTTCCAGACCCAGAAGCTATGTCCACTTTATACAGTCTGTGTTTAAAACACTTTATGTTTTCCAGTCTGTAGAGAAGTAGAGCTACTTGTGGGATAACTGTACAAAAAAACAGACTTTATTGTCTGTCATCAATGACAGGAAACACTTTAACTGAAAGGTTTGACTTATTCCAGGTTTCTAATCCCCTCAAAATACCTTTCTCCTTGTGTCCTTTGCTCTGTCTGTAGCTCTCAGATGGCCCCGGGTTATGCTGTTGCAGTGATGGGTATAGACTTCACCCTACGCTACTTCTATAAGGTCCTGCTGGACCTGCTTCCCATCTGCAACCAAGACAAAGGCAACAAGATCAGGTAGAAAGAGGATGGATTAGTTAATGCAAATAATTCCGTATTTCTGTTTCTTTTTTCCATTTCCTGATGAATTTCTTTACACGTTGGCTAAATTTCCATTTTCCTGAGCAAAAATTTAAGTCGCGGAGAGACTGAAAGAGAAAAAGAAAGAAGGAAGAAGACATAAGCTGATTAACGTTTACATTCCTGCTGGAGATGTGGTATTGCTGCTGCCTTAGTCCGGATGGACTTTTATGTCTCGCTTTTTTTTTCTTGATTCCTTTTTCTTACCCTCCCTTCTCCACCAGTCCCTCACTTCTGCCCCTGTCTCTCTCCCTACTTCCTTCATGGTCTCTCTGTTGATGTTCAGGGGCCATATAAAACAGGATTACCCCAAAAAGGATTGAGACAGAGAGAAGCAGTATTTGGCAAAATACTTAAGGGGTGCTGGGAAGGAGAAAGGAGCTGTATTATGCAGATAGATGAAGTTGAATGTGGTGCTGGAGGAAAAAAGAGGGATCTCAGGAAATAGTGGTCAATAATAGAGCATTGATAGAACTAATGAGTGTTTCTATAAATTCTTAAAATGGATTCCAACCCGCTTCTTACTGTGTGTGAGTCTTTTCATATATTTGTTTGTTTACATTGTAGGTGCTTCATAATGGAGGACAGAGGGTACCTGGTCGCTCACCCCACTCTAATTGACCCCAAAGGCCATGCCCCTGCAGAGCAACAGCACATCACTCACAAGGTAAAAGATCCAGGACCAAAAAAAAACATGTGAAAATCACAGCCACATGTTAAGATAAAGACTCGTACAACACACAGTAAACATGTCTTTAACCAGAGACACATAAACAGTATTTTCTGAAGAATTACACACTAATGGGCAAGAGAGAGCATGCAAGCATACAAATGCACTCATTTTTGTCCATAAACACACACATGTTTATGGACAGTCTCCTCTATTTATGTACATATTTCTTCAAATTATCCTCTTTGTCGTCCTCACTCGATGATGGCAGGAGCCGCTGGTGGCCAATGACATCCTGAACCACCCCAACTTTGTCAAGAAAAACCTTTGTAACAGCTTCAGCGACCGCACCGTGCAGCGCTTCTACAAGTTCAACACCAGCATCGTTGTAAGTCCGAAAAGAAATGGATTTATGAATGGTTTCAATGGAGCTAGAATCAGACCTCATGCTAGGGAGTGCACAGACCTCAAGGCCTCCCTAAGCAGTGTGAATATCTCAAGTGTTATACTGCTATCTTGTGGTAATACTTGGGAGTGCAACCTGCATTTTTCCATTAACTGAATCTGTTAAATCTGTTGCATGTTCTTGGATTGTTAGATGGTTTGAGTCTTGTCATTCATGCCCATGTTTAAATTATACAAGATCACATCCCTTATTATTTCATTCAAAACATCCAGAATTTCTTTATTTATAGATGCAGAGTTGCAATGTAGCACTGTTAACCTTTTTTTGGCTCTTGATTTGGTGAATTGGGGTTTTGGATAAGATGATAAAACACCTTAAACTTTCAAATACTCAGCAGGATGACGTGTTGATCAAACTAATTCCCCCTTAACTCTTTCTCTTTCAGGGGGACCTCACCAACCTGGTCCACGGTAGCCACTGTTCTAAGTATCGCCTGACCAGAATCCCCGGCACCAATGCCTTCGCTGGTATTGTCAACGAGACATGTGACTCTCTGGCGTTCTGCGCCTGCAGCACGGTGGACCGGCTCTGTCTCAACTGCCACAGGTCATTACTGAAACCGCACACTCTTGAGGAGTTTAGTTCTCACACACTTTAGTGTTTTGGTAAAGAATGAATATTGTCATTGACGGATAGATTTGATTTTTCTAAAGACAAACCTTTTATAAGATGTTGATATTTTGTTACAGCAGAGGAGTCGTCATGGATTATGTGGTCTTTAGTCACAGTTGCATCATATTGTCATAGCTGGTAAAATACTGTGTTGATCATTATTATTTGCAGAGATTCTGGGGCCACACAATTGCTTTTTGATTAGACATGGAAGTTACCTTGAAATGATTTGATGATAATGTTTCTGACTGACATGTGCTGTGACTGTTTTTCTGTTGTTCAGGATGGAGCAGAATGAGTGTGAGTGTCCATGTGAGTGCCCTCTGGAGGTCAACGAGTGTACAGGCAACCTCACCAATGCTGAGAACAGGTCAGTCCAACTTCAGACGAAGCACATACAATACTACAGGTTCCTGTGTATCTGCATCAATATTTTCTTGAATTTTCTACCCACATGATAGAAGGCACTAACATAAAGGACAGAAGAGAAAGATTACCACACATCGTTAATATTTGAGTAATGAAAAATAAACAGCATGTGGACATAGAAGCTGTTTTCTCTTTGCCGTTTAACACATGTCGCACACAACAGGAGGTTTGCGTGTCAGACGCACTCTCACCTACTGCAAATGCTTTGTGTAGTTCTGGTGTACGGTGGTGGCTGGAGGACATGATGCATTACACAAACTTTGCAGAGGGGAGCTGTCTGGGTAAAGTCAATTAAATATCCGGTCTAACTGATTTAGTTTTCACATATACCACCTCTGAATAATGCACTACATATGTTCAGGGTTGTAGTTCATGTGTTAAAGCACCTATAGATGAGATGAGTTTACACAATATGCAAACATCTAAACGGCTTTGATTCATTACAAGAATGAGGGAGTACACTGCAAATGCAGAGCAGCGAGATTCCCACAAGAGGGCACATTAGCATTTGAAGAGAGCAGTACCAGGTCTGCTAAAGTACTTGGGGAAATTATTGAGAAAAACCTCCCACATCCCAAATTGTCCATCAGGAGTGGGCACCATCCCTCTCAGGTTGAAACCTTTTGAGGGCTTTCATAGCTGTTATTATTAGGATTTTGTAATTAATTAAATGCCACAAACATCTTCTAAGTACACTGAAATTAGTTGTTTCTATGTGCCAGGTTGTTTTGCACTTAGCACTAAAAGCTTTGAGTCACACACAATAAAATGTATAAACTGTGAGGAAAAACTGTCCTTCTAATGAATGCTACAGTTACATTCTGTCAATCCTTTTATTCGTTTCTGTTCTGTGTTAAATTCTGCACTAAGCATATTGATGACAGAAGAATGGATGTATGTCGGAGCATCACCATTCAAAGTTCTTTATTACTCATCAATGTAATCAAACTATTAAATATCTTCACTTTAATCAAAATACAATAGCCGAGATATAAACTGAACTTTTTGTTATTTTCTGTCATTACTGTTGAGCAAAATACTGTTTTTTTTTTTTCATCCTCCTACTTGACTATGATGTCTTAAAATGCACCTAAAAACTGTACTTTGAATCTGGCAAGTCCCTTTCATATTCCTGTCTCTGTGATTTGAGTTGTGGACATGTGTGTGCCCCTCCAAACATTTTAGAAGCTGTTTGCTGCTGCTTCCTGTGTAAATGTTTGTGGGTGTTTCCTCTCGTATATTTTTCTCTCACTATCTTACTGCCTTATTCTGTCTGTCTCAGTCTTTGCCTTTACTTCTGTAGCCTTTCTGGATCTGTCCATCATTCACAGTGCCTCTCACATCTCTCAAATGTTTCGCCCACCTCCTTTCATCAGCCATCAGCAGCTTTTGACAACATGTCAATGTTTCAAATGCCAATTCCTCTTGTATTTGAGGAAGACAGGCAATTATCATTCTTCACTGTCAGTTTCTTCTCTGTTTTTCGTGGCAGGCAGCATTGATGTTTTTCTCTGTAGAGCTGCTTTTCATACATTGACTGGCTGTTTCTTCCTGAACTCGTGTTTTGATTTAGATTTTTTTTTTTTATGGCAGTTTTACTGTATCTCCAATTGTTGAATAAAATCATATTTCATGCCAGGATTTAGATGGATGTTGCTGTTGAACGTCTCGTTTGTGTTTTGACCAAAAAAAAAGTTTTCACCTTGCGTGTTTTATGGTTGTGTGTCGTACAGGAACCCCAGCTGTGAGGTGCATCAAGAGCCAGTCAGTCTGAATGTGATCGATCCAAGTCTGCACGACACCCTGCCCCAGTGTATCAACACCCGCTGCAGCCAGAGATACACCAGCAGGTAGTCGCGCTAAACTGCTCACATTTAGTACATATCAACAGGTGTAATGAATAAACCAACATGTGTGTGAAGTATATACGGACACACTCGCACTGAGGCATTTACCAACAGACAGATTCAACTCGGACACATAAATCTGCATTGAGGTTCAGGGTGTGTTTACAATGAAGATATACAGTATGTCCGGCAATAAGATTCCGATGCACATCAACAGCACACTGCCCCCTAGTGGACTATAGAGATGCGCATTTGAGGGTTATTTTTGAAGTTTCGATTTTATTTACATACTTTTGGAAGGGGAGGGTAAAGCGAAGGGTGTTAAGTTAGTTGTAATTTTCAGCCTCACCACTAGATGCCACTAATTCCTTCACACTGCTCCTTTAATTGTAGGACTCAAAAGAATGAATTCACTCTCAAAACATTTTACAATTTGAACTCGTTTAACCCAGGAAGAATTAACATGCTTTTAACATCACATACATATATCAACAATGCAGTTCCCAATTGTGGTCTGATTTCACAAAAATGAATACACCGAATTTAGATATGTATTTTCTCTCCGGAGTAGTATTTAGAAATGTAGTGTCCCTCATATATTATTTTTCACTGGCCCAAAAACTTTCCAAAAACTGTCTACTAAAAAATCAACTTCACAAGAATCTGAATTTGATCTCTGTGTTCTTGCCCACGTTTCAGTGACTGTTTTGGCGTGTTGGACTGTGAGTGGTGCATGGTGGACAGTGATGGTAAGACTCATCTCGACAAGCCATACTGCGCCCTGCAGAAGGAGTGTTTCGGGGGCATCGTTGGTGCCAAGAGTCCCTACGCGGACGGCCTAGGACTCCTCGGTGAGTTGCTTGTTCCAAAGAAATAGATCAGATAGATCCTTTCTTTTATAAATATTATGATTTAGTTTCCCTCAGACTATTTGCATCTTTTACACCTTAATTATATATTTCAGTGATTTACATTGCCCCCACTCCCCCATTAAGAGACATTTTCCAAGATGCACTGTAGGGTTACTGGTCAGCCAGAAAAAAGCAAAAAAGATGTAACAAAAAAGACAAAAGTCAAGTTTTTAGAGTCCCTGAGACAGCAGAAATGTTTTAGCTATAGATCACAGTCAGTCACATTTCAGAAACTTTTTTACCACAACTTCTCTGTTGCTTGGTTGTGTTTCTTTGGTTGTGTTATCAGTTTTCATAAAATGGAGAAAAGGCCGTCTGCTGTCAGTTGAATCAACTTTTTCACATTGACGAGAGATTAGAAGCAAAGTAGAAGATGTACCACCATCGCAGCAGGAGTTAGGATCTGAGCCCGAGCTGTTTAATACCGGCTTATTGTATTGTCTCTTCTTGAGCCATCTGAAATCTTTTTAAAACAACTTCCTGCCTCTCCCTTCCTCTCCTGTCTTCTTCTCGCTTTCCTCTGCAGATGAGGAGGTGGCATCTTTGAACATGATCAAGAGTGCCCCTGTGGGTCCAGTTGCCGGGGGCATCATGGGATGCATTATGGTGCTGGTTCTGGCTGTGTACGCATACAGACACCAGATCCACAGGCGCTCACACCAGCACATGTCACCACTGGCTGCACAGGGTAGGACGGATGGATGGGAAAGATTTACATGGTCATTTTGTCCCCCCCCAAACATATCTTTATAGAGCAGCGGTGACACTGACAGCTAAGTGAAAACAAAGTTGAAATTAAATTATGACCACTTGATATGCTAGTGACGCTGCATAGTTTTCTTTCACAGTACATTCCTCTACATACACTGTTTGCTTGCTGCCATTTCTATCAATGCCACGGAAAGTAAAACGTTTTAAAGCAGCGTGATTAACAAACACGGCGGCAAGTGCTGTTGGAGCTAAACAGCTGACATTAGCATCAACACAGCAGCAGCTGCTGCATGATTTGTGTAATTACGCTGCAATATTGGCAAAAACATCAAACAAGATTACAACCTCATTAAAACTCTTCGGTCCAAGTCACTTTCTCTCTGATAGTTTGGTAAACAACTTGAAATAGATGTCGGCGAGTGTGAGTACATTATCACACGATATTAGACTGAGCAGTTGGCTCATAAAGTTGCAGTGTCTGTGTGCATGTGTTTGTGTCTTGCAATAAACACAAAAAACACATGGTCGAAATCAAGGTTAAAAGTAACTTGCAGTTTTGAGGTGCAGTTTTGAGGTGCAGCATGCGGCGTCAATCCCCTCTGTAGAAACTGAACCTGTTCATGCACATGCACTCTCATAAGTATTCGAGCCCTCCGGCTGTCATTCTTGGTTGTCTTGCTTGTAATATTTAACATAAAAGGATAGTGGCGTCGATCTCGTTTTTGTATTCATCTCATTCTTCGTGTCTCTCCTCTTTTCCTCAAGAAATGTCAGTGAGAATGTCCAACCTTGATAACGAAAGAGATGAGAGGGATGAGGACAGTCATGAGGACAGAGGAATCAGTAAGTGCTGCTTGGTATCTCATTTATTTAAGTTGTTAGTTATCAACTGGTGGGTCACAACCCAAAAGCAGGTTGCTCTACCATTATGAATACGTCAACAAACTGTCTATGAAGAAAACAAACAAAAAAAAGTCAAATGTTTATATTTTTGCTGCCATGCTTTAATTTTGAAGGAGATACATTTCCCATGACAAAGTATGTATGCAATAGCGGTTTGCTGACAGCATTGTCATAACAGTAACAACCAAAACTAATGTCACGTCAGTGGTAAACAAAGTAATGATTAAGTATGCCGATTGTTGCCTTTTTTTTTTTTATTATTTCGTGTTTTAAATAGTGCATTAAAGAATTGTGTATCGCTGAACTTTCTTTATGAAATATATTCGAATGGCTCAAAAATGTGGTTCGCGATCTAATGACTAATGAAAAATGTGGATCCTTAAACAAAACTAGTTGAGAACCGCTGATCCGAGTTATCTTTAATTACTTAGAACTTTATATTTGACATCACAAGTACTTGATTACCATACAGATACGGTCTTTGTGCTGACCTGTCCTGCGTGCCCTCTTCACTTTCAGTCAGTAATACCAGATTTATAGCGGCGGTGATTGAGAGACACACTCACACTCCTGAACGGAGACGGAGGTACTGGGGAAGATCTGGGACAGAGAGCGACCACGGTAAGACATCACACACGGACACAGATTAACAGAGACTGGCAGGTTTAAAAAATAAAAAAAAAATAAAAAAGCACAAGTATGAAGATGTTTTACATTTACATATGTACGCGTCCTGTTCTTGTAGATAAGTGCTGATGGAAAAGAGGAACTAAGTCGATATCTGTAAGGGCACTGATGCAGTGTCAAAACAGAACTATTTATAGAATTCCTTTAACAGTTATGTGTCTTTCTGGATGTTGAAAATCCCCTCTAACTAGAAAAAACATACCTAAGGTCAGGTCAGGCTAAAGTCAGCGCGTTGGTTGAGGAAGCTCACATTATGTGGATGTTTTTTTTTTTTTTAGAGAGATTTTTATGATAAATGGTGATGATGTCATGTCCTTACACAACAGATAATTCAGTCTAAAATAACTTTGTTGTGGAAAATGAATCATTCACAGGTTACAAAACTCCTCCTGCACCTCATAGAGTAAGTGTTAGCTGCAGGCTGAACTATAGCCACGACCAGAGATGATGTATGCATCGGTGCAACTGTAAATATTTCTGTAGGTATCATCTTTCTAAATGAATCGTATTCCATTCTGAAAGCAGGAACGCATTTCAGCCTCAGATCCACAGTGAGCCCTCAGTCTTTTGGCAGTGGTTCAGCTCCTGCCTTGTTCTTTTCATTATATCACAGCTCTGAACCTTGTTTTCTTTCCTCTCCAGCTCTGGAAGAGTTGCTCATGTTCACTGTTAAACATTTGTAGAACTTGTAAGCCTGACACTCGATGTGGATGGACAGTTTCACCCACGCAGGCTCTTACCGCCTACATATGGCAGCACTCCACTTCCTGGCAATGAGTATCTCTGTGACTTGTTGCATAACTGATGATGCCAAAGAGAATGAGGATAAGAGGAGAGTGGGCTAAAATGAAACGAAGGCAGAAGTACGAGTTTGTCTGACGCATTTTAGGTACAGTATTAATGGTAAAACAAAGGAAATTAGTTTGTAAGATGAGTTCATATTTAGTCACACCACCTTAAGTTTTCTCTCTCCCACCAAAAACATTTGACTGTGCACATTAAATTGAGGTAATCGTAATGAAACTCGTTTACACAACTACAGTCATTGAAGGACGTCTGGATTCGCTCTCTGGTGTTATTGAAAATAATTAGAGTATAAGTGATTCAAGGGCCACTCAAAAAGCAATGTTCACAAATGAACAGGAAAGACATGTTGCACAACTGGGAACGGGAGGTTGCAAAACTGAAAAAGGAGGACAAGTGGGGAGATGGAGAGATGCAAACATGATGAAAGAAGGGAAATAAGTGTTAACGAAAGGGCAAGAGGACAGCGACAAAAGAGGAAGATGAGTTTAAGATAATGGATAAGAGAGAGTGTTAGTCCGTCAGGGATTAAAATACATTCATTACTAAGTTGATGCTTCAAAGTTGCTGCTCCTCTCTGTTCGGTCAAAGGTGCCCTCCTACCGCTATTCACTCACTCATACTGCTGAAGGGTATGATAAAGCACACACACACACACACACACACACACACACACACACACACACACACACACACACACACACACACACACACACACACACACACACACACACACACACACACACACACACACACACACACACACACTGGATGTGAATCACCTAAAACATCAGAGCATTAAGTCTGTTAAGTGAGTGACGCACACACATACTGTGAGCTGTTTGCCAGCGTTGCTGTTTTGAGCTGCAATATTAGCTTCCAGGCAACAGCTAGAACCACCCATTTAATAATGAATACTGCACAGAGACATGTAATCTCCAACCGTAATACACATACCCTACAATTTTAGAGTTTGTGTTTATACTTGAAACCACTACACACAGTATAATTAATATCTAAAGAGAGGTACAGACAGGTTATTATATCCAAATGGTATTTTGTGCAACAGCCAAAATGCACACCGTATATTAATTTCCATCTTCAAAATAACAAATACCGGTTTTAAGAAAAATGAATGGAGGAATGGTATAGGTGTTGGATATACTCTGGATTTGTGCATTTTATCAGACGTCCTGAAGATAAAGTTTCCAATTTGTAGAGAAGCTATAATTGTTTGACATTATTGGGGCACATAGCTTCTCAGCCGGTTAGCCCGGGATTTGATTTTGTCTCCCTGTGCAGCTGAAAATTGTCACCAGCACTCAGTCAGTAGTAGATTTACCTGAAGGTCTGGCTCTTGCTTCGGGGAAAACCAGGATAATCTGTGCAGAAGCTGGCACCTTCCTTGTCTGGAACTTCTTTGAAGTTTCCATCCCTCTCTTTTGTGTGATTCCTCTCTTCCTATCACCCTCTCCCTCTTTTGCTTTACTGATCACTCCCTCTGCTCTTTTCGTCTCATTTTCTTTGTCAGCTTTCTGTCATGTGGTATTGAAGCTCGGTTCATCTTTGAAGGATCAGGGATACAAATGTTTGAGGGAACTTCCCAGTTTTACTGGATGATGCGGGACAACACAGTGCATATATTTTATTATGTGATAGTATGACAAGGATATACTGTACTAAAACCATGACAGGAAGAATAAATAAGTCATTTCAGTGAGTTCTCTCGTCTGGTTGGTGTGTCCACCATTTTTGTCCAGACTGCCATTTTTCAACAACTTTATTTATTGCCGTGAATTTTATTTCCACATGGACAGATTTATAGTTTTGATTGAAATGGCTCAGCTGCTTGGGTTGCCCTTCGATCTGGTAGATACCGTCAGCTCACCTGGCGGAGCGTGTCACACATCACGGCTGAGTCTTTACCACAGCGGCCTGCGTTTGAATCTGTTACCACTATCAAGCTGGGATGCCAAACACAAAAATAAAAAAAATAAAAAATTGGTACAGATTCGTCTTCCACTCAGAATAATTGTGAATAACTTTGGTGATGCCCTGACTTTACATCTTAAACTTAATACATGTATCTATGACCAGTCATGGACAACTGATGACACTCCCATCAGCCACTGCTGCACCTCGTGATCGTGTTTGCTTGCTGACATCAGCATTTGTCTCAAACCACCCGTGTGCATAACTACCCATAGCATGCTAGCATACAGTACGAGCTGCTTGCATGGCTGCAGACGGCAAGAACGTTCTGAATAGTTTGGCCTGGCGTGGTGAAACATTTCTTTGAGGACAGCCAATGCTAAACAAGGTCTCTGCAGTAAAATATGAACTAGCTCCCAACGTCAGATATGTTTATGTGACGATCTGAAAGTTAAACATCTAACAGTTACATGTTTGTAGGATAGAAAATGTTGCTTGGATATAATTTATAACCAACATGCACACACGCGTGCTTTTAACCTTCTGCCTTCAGCCTGCATACCACAGATGCACACACAAATCATTTGGTTCAGTACCTCTGAAGGTTTAATGTTTCATCATCCAAAACGAGAGCGATTTTTCTATAAATATAATCATCAAGGCAGTCGAGCTTACAGGGTTATTTGCTTGAACATAACAGATAAATAATAACAGATTGATGTTCCTCCGTGCAGCATGTTGCTGGTGTCATCTCAGGAGCTGAATAAGATGGTGATGAAAGAATTAAATAAAATGGGTTTATTTCCAGATCAACTCCTAAATATTTTTTTGTTATATTCAGATGGATTTCATGGGCTGGAAGATGGTGAAACCCACTCAGTATATAAAACAGGTCTATTTTAATTTGGGTGAAAAATTAAGCAAACTGATAAAACTTATAAGGTTTTTCGGGAATTTAGATGATAGAAGCGTCGAAGAGCCATCAAATTACATGATTTGTGAATGAAACTGTCAAAAAAAAAATCTTAAGGGATTTGGGGTCTAGTGGTATGTGTGAGTATTTTAAACAGTAAACAAGTAATATTTGGTGTCATTACATTTTGGATTTTTAAACTTTAATCTGGGATTTACTCATTCCCTGACCCAGTAATCCCTTTTCTCTATGACAGCAGCTCTGCCCTCCCACTGCTCCAGTTCCCAGTGTATCCTAACAGCCATGCTGCCTTATGTTTCTGTCCTCAGGCTACACGTATGTGCAAGATGTGAAGAAAAGTGCTCATATGTTTCCATCTATTTTTTTTTTTTTCAAATTGTATGAGGAAAGCTGAAAACATAAGGAGTAAAAATGCCCAGTGGCGATGCTTAGTCGTCAGGGTGCCATCAAATAGCTTGTACAGATTTCAGAAAACATTGTGAGTTTCCATGTAGTCACATGAATGTTTCTATATTGGATGTCCGTGACCGGGGGGCATCATCTGCTGAGTTGTTACTTTCACGGTGTCTTCCAATTTCTGTTCAATCAATACACGGCAGTTATACCAAACTAGTGCACGTGTACAGTAACTGTGAAGTCCGCTGAACTGCCAGTAAATGTGTCATGAATCCAGCAGTATATTATATCATGTTTTTCGTGTTGTATTCTGGTATTATCTCATTGCAAAACTTGGAAACACATAAGTAAACATTAGTTTATTTTTTTTAGAGTCAAACATAAGAATTTACTAGAAGCACTTCAAGGGTTTGTTGATCATCATTTCATTTCTGTGCTTAAGTCAATAGTTGATACAGTTTTGATGATTGATAAATCACTTAATTAAACACAAGCGCCAATTATCGTCTTGTTCCCTGGGTCTTAAATGTGAGGATGTGCGACCTCGCTCAGTTTTTTTATTGAATAGTTGGACTTTTGAAGATTTTTAAAAAAAAAGGCACCTTAAGCTGTGGGAAAATGCTCACTATTTTATGACATTTTATAGACCAAGTGATTTATCTAAATAATTTAAACACATCGATTTAATAACATTGAAAATTAAAGATTAAGTACAGTATCACTAGTAACGGGTTATTGTAAGGTTTTTAAATCATTTTATGGCCCAATCTTTAGGCTTTAAACTCATCATGCCCCATCAAGTATGGAGTGTCAAGATGTAAATTTAAGTGAATGATATCTTTGATTTCTGCTTTTAAGAGCATGCAGGGAAATAAATCTGAGAGTGATATCACAACTGTCAGTTTTCTGAATATCCCATGGCTTCATTAGATCATGAAGAAAGCTCACACCTTTGTGTTTTCTTTATCTGTCCAGGTTACAGCACCATGAGTCCACAGGAGGACAGCGAGAATCCACCTGGAAACAACGACCCGCTCTCAGCCGGTGTTGACGTCGGTAACCATGACGACGACCTGGACCTGGACACGCCTCCCCAGACCGGCCGCCCTGCTCAGCCACAAGTTCCACCCCTACCGACACACGCACACGCACCACCACCCGCTGCACACGCACACGCATCATCTGCAAGCGGCGGTGACCGTGCACAGTGTGGACGCGGAGTGCTGATCCTCAGCGCGCCGTTCGCCCTCCTGCCAGGGATGGAACTGTTTTTTTGTTTGTTTTCTTTTTTTTTTTTTTTTTTTTTTACTAAAGACTATTTAAATATTTGTGCTTGATTAGACGGCACACAGTGGGTACTGTCTGGATGGATGAACGAGTGTAGAACAGCTGGACTTGGAGCCACTGTGTCACTCGGCCACTGGGACTTCTGCCCTGAACTGATGATGCTTCATGGTGTCATCTAAATCTCAACCCCTCTTTTATTTAGCTCTATTTAAAACCTGGCAGCTGTACACAGTTTTACACACACTGAAAACTACCAGACATGGGCCAGTAAATAAAAGCAAATGGGCTTTTCAGTTTTTTTCTGAAGTAATTTTGCATTCAGGACTCTCAAGCAAGAGCACATAACAACCTTCAGGACCGAACAAGCCGCTGTTTGAGCCCATTTATTAGCTGTCATTGAGGACAGGACGCAACTGGAACCTTAAAACCTTGAGGGAGGACAAAATTCTCAATTATGTATCGTTCTTCAGGACCATTGGATAATTGCATTAAACCTGGAGCCTGATGTGGACCCCCTTTGACCAAGGCACCATCCTAAACTCCACATTGGTTGTTTCCCCTGCAAAGCCCACTTGTGGTGATGGGCAGGAGAGGGAAAAAAACACTCCTTACATTTGTGAAAACTGTGGGACATCTCTGGTGAAGAGTAAAAATACTGTATTTTCAACAAAGAACTGGATCTAGTGGGATTCTAACATGAGTTCTGTTTCAACTTTACTCTCCTTGGTTCTGCAGATAGACGCTTCAGAGTCAGTTTACTCTGAGAGTAAAGAAAGGAGGGGCTTCTGGTCTTACATAACATGGCATGGGAAGATATCTGGACATTTTCATGAATGCCTGCGAACTTCTAAGTTGGAAAAAAAAGCTTCAATGATTCACATAAATACAAGAAGAAATACTTTAAAGAGGAAAAATATTATTTTTCTACTATTTATTAAAGAGGTAAATTTTAAAGACGGACGAGGAAGCAGCTGCCGCTTACACAAACAAAACAGTAGTCGGGATGCATGAGACATACCTGCAACCAATGCATCATATTTAGGGCTTGTTATTTTCAGTTTCTATGTCCCTAAAAATATCTCTGAATTGTTTTTTATTTAAAATTTTGGAAAAACAACACCTAATGGGATTTTTTTTTTTTTTTTTTAAATCGTTAGGATCATATTGAGGGACTCTGGTGCATAATCAGCATCTCAATTGCATATTCTTAGCTGTCCTCCCCTCCAGAGCATCCCATTTACCACTTGATACACTCAGTGGTCAAATTATTAGGTACACCTGTCCAGTTAACTGAGATATTAAATACTACAGGCCTGCCATTTAGTCTAGTTTTATGATGCGTATAAAATTCAAGAGAAAAGTAACAGACAAGAAGCAAAATACTCCCCACAGTGAGGAGGAGGAGGAGAAGCAGGAGGACGAAGGACTCGGCACAGGAATGCAACAGGACTAGATTAGAGCCTACAGACTCTTCATTTTAGTTAACACCATGCATAGGATTATGTAATTCTTGACTTGAACACAATTCAAGAGGTTTTAACACACAGCGTGTTCTATCCAGCACCAGTGCAACCCAGTGCAAGCTTTTTAAAAATAGATAGGGCAGTTTTATTGGAAAACATTAAGGTGTACCTAATAAAGCGGCCACTGATGAATGTACGGTATGGTGAAGAGCGTCTTCTTTAAAACAGAAGCATTTTTTAAATGAACAGGGACCTAACTTCTGAGTGGAAACCAGATCTGCTCCTTTAACCTTCCTGCTGCTGCTGCGCTCGGGTCTGTCGTGACCCGTTTTCACAGCCATTCTGATGCAACGAAAGACCCGAGTACAGCAGGAAGGTTAAAAAAAAAAAAGATCCAGGTATCTCTCGTTCAATATCTGTATGAAATTTTTAAAAGAAAGAAAACGATGAGCCTTAATCACATCCTGTGTCAGAGCAGTCAGGAGGACGATTGTCTTTGACATGTAGCACATTTTTCTGTCTGTTTTCACTGAAGGTCTGCGTGTTGGTGGGAGATAAAACTTGCTGTGCCAGACAAATAAAAAAACAAAACAAAAAAAAACATCCTCATTCTGGACGTGTCCTCTATATCAGAAGGCAGAACTTTGGGACTTTTTCAGCCTCCCTGTGGTTGGAGGAGGAAAGAAGGAACCCAACACCAGCAAAACATTCCTGGCTTCAGTCACTGCTGGGGATTTGGTGTGTGGGGATAATTGGGGACCCTCACAGAGTTCCTGGGAGATTCACAGACACTGAGTGTTGTCCTCTCTATCGGCCTGGGTAGAAAAACCAGTACAAAATGTCACTTCACCTTCTTTTACCACAACCTTTTTGCCTCTGAGGCCGAGCCAATACTGTGCGTATGTTATGGTTGTGTGCTGGATTTTGTGCCAAACATTTCCAGTGATGCCCAACATGGAGTCTCCTCCTCATCACAGAAAGTGACAGAGGTGGAGATGCTGCTGTTGTTGTACAGAGGTTACACCCATCTGTCGGCCCCTCTATGGTTAACCACTCAAAATGTAATTTTTACATGTCTCTGGTGTGCGTGTGCGTGTGTGTGTGTGTGTGTGTGTGTGAGAGAGAGAGAGTGTGTGAGTGAGTGAGAGAAGAACGAGAGATTGTCCACCTGAAACATTTTCATTGAATGCATTATTTTTCAAAATAGTATTAGAGAATTATAGGTGAAATTATTGTGATTGAGAAATCCACTTATTTTTTTTCTGATGAAGAATAACTTGACCCGATCTGTGCTTTGCGGGTTTGATTGTTCAACTGGTCAAATCACATCAGTGTGGCATCCTTTTTTTTTTTCTAGGTGCCCAAATGTTTATTGTTCTTCAGAGATTCATTATGAAGTGTAAATACAGAATCACAAATAGCTATTAATGTCCTGTACACTCCATTTTTTTTTAATGTTGGTAAGAAATGATGTAAGCTTCAAATGATGCTCAGATATTCGGGTTGATATTGAATTGTCTGTTCATGGTGTCGCACTATATTTTTGATGCCTTGGATGTTTTTTAATTTTGTTTTTCTTTAGGTCCATATTGGATGGAAGTCAGTTCTTGGAAAATTAATACACACTTTTATGTTTTGAGAGACTTCTAGTTTTTTGTTTTGTTTTGTTTTATTGTTTGTCTTCAAAATGTTAAAGGAAACGTATCTCTCCATTTAGATTCGCAGAATAACAGTACTACAACTTTTTGCTGAGTAATGACCAAAACAACAGCTGTGTAGTGGATTATGGGTTTACAGCGGGCTGCTGTGAGCCGTGCGACCATCCTGCTACTGCTTCAGACTCTCAACCATCTTCATTCACAGTCGTTTTAGTCTTGTTTTCTGAGAATATTCACATTTGCACATGCAATGTGAGCTCATTAAACTTTCATCTTCACAAGTGCTAAATCATTTTACAACTCAGAGAGCGGAGACATTAAAACATGCTGGTTTTGTCTTAGTACATGTTCAAGTTCCTCAAAGTACTCTTCTTGAACTCGGTGGGTTAAATAAGCCACTGATGACTTACCAGCATCACTGTCGTCTACACTGTCTGTTTGACCATATACATCAGATTTAGTCACCTGCAGTAATTCATAACTGATAAAACTAAATTGTCCTGTTTTCACTACTTTATATGGTACGCAGTTTCAGTTCAGTGTGACATTGAAGCAGTCTTGTAGCATTTCAGAGCAATCTCTAGATCAAATGCAGCCTCCTGAGTATCTTTCAATACATGTGTGTGCTGGGGCAATTCTTTTTTTCGAGTTTGACATTAAAGGCTTATTTTTCCCTGGAGAGCTTTTAAACAGTATTTACCAGCTGTTGTAAACAAGTATATATGTGTGTATACAGAACACTCTCAATTGCAATTAATGTACGGAAGGAACATGTGTACATCAACTCCCCTCATGTATCATATAAAGTTATCAAATTGAGATTTATTGCAATGTGAATGTGATAAAGTCCATTTTACACTTAAACTGTGTGGATTTTCTAATTCCTGCTCGGTTTTTGTCATGATACACGGAAACATGCAGGTTTGTAAAAACACTGCTGCTGTGCGGCTCACTGTGGGATCAAAATATTGAGAATCAAACTTATATTAGCGTTCTGGGTCAACTTGCAAGAGCAACGCAGTTTACACCCAAAACGATGTTCCGAGAATATTGGGAGCGTGGCAAATTCCAAGTTTTGAATGGAAAAGTATTTCAAAAGCAGAATGTACAGGTATACTCAATCTCAAAAATAATCCCACAGTCCTGTTATCAAATCTTCCTCTCTGGCTGTTTACAGTACCATACATACGGTAGAAGTAGGCTGTCAGCAAAAGCTTAAAGAAACAGATTCCTGTATCTTAGTGCATTTTTTTTTTACCTAAACTTTATAGACAAGTTATTCATCTTTACAGCCACAAACTGGAAACACAGGCTGTACTGTTTTCATTACTCAGAATAATGCTGCTATCAAAAAGAACAAGTAATCACCTGTCATTATACACAGTGGAATTAATGACAGTAATATTAGCCGTGTGCCAGAATTACAAAATGATAAAATCATGAAAATCAGACTGTCGGCAAGATATTATGTTTGAAATGTTTCATGTACTGAACAGGTTGTGTAATCGGGTCCCTGCACACCTCGGGATAGAAGACAAGAAAATGTAGCTATCGCTAGCTATAAACAATCCCTTTAATAACATACTATAGATTCATAAGTTTTACACAGTAAAATAAAGTTAAAAAAGTTGTAACAAGAATACTGGGACAAATACATCAACAACATTGTTAATGAAACCGGTCTAAGTAATACTCAAAATGTCTGACGCAAAAATGGTCTGTGGAGGCATCAGAATACACCTGTGCTTTAAACTTATCAACAATCTGCCCTGTCCATATAGCTAGTGTCAATTCAACCTGACCGTCATTTGTTTATTTTTAGTTTTAAATGTGGGGCAAAAGAACTGCTAATAAAGTTGTTCTTGTATGGCTAACATGCTATCAAACAACTCGCTCTCAGCACAACCAGGAGACAGGAGCAAACATCTGGAGTCTGTTTCTGGACAACTGACGAATGTAAGTCCGTTTACTTTGCGTTTTTCTTTTTTTTTTTCTTTTTTTTTTTAAGCTTCTGAGAAGACTTATCTAGTTCCTGAGTTGCTTTTTGCTGCTCGCTAAGTTGTGTCTGCTGTTTGGTGCATGAAGCATGTTCAAAGATGGAGGCCGGTTCAATCTCAAAGATAAAAGCAGCTGCAGGGTGGAAGTGCAATGCACAACCAAAGCAGCGGAAGTGTGAAGTGACGGAGCAACGATGACTTTTGTTATCAGTGCTAACCAGGCACAGATATTAAGATGGTTTTAGTTTAAAAGTGTTTGACAGTTTAAAGAGAAAGGCAGGTTATTTTTTTTATTTTTTATTTTTTTTTAATTCTTTAGCACACTTCATGCAAGAAAAACAGCTGATTTAGAAAAAAAAACTATTGATATTTTGTTGCAAATATTGTACATTTTTGTTTTTAATCGTCTGTTGGGCCATTTTGTTGTAACTGTTAGAGGTCGTGGAACAGGTCATCCACAAAACACCCTGTACGCAGTAAACCAGGGAGATTATCTGCAGGAGATTTTGGGCATTTGTGTGCGACTGTGCCGTCTCGATACCTGGCCCAGTATTCGCACTCTGACGGCACACTATTAATGTCTGATGCCTTTCCAGCCTGTATTATTCTCTGTGGTTCGTGCAGGGACATTTAGGACACCTACATTTCAGGAAGCTGCTCTTCAGAGGCTCTTTGGCCTTGTTCAGAGGGAAGTGTTTTCAATGCCACGTAGAGCTGCTGCTGCTGCTCTGTCGAACTGGCATAGTTGTCCGGCCCAGTCTTTGGAGAGATCATTTTTTTGTAACATGGCTGGAGGTCCACGGATGACGGTCTTCACCCTGCTGGAAGTCTCATTAATTTGGAAATATTAATTAATTTGTTTTGCATAACTTTGCAGATGGCAAGAATTTCTCACAAGCATTGTTGAAGCCACAACGAAAAGTGTTGTGTTCATTCTCTGGTACTTTATGTCATAGCCATTTTCACATACTGTTGGTGAAATATCTGTTGTGTTTTTTTCAGCCAACGTGTGAAAACAAAATTAATTATCATGTTTTATACTTTAGATAAGAGCTTTATGGTTTTGCTATACGTTTCAGTCTTTTGTTTCTACCTTGGTAAACCTCAACCTCAAGTCTTATTTTAGTTCTTGACGCCGACATTAAGAAACAAGCTTTTCAGAGTAAAGTGGTGTTCAGCCTCAATCTGTTCTGTTCAATCTGTGTCTTCTGCGATATGTTTCAAGCTGCCGGTTGTAGGTCACGCCATTTGTGGAAATAATAGTGATACTGCCTGGAAGACCCTATCAGTTATTTATGAGACTTTTCTCTACATATGGTGCTTCCTGCCAGGGGATCTGGGTGAAGACCACAGACCGAGGCAACATGGCTCTGACACAACAATGTAACAAGAGGCTGCTTTGGATGGAGGGAAAGAGCACATGTAAGAGAACATTTAGGTTTCTCCCCAACCTTATCTCCTTTCATCTTCTTAAAGTAAAACTTGACTTTAACCCTCACTATTTGGCTTTTTTTTTTTTTTTTTTTTTTTTTAATTATACGGCTTTAATAAATAGCTACACACTGTAATGTAATTATAATCATGTATAGGGGCATGTGCCAATAAGTGTAACTCCATCTGGGTAATCAATAAGACAACAAATAACAAGTATAGTAAAATCTTTAGCTAATATAACCTATATATATATATATATTTATATATATCTTAAGTTGTGCACTAATATTTAATTTCTGTTAACTTGAAGCCACCAGAATTACTGAAATTGAACAACTTAGATGCTGTGGATTCATATACTTTTTATTGAGACAAATTTCCATTAAAAAAGATGATGCTGTCTCATTTGTCCTATATTACCACTCTGCTGACATGAGAGAAAGAAATTGTCTCTGAATACAGTATAGGTATGAGCATCAGTGCAATTAATGAGTTAATGAGACACATTGAGGCTGTTTGTAGCATATGAAAAGGATATAATAGAAGGAGGATTTCAAACAGAGCATCTGTGAACTCGTCTTTTTTTATGCTTTCATTTAATTACACCTTTTGAAATCTCTAATTTTATTTAAATGGCCTACAGCAGATTTTCTGATTTGCTACTGTGTGTATTTTAAGAGAAGGTGACAGAGTGCAGCAAGGTAAATCGTTTCACCTTGAGTTGTAAATGGAGATGAGCGCACCGGGCTCTCAGTTTACTAAACAGGGAAGTAGTTCAGCACTTTGGAGAGCTGAAGGATTGAAGGAGCTTCCTCTCCATGTCTCCCGTCTGTCCGCCCGTCGCCATGTTCCATAAACCTTATCAGTTTGTCGACATTCATTCCTGCCTCCTCTACACGGCGCCGCCTGTGCCTCTTTTCCACTGTCACCGTATCTCTTCTGCTCTCCCCTCTTTCAGCTGTCTGCTGCTCCCTGCCAGGGAAACGCTGTGAATTAGAGCACTGAGCTCGGTGTCCAAGCACCCTCGGGTCATGTCAGTCAGTCTCCGCTCTGCCAACTAGTACAGCAGACATGCACTAGCAGCATATTTCTGTGCAGTCCAGAGTCCCAGTTTCCCAAACGCATCTTCGCAGTGTGATCATCTTCAGTCTTGCATGAAAACAAGCAATTTATAGCACTTTAAAATCACTTTGACACGGCGTTTTCTCTCCTGTCATGTAGATTTTGCTAAGAGTGTGGAAAATGTGTGCAGCAACTGACAACACAACTTGAACCTTACAGAGACATCTTCTGGATTTGAGTTCAGCTTTACGGTTTTACAGTACACTTGTAAAATAAATCTAATTAGGGCCTCTTGAGGGATCATGATCTTTAAGTACACACTTGCTTCGTTTCGAAGCAGGGAGCACTCGCGTCAAACTCGATGGGACTCTCTCATTACTGATTCACTCGCTCGCCACATAAAAGTGGCGTCCGTGACGCACTGATGAAGAGGTATGCTTATGGCTACTGTAATTAGGACATGAATTGGGCAGGGAGCTCTTATTCATATTGTCCCCGTGTGTTCAGGTCAGCGGTTTTTAGTAGGTCACATGTCCCTTAATCTCCTCCGTGCTATAAGAGAAAGGAAGCCTCTCCACCACACTGCATCTGTGATCATTTATGAGAGCACTGCACTGGCTCTGAAACAGAGGGAGAGTCTACAAACCATTTCCTCATCAACTCATCCATTACTGACAGGATTGCAGAATTAGGTGTCCATAATCACACTGCACAACCATACGCACATGTGTATGTGCTCACCATAAACTCCCACGCACAATGGACCGCTTTGCCATTTATGGTTAACCCTCCATCCTGATGCGTCCCCTCTCCCCTTCCCCTCCCATCCCCTCCCATCCTCACGCCTACTGAGCTCATCCCAGGTGTCTGCTTTGCCCGTTCAGCCACTCTGCCCACCCACACCCTCATACTCTCAGTCCCAGTGAGCAGCGGTGAACGTTTTCACCCGCTTTCTTCTTCTCCTCTCTGCTGCCACCCACTCCAAAAGGCTGTGAATCACTGGCTGACACACTGAAGCACCAGCAGGGCTCTTGCCTTTTATATGGAAAGCGACTAACATCCCCCCCCCCCCTGGTTTGCAAAGCATAGACCGTTATTAGGCGGGTTTGACTTGCACAAAGGTAAAATGCTTTGAAAGATAACCGTGCAGCTGACATTAATGCACGCGTGTGTTGGTGTGTGTCTGTAAGTGTAAAGCAGTGCTGGAATGCGTACGTGTCAGGGGGACTGAGAGAACAAATTAATTGTTCTCTCATGGAAACGTTGTTTAGCACTCAGTGGAGTGATTCATGCGTCTCCAGAATCAGCCTGTGCAAGTGACAGGCAAGTCCTTGCCGTCTTTCCAGAGAACCGCTGCTCAATGATTTATGTCCCCCAATCTGTCAGCATTCAGGCATCAACCGTTGTTTGAGATGCTGTTGGCTCACAACCTGACTTCTCCGCAGTGTTTTCAAGTGTACAGAACGTCTTTGTTTCAGGTGATTGCACTGGTTGTTGGACAGAAAATATACATTTACAGGATGAATGTTCAGAAGCATTTATCACTGTTTGATTTCCTGGAGGACAAAAAAATTATGGCTTGGAGCTATAATGCAATGTGAGAGCATGGCAGAAAATGGCCTGCTGCAGATCAGGATAAGCAGCTTTATGTCCATGAGGGTTGATACTAAGATGCTTTTTTGTACTAGTTTGTTCCATAAAAGTAAAAACATGGTGTTTTCCCTGATCAATGGTACACAACCAAAGTAAAGCAGCAAATTGTCACATTTCAGAAGCTGGAACAAGACTATTTTTTGCATTTTTGCTTAATAAAATAACTTCTCTGTGATTTTCTGTTGATGAACGAATCATGTAATGAACACATCATTTAAGGTCTACAGTCCATATTAACAACTATTTTAATCTATAAGCAATAGATCCTAAAAAGCAGGTGTCCTTAACATAATCAGCTGCTATCATTGCCTTTTGGAAGTAGTTTTCATTATATGCAGGAACATTTACATATACAGGAGGAGATACTGTAGATTATGATTCAGAGTTTTAGTACATATGAATCATCAAAATGATGCATGAGACAGAGTAATTAAGAGGAAAAAAAAATGCTGCTTATCCTTCATTGCTTCTGTTTAAAACTACACAAATTATCCTCTTCTTGAGGCCATTCTGCTCTGGAGTAGATTGAGCGCCTGCCTGATTGAAGCATTCATACCACAAACAGTCCACACACAGTCACTGCTTTTCAGTTGTACTGGTTCAGCCACTTGGCAACGTGAGATCATTTTCACCCACTGACAACTGTGATTGTCTGGACTTCGATCAGCCAAGAAACGCTCCACACAGATGGTGAGAGAGAGAGAACATGGAGGTTGATTTCACCATCTCTTACAGGCCTCGGCATAATCACGCTCTCAATATTTCCTAAGTGGGTTGATGTGTTCTTGTTGACATGTTTGTGTGCCTACATGAGTGTGAATGCATCCTCTGAGTGTGACTATACAGTGTGTGTGTGTCTGTCGGCGACTCATGCTGCCTGCGGAAACGACATAGCCATTGTGAGGACTCGGCAGGGAGCTTGGCTCCCCTTGTGTTTGCCAGGAGCAGCTTTCCACCCACGGTGGACAGGCAGGCAGGCAGGCAGGCAGGCAGGGCAGGCAGGCAGGGCAGGCAGGGAGGGAGACAGGCAGGCAGGCAGGGAGGGAGACAGGCAGGCAGGCAGGCAGGGAGGGAGGGAGGGAGGGAGGGAGAGAGACAGGCAGGCAGGCTGGCAGGCAGGGAGACAGACAGACAGGCAGGAAGGCAGGCAGGCTGGCAGGCTGGCTGGCTGGCTGGGTCGATTGGCTGCTAGGTTGGCATTCATTGGGCGACTTGGGGAGAAAGGAGGCAAGGCACACAGCCATTCATGGTCACATTTTGCACATGGGGAACAGGGAAGCTCTGGCGGTTTAGAGATATTCTCCACTGAATGTTTTCGATCTCTCTCTCTCTCTTTGACCAAAAGGAGAAATGTTTTAATTGGGCTGCAGAATAAAAATAAGAATTTAATTTCTCTTTGTGCCCACATGCACAAGGTTGCACACATATTTACTGGTTGATTGCTGTGTAAAATGAAGCTACTGCGCACAACATTTTGCAGATTCAACACGTGGGTCATTATCTATTCAGTATTTTCAGGATATTGAAACAGTCTTGTTACAGCAAAAATTAAAGACACTCCAGTGCAGCTGATCACAAGCTGCTTGTTGGGCCAGTTCAGGTGCAGGCACGCGCGCGCGCACACACACACACACACACACACACACACACACACACACACACACACACACACGTTTGGTTTATCATTGACTGTGTTGACCAGTGTTAATTGGCTCCTATACATCCAGCAGACAGTTGGGGTCGCCAGGACTCCGAGGTGCAGCCCGACATGCTGGAAACCATGTGAGCTCAAACTGCTCATATAAACAAGTTTCATTCCTCTGTCATCACTGCATCCCAACCTTCCTTTTGTTTCGTTAGTTTTAGAGTAAATCGTGTGTATAACAGAGCATAATGGTTGTAGTCACTGTTATCTTCCAATTCAAACAGAATAACAAAAGAAGAAACCAAGAGATTGCAAGTTCAAAGGCTTTGATTAATAACTCTCATACACAGATGAAATATATTCGCTCATTCCAAGAACAATAAATCCATTTAGGACTAGTTTACGTGTCTCACTAAAGTGGTAGTTCTTTGCATTCATTCGCGACTGTCAGTGGTTTTCTATCTCTTCCTCTCTCACCAACACACACACCTCCCACCTGCACTCGCTTCCTCTCTTTGACTCTCTCTCTCTCTCTCTCTCTCTCTCTCTTTCCTCGCACTTTTCCCTCAGCTACCCAAGATGGCGGCAGCCTCATCCATCCAGCCGCCGAGCGTTCACTCTTCTCTAGCCCGGGATAGCGCACTTTCCCCGGAGATGGACAGCCCCGAGAGCCGGCAGCCGGAGGATGAGGAGGCGGCGGCGGCGCCGACGACGACGCAGCCCTCCGATTCGGGGATTAGCTTCCGCGACCTGCCGGACCTGGAGCCGGAGGAGATCGAGAAGAGGCTGGCCAAAACTCGCCAGGAGCTGAGCAACAGGAGGAAAATCCTCATTAAGAACCTGCCGCCTGACACCACTAACCAGGTACACGTCAGTTTACGGCGGAGAAACTCAGGCAAAAGTCGCGGGGCGCAGAATGGTTTCAGTTTTTACGCACACGGAGACTGTTGGCACGCCTGTGATGCTCAGTAGTTTAGTTTGCACTCTCTGTCGCACTTTTCACGGTTTAATCCGTGCGTTATGACAGACACGGTGTCTGACCTTTAGTGATTATAGTGACATCAATTTTCCCCATGATCATCCGGGATAAAAGGCTGTTTTTAATCCTCAATGGTATAGACTTTTAATAAAACTTAAATAGTTCATTTGAAAACAAATGTATAAGTTCATTTGGCTATGTGTGTTGTTTTTACAATTTTCTTATTAAAACAAGTACGATATATGTCTACTTCTTTGCAGCTGTTTATTCCCAAAGGTAGGCGGGTCGCCAAATAGTATTTAAAGGCTCAATATATATTTGATGTTTGTATTTTGTATTTCTCACAGCTGATTACAGCTTCAGATGTACAATTTGGCCACTAAACATAGTTATGTTAAGACATTATTGATTCAAACCTAAAAAAAAAAAAAAACGTCAGTAAAAAGATATGCCTGAACTGGCCTCCCTTTGCATTTCAAAATTGTGATGACTCGGCAAGGAAAGTTTGTTGCTTTCCTTGCAACAGGACAGGCTGCACATGAAGTCCACTGTTTTTCCATTTCTATAGAACGTATTCATGCACCTGTAATCATTAATACGTCATAGTTTTCCTGTTGTTTGCGTCATGCCTCTTTTGTTAAACTGAATGTGTCACACACAGCACTGTATTGAGCAGTTAAAGATCTCAACCGTGTCTCTACTGTTATACAAATATTGTTTTGAGCAGCATAAAGAACAATGAGAACTCCTGTGGTCATGGCAGACATGACAGGTGGAATCTATGATTTCTGACTTCATGTTAGTTTTAAACTGTTGGCTTCAATCAGATTACTTTAGTGAAAGCAAAAGCAGATCCCCTTGTCTTTTATGTTTGTTGTACATGCAGGGACTTTGCATGCATGTTTCTTGTCAAAGAATGCAGGGTGACATCACTGTTTATAAAACTTCATGACCTTTTTGATTGTCTCCTCCCTGGCACTGTTCATCACTCGTGTCAGCATGCAGGCCTTTATGAGGGAGCGTGCTGATGGTGTGGTCCTTCAGGGTTGTAGCACCCAACAGTCTCAGAGGCTCGCTGCCAAGAGGACTGCCAGCACTCTGCCGGGTGTTTGTGAGAGTGAGAGAGTGTGAAAGAGTGCAACTGCTTGGTGTGTGTGACAAATGAGGAACAGAGGGATGAAACAGGGAAAAGTCACCTGGATCATGTGAAGCAACAGAAGTGGAATTTAGTTTTCCCCCCTTATTTATGTGTCAGATGGAGTGTGATGTGCTTAGTGAGCCTTAGCAGAGCAGTCGGAGAGCAGAGCAGCATGAAGCCTGCCCTGCTGAACGTTCTGCATAGATCCATCCATTTAAAGGAGCAGTTCACACTTTTTGACAATAGGCGGTGTGAATTTTGACTGGTAGTGATACTGTTGAATTGACATGAGCGCAGGCTTTGGATCTGATGTTGGGAGATTTCACAGTGATCCAGTGATTGTTAGACAGAAATGAACCATTAACAAAAATGTTTTAAACTACATCACTGTGTTCAAATATTCTCACCATTAAGAGCAGAATACAACTCCAGCGTGCTGCATTTTAATTTAAAATCCCTCATTTATTCATTTATCGCTTAAAAAAAAATATGCATGGCATATTCTTTTGACAGCTTCTCAAATACAAAGACTTGCTGCTTTGGCTGTAATCCTTGATTGGAGATTGTTCTCGGTTTTTCAACAGTTGGTACAAAAGTGATTCGATAAGGACACCTGGGGCATTATTCTCTAACATTAAAGCCCCTTTTCTTCTGCTGGTACTGACTCTAATCTACTCGACTCTCCTTGCTTTTGTTACCAGGTACTTTTCTGGATTTTATTTTCCAATGCAGATAGGACTCCCTCAATGCTTTTATGGCAATGCTGCATGGAACTTTTGTGACGTCATCTTCAACCCGACACAAACTGGGGAATGTCTCTTCCCCCTCCAGGCGTTGCCACTAATCGAGTAGTCCAGTGAATAAAAAAATTGCAGCTGCTACATTAGCTGGGCGTTATGCAGGATATTTAATGTTGCAAACGCAGTGAACGCAATAATTGTGATGATTTTCTTTGATCTGCAGTGTTTTCACGTACCTTTTTTAGTATCTGCTTAGCTCACTTGGTATCTCGATGGAGGTGATACCAAACAAGTACCAGGTACTATCCAAAACTTTTGCCAAATGGAAAATCAAAAAAGGTGAGGAGAGTCGAGCCGAGCCGAGTTGATACAGGCAGGGGGAAAGGGGCTTTAGACTAAATTCTAATATTCTAAATTATTAATCAGTTAATTAAAATGACAATCAAAATTAATCAGTAATGATAACACTCTACACCCTATCAATTTTAATACTCGTTCAGCCAGATTTTATATCTTGTTTGTTCATTGGGCTTAAATCCTATTGCTGTTCTTCGTCATTTTCAGGAATCCAATGACGTTCATAGTGTTGGTGTTTACATTACATTACATTACAGTATCTTCCATAAGGTTATGAATTCCTGGCAAAGGAAAGTCCTTGTCACTGCCTTATGTAGCCTGTCTGATGGACTCAGCGACACAGTTTACTCCATCTTCCCATTCCCCTCATACCCGCTGCCCCATTAGAGAACACTCCATCGTAGACTGGATGTGTGTGCGTGTGTGTGCGTGTGTGTGTTGTGTGTGTGTGTGTGTGTGTGTGTGTGTGTGTGTGTGTGTGTGTGTGTGTGTGTGTGTGTGTGTGTGTGTGTGAGTGTGTCCGTGGTGCACTGTGTCAGATATATGGTCCCGCTGACAGTCTTCATCTCAGGGACAAGTGGGGGATGGGAAAGAAGGTGGAGGAGTATGAATAGAAGGGAGGGACGGGGAGGCGGAAGTGTTTGGTGAGAGCAGAGTGGGAATGAAAGACTATAATGTTAAAGGACAAGCAGGATAAAACAATCTCATAAAGGATGAGGATATCTTTGGGTTTTCTTTTGTTGTTTAAGTGGTTGTAATTTATATTTTCCTAATGACTTTTTCAAAGGACTGCAAAAGATGTAAGAGTGTGAAAGGTGTTGCTTGTAGTCATTTACCCAGAGAGAGTTATCACCCAAATCTGCAGCTCCTCTCAGCTTTATGAGGCTTTATAGTAAGTTTCAGCTCAGAAAGACAGTTCCAAATAAATTCATCCATCCATTCATTATGTTTACCCGTTTTATCCTGTACAGTGTCTATCCCAGTAAAGTTTGGGTGAAGGTGGGTTACACCCTGGATCGGCCTCCAGTTCGTCACAGGGCCAACACAGAATGACAGACAGAAACCAAACAACCTCTTCGAACAAATTCTTTGATCTGTCATTTACCTAATTTATGTGCACGTGTCTCTCAGTGTGAAAATCTCTACTGTGTTCTGCTGTCATTGACGGTCACATTGGTTTCTCTCGTCCCCTCTGATCTCTGTGTGTTTCACGAAGGGCATGAAACACACTCACACAAAGCGGAGCAGTGGAGCGACGGGGGAAATGAAAATGAAATTACTCGAGTTGACGTGAACTACACTTGTTACATGACTTTAAGTGCAATAAAATCCAACAAAATTAATTTATTAATGGCCAGACGTCGACGCCAAACAATCGGAATCTGTCGAGGATGCTAACGTTAGACACTCTGCTGCTGATTGTGCTTTAGTTCTGTCCAGAGCTGTGGCAGCTCGGCTGCTGATACAGCTGCACCCTCTGACAAGCACAGGAGGACAGGCTTTGATCCATCTTAGCGGTCAGAGAGGTAATACTCCTGGCTTTACGAGAAGGATATTAGTAAGATTTGATGCATTAGTAAATAAAAAAAAGTACACTATAATTCAACACCATACAGTCTTTTAGCACTCAGACTGTGATCACCCCTCATAGTCTATCCTGCCCTCCATCCAAGCGCTCAACCTCAGACAAACACTGTTACTTTCTTTCTTTTTGAAGCTAATGAGCTAAACTCACACATGCGCCTTTGTTTATTTATATTCCTGTTTTCAGAAATTGGACCCCAGTGCCACTGACATGCTGCGGGACGGGACATTAGTTATAAGTACTTCCACTCGAAGTTGAACCCTAATAGTTCGGTAAACAATGTTGTCTGTGCCCCGACTATGCAATCAGCAGTTAGAATAATACGAATGCTTCATTAAATTCAAGGAGCTGTGTGTGTGTGTGTGTGTGTGTGTGTGTGTTGTTTGTGTTCGAGGGGTCCTCTGCCAACTTGAATTATTCAGTTTCTTTGAAAAGCACAAATTCTATACAACACATGTACTGTATGTGTGCATGTTTATATGTTCCTTTTGAACAACAGGAGTCTGTGTGTGTGTGCAGGCAGTTGTGTTTGCATATGTACAGGTAAACTCAAATACCTGTAAATGTGACTAAGCAGCCTGTGCCTGAGCTGCTCTTTTTCCACCCACCTCCTCCTCCTGCTTTACATGCAGTGATGTGTATGTGTGAGTGTGTGAGAGTGAGTGTGTGAGTGTCACTAGCAGATGTTCATGAAAATCTGCCACTCCTGACAGTGGGCAGTCTTTATCACCTCCTTTACCTTTGAGGCTGCGTGCACAGACATTGATGTGTTTTAGCAGTTTTCTGTGGCATTCATCACCTCAAAGTTTTGCAGATGTTTGTGACACAACTATTTCAAGTAACGCCTGTTAGACTGTTGGTACAACATTAACAGACCAACGTGATAATACGGTGTATTCATTTGCTTGTTTTATGGCATAATTTGGCATCGGCTCAAACATGAAGGTGACTTTCTGTGGGTGAGAGAATGAACCTGGCTGGAGATCCGCTGTGACCTCTGATGATGAGCCACTTCAGGTCGAAGATGATGGTGGAGAGGAGATAGACGAGTGTTGTAAATTAGTGCTGGGTGATTTGATTAAAATCATTATCAACCATTTGATCTACAGCATTTTATAAATTAATAACGCACAATGTTTATTTCAGGTCATTTTAATAAACTGTTTCAGAGTAAACGGAGGAGGTGGAATGTGCTGACTGGATGAAAGGTTTGGGAGGAACATATGAAAGGCATTGACTTGGTAAGCAACCCCTCATCCCCGGGCGTCAAATACTGACATTTTGTCAGAGCCTGCTAGCTTCTCATACAGTACATATGCACGAGGTATAAAGTGTAGCCACCAAGAACCAACCATGTGGTTAGGTTGGAGCCAAATGTGTCCAGTCCCAGTTTGGTTTGGTTTGGTTTTGGCACCCAAACTTGGGTATGTTAAATAAGTTAAATAGATTGCATTATGTAAGTAACTTACCTCAATGTAACTAAAAAAAAATCCACATTGATTTTTGCTTTCTCATGGACCCCAAAGTCAAAGTCCTGTGTTGGTTTCATCCAGCCACCACCGGTCTCATCATTATTCCATCACATGACCATCACATGTGTCTCTCTCATGCCAATTGCTTTTACAAATCTGTAGTGTATTTGATGCCCTGGGAATGAGAACAGGATGGGACAAGTACAGGAAGAATGAAGAGTAGAGGAATTAGTGAAAAAGCTGAAAGTAAATAACAAGTGTCTGTGAGAAGTACTGAGACAACATGACCTTCTTGATTGAACTACGACTGCACAACTTCCTTCAAAAGAGAAATTTATACTTCCAAAAAGAAAACAACTTTTCTCCAATCGGATCTTTCTCTCTTTGCGTTGGTTAAACTGTGTTTGGACCTTACAAAATCAGCCTGCCTGCTGCTCACAGCTGCTGCCATTGTTGCGTGTAAATGGTTGTGTGTGTTTGTCGGGGGGAGATTGAGCAGGCGGTTGACACGGTTCTGCTGTTCTCTGTTTGTTCGACTCCTGGATCCTCCACGTTTGTACAGCAGCACCACATAACTGTGATGCTTTGAATGCACAAATGTAGCCTGGTGCTGCCAGACCCGAATTCAGTGCATGAATATATATATATATATATGGCACACTCCACTAGGGATTGTTTCCAGTCGTATGGTGGGCGTAGTCTTCTGGTTCATTTTTAATCTACTGGTGCAGCCTTTAACCAATCGGCATTGACCACCATATGGCGAACTCAACAAGCTGTAAACAACAGAGACTGTCCTCCAATGAGATCAGAGTGCAACACCAAATGCCCACTGCAGACTCCGGCTTCAATTCAATATTTTCTAGCGTCGCCACAACTCATATGGCTTCTTCTAGCTCTACCTCCACCGCCATTGTTGGAACCACATTTAATAACAAAAGCTTGACTTCAACGTCCTCGCACTTAACCACCTCCACTGGTCACTGATTGGTCCGCCCTTCAGAGTGGCTGAGCAAACCTTAACGTAAACAGGATTTCCAGACTATAATCACGTTGAAAACTGAAGCTGTGACCGTAGGTGGGCGGAACCAGGCTAACATGAATGAAGAACATGATCAAACATTTGAAGAGAGATTTTTTTGAAAGTACACTGGAGAAAGATCATTGTGACATCAGAAACACATGTCTGATCTGCATGTTTGACATTGCTGTGGAGGGGAAGTCCACACTGATCAGAACCTCATGAGTAACGAAACTAAATGTTATAAAAATTGAACACCTCAACAGTAGTTCCAGATGTTTAGGTTATGTCTGATCAGAAACACTTGACTTCATGTGTTTGAGTCAACAACATGAAGTCCAGTCAGTGGCAGCTCCCTCAGTGCAAACGTGTCAATAATTATAGAGGTAACATCTGAAATGACAAGAGTAAGCCATGCCAAGTTCCCCTTCTGTCACCCAAGAAGAGGGACCACACTATAAATCCAGCAAGTGACTACTACAGTGTGAAAGTACACAATAACCACTCTTCTGATGTTAGTTTCTCTTGTGAGATGCTGATGGCAAAGTCAGAAGCACGAGCCCATCCATCCTCCCTTGTGTCAATGGTCTATTTTCATGCAGTAAATCACTTTCAGGAGTTTTATTCTACCCACGGGGAACAATCTGTCATTCTGTTGTAATCAAATAAGTGACAAAAATGTCACTAATGTATGCCGCGAAGAAATACAAAAAGAAAACTTTATCCATCTAACAGAACGACTGTTGAATTCACCACAGTAACATACTGGGAAATTCATGACCAAAACTTGACATCCGAAGTTGATCAAACAGGAACGTAATTTGTTTTTTTTGTTAATAAAGAAATCTTTTTTTTTTTTTTAAATTTTGTATCGCTTTTCTGTAAGTAAACCAAGTCACCATGGCCAGAAGATGTTCTGCTGTCTGATTAGCAGTTCGTTTGTGTGCTTACTGCCAAACATATTTAACTACATATTAAATTGATATAGTGGCAATCAAAATGATTGTAAACAACCAAATTTATATTCCAATTTAGTTAATCAAGTTCAGTGTAGTCAAGTGTAAATTGTTCATTTCAATAGTGTATCTGTTGATAAACATAATTTTTAAATCATTTTCCCGATAATCTAAATATATCTATGGCAAAGTTTCGACTCTATTTCAGACTGTTTAACTTGACCGAATGTCTCGATTGAGTCAAGTAATGTTAAGCCACTTTCGATCGTAGAAAGTCGGTAATACAAAAATGTGTGATGCAAGTACAGAGGACATTTCGTACTCTCCCACATCCAGCCTGTTGATGTATGGGGTGTTTTCACTGGCGCCTTGGTGTATGACTACAATGACTACAAGAGGCCATTTAGTTTTTATGTCTGCGAGCTTCTCTGCCAGTCTCCTCGTTTCTCTGCAGTTGCTTTGCTTTTTCTGCTGCTATGATGATGCTGCATCATGCTGAATCATGCTAAAATTCTCCTTATTTCTTGTGCTTCCTTAGCTCTATCTACATTTCCCAGAAATGTTCAATTTCCTGACTTTGGTCTTTGATAAAGAGACTGAGTTCCAGGCCTTGAAACATTCATTCAGAAACTGATAAATAATGGCATTGATACTAAGGCCAAACTGTATTCCAAAAGAATTTCACAGTTACACAATAATTAATCTGCTGTCATTATTTCATAGCATGATAAATACTGCATATTTTGCTGTAGTTTTTTATTCATATTGTATGGGTGCTGAATTTTGATACTTTTATGGCACTGACAGAACTGCTTCAATACTATAGAATAAAAAAATGCCTTGTCATTCGGTGCCAAATTGTCATTCGGTGCTACATCCACACCAACACTTCAGAGGCCGGTATTGAAGTGAAGGTATCAGTACCGTTAGCATAGTATTGAAATTATTTTAACAATAACCATATTATTCTTTAATTATCAAGTACATACTTGGGTGCAGCAAGAAAAAAATAAGGGCAAAACTTTGTATGTCTTCCCACTTACTGTACCTGAAAGGTGGATAACATGACATGGCATCTGCAAGTTCAGAGGCAACTTACAGTAGATCTTTGTTCAGTCAGTCAAGTTGGCAATTCTGTTTGGAAACAAGAGAAGCAACAGCTACACGTGCACAGATCGGCCCAACCTAAAATCAAATGCAATTAATATCCACAAACTCCTTTTATAATGTTTATGTTGTAAATTGCCCAAAAAAACTAAGAAGTAACAAAGCTGGAAACATGTGACCCAGGGTGGTAGATTCACAGCTTACACACAAAAATGCATCGTGGACTGGCGAACACTGTGCAAAACAATTCAACAAGTTCTTATGTGGGAGCTTGTTTGTGTAGTGCACTGCAACATGAGGAGTTTGGCAGCCGGTGTGTCGTGCACCTCTTGGACCATGTGCCGTGACTGCTGAGGTTGATTATGGGTTTGAATCCCTGGTCCTGCTGCGCCGCTTTACTGCATCATCTGTCTCTACTCAACTGGAAGTGAACAAAACATCTGAGGTGGGCAAGCCAAACCCAGAACAAATAAAGTAAAGAGATTACTTAAGACATTAAAGAACCTCATATCACCATTTCACAATTAAGAAAAGAAGGTTGATGGACGTGAGGGATTTGTTTCCGTGCGTATTCTTCATTCTTTCCAGCTGTCACTCGGCGTGAAAATTTAACCAGACAGATAGAGTTCAGCAATGAAAAGGACAGATAACGAGAGAAAGCAGAAGGATTCCAATGAGGTAGAGGAGAGAAAAGAGTTTAAGGAGATGTCAAGGAAGGCAGAAAAAAAAAGAGCCTGGATAAAGAGAGAAGGGAGATAAAGAGAAATGAAAAGGAGAGAAATCAAAACAAACTTTTTAAACGAAAGAATTCTACAAGCGCCGAGTGAGGGTGTTGAACTAGCATACATACAAGGTGTGAAGATTCTGTGAATGTGTTCGAGAGAGAGCGAGAGATGCCTGCGCTCGTGTATTTCTGCTTGTCTGCTCGCAATATGTGAGCGTTCTTGAATTCTAAGAAGCTCTCCTGGCAGCCATTTGATGGGCCAGTGATCCGTGCTGTGCATGAGTTGAGCCACCTGTCTCTCACACACACACACACACACACACACACACACACACACACACACACACACACACACACACACACACACACACACACACACACACACACACACACACACACACACACACACACACATGCACGCAAAGCTTGACTCACAACCAAATATGTAAAACTGTTTTTCTAGATATATTTCAGATGTGTTGTTATAATTTCCTGTTAATATGAGTCTAATTGTTAAACTATATGTTGTAACAGAATTCAGCTGTTTAGATGTCTCATTCATTTGAAAGGAACTCTTTTGAATGGCAACATTTTACACCGTTTTTCTGTCATGCATTCATTATCATCAACATTTGCTGTTATGTCGAAGTGTGTTTGAGTCCTAAATTGAAACTATTTGTCATTTTTTACACGCAAAAAGTAGAAATTGTGTTTATAGTAAAATTGTGTTATTGAAAGGTTGTTATTGAAAATGTATATTGGTCAAATCAGATTTGGTACAGATCATTTTGGTGACAGGAATATATTCACACTGCTCATAAACCCTCTTGTATGATTTCAGCGTTATTAGCGCAGCTCTGGTATCGTGAATAATAACGATGCAGTGATTGTAATGCTAATAATCTCCAACCATACTGTCGAGTTACTGTAGCATGGGAGCAGTTCTCTGCTTGGTCTTGGTCTTTCTCCTCTTCTCTCTCTGTAGCATATATCACTCTATCAGTAGGTCAAGGACGCAGTAACTGCTGGTAAGGAGGCCACACGGAGTGAGTCTGTCCCTTAATACCTCTGTCCCTCCATCTCTCCCACACACACACACACACACACACACACACACACACACACACACACACACACACACACACACACACACACACACACACACACACACACACACACACACACACACACACACACACACACACACACACACACACACACACACACACACACCGAGATGAAGTGATAGCCCACTGCTTCTTTTCCCCAGCTGCCCTTTTTGTGTTTTTAAGCCTTTTTATTTATGACAGCAGGACAAAAGAAGAATGAGAATGTGTGTGTGCTTGTTTGTGCAGTGAATGAACAGGTGTCACAGTAAACACACTTTTCTTTCCTCTCTTTCTTCTTTGTCTGACGGGGAAAATCACTCTAGTTTGGCTTCCATTTCCATTACCTTTTTTTATTTTTAATTTTTTTAATTTTTTTATAATACGTTCTCTGTATAGAATGTGATCATCTTCAGACCGAATCGCAGAGTGCAACAGGGGAATTAGAAATACTGACAAATGTAAACAGCGAAAGGGTCAAAACAACAGGTGACAAGCAGCTAAAAGGCAATTTGCAGGGCTGTTGCTCTTTATTTGAGGGAAACTGAATGAAGCTGTGACTGGAGGGACAGTTACTGACAAATACAGGAATGAGCCTTGTCATTGTAAATCACAGATATCGCAGCAATATAACGCTTGTCACACTTAACTAATCCACACAGACATTCTCTCTCTGGGACGGTTTGATGTGGCGAGTTATAGAAAGGCTTGTTTAAAGACACTGATGCTAAATGGAAGTCATCTGTTTGAAGGAGGGTCACTTTGACCGTTTACCGGAACTGCTGTCCCGAAATCAACGTGCTATTTTCATGTATTTTAAAACACATTTTTCCACCTACATTTTAGCCTAATGGCAGTAACAAATTGTTCCCAGACACAAATTCTCTGCGTACATATAAGGGTCTGGTAAGGCTCTGTCGGACATTGTGTCCAATCATTGCATCATAAAGGGTTTAGAACTCGGGGTTCATTTTGAAACTATTGCAGCAGCCTTTAACGGGTACTGACCAACATTTGACGTAATGTTATTCACCGGAATTGTAAATGACGGAGACCCTCCCCCCAAAGTGAGCAGGTTGAAAATATGTGGGTGACGCCAGGCTAGTAATGAAACACCTTTGTCATAGTTTACATCTATGGTAAATGCAACTTAATCTGCTCAAGACACTGTTTCAATTTATTTGGGATGTCCTGATTCCCAATCTGCAGATACAATTTGATATGTAGAAATTGCCGCTGTTGCTGACTAAATTTGTCACTCCTCAGTTTTTCATGAGCTTCTTCAATACTTGAAAATACTTGATGTCCTGATCAAAACTATTTGAGCTTTGAATAGGATATGAATGCGACTCCTTGATGACTCATTTAACCAGGAAAGATTCTGGCATGTCACAGCAGGAAAAGTGCAGATGTAATTGATAACATCAATCATTACTGGGTGCCACTCAGTTGGTCTAATTTTAGGGGTCGGGGATATTGTGCATGCTTTCTCACTGTCATGCGTTATTCCGACATTTGATGTAATTGAATTAAATCTGTTTCACCTGTGCTGTTTCAGGAAACCAAACTGTTTGCTGTGAAAAAGGGAGGCAGTACACTCCACAGCAACGGCTTTCAGACAGCACTTTAACCCAACAAGGGACGAGGGTAATTCTGGTCTGTCATCATGGATTTAAAATCTGTTTTAAAGTGAGATACCCCTTTGTGAATGCTATGCACGCTGGTCTTCGCTTATAAGAAATAGAGGAGAGATTGAGTCTTAAAGCTGTATTTTACCTGACTCAGTGGCCGAGCTTGGTGTTGGTGAATGTTCAAATTTGTGAACACACTGGTGTGAGAAACTCTACTTTTCAATCTCATTTGCAGCAAAATGATGTGCTGTGGTGAATGAGAGCAGCACTGAAGCGGTTGGAGGTGGAGAAAATCTAACAAGTGTGTCTAACAAGTGCAAGGATCTGCATTTGAACTGGACAAAATTATTTTAGCGGATACGAAACTTTGTCCCTGATAAATGTACTTTTTTGGCAAGACCAAAACAATGGACTCCAGCACAACGTGGTTGCAGTGAGCTTGAGCTGGAACAGTCTTAGGTTCCGCATAAGCCCAATAATGTTTTTACTTTTAAGTTCAAACGCTCATTGAAATGATTGATTTGATCAGCCAATCAGATGGTTTGATTCGCCACGTCACACAATATGTTGTTGGGATTTGGAAGGTGTGCGTGCTTTCAAGTTGTGGGTAGCAGTCAGTAGCAGTAATATGAAATTTATTAACATAACGTTGATGAGGCTGCGGTGGAAGTTGGTTTGGTTTGTTCTCCTCTTGCATTGCAGCTATTCCTCAGTGAATTACAGCTGAAAGTAGCTGCAGTATTTAGCGAGAATAAGCCGACAGGTGTGAAGGAGATTATCAGACGTTTGGGTGCTGCTAGTTATTTCATGTTCCATACATGTAGTCTTACCAGGTGTCGGACCAGGCTGCTCTCACATTCCTTATCAAACCCATCCTCTCAGGGCGGTTTGCTTTAATGCTCCACCAAAGTGTGCACCCACACATGCTAGCACTGAATTTGGCTGTGGGCTTTAAGCAGTAGTTTCGGGGCCCTGACTGGACTTACTGGAAATGTCAGATTTTTAAAGTGTTCCAGCACGCAGAGGGAACATTGTAGCACAGAATGAACAGAATTACTTTCTTGATTATGTTATGGAAAAGCTTTACACGCAGAAACTGTTTCTGGTTGACTGTGTTCACTTCTGTAGCGGTAAGAGGGAACAAAATGTAACTTAAGTGTAACTCAGACTATTAAAACCAGAGTGATTTATTATTTGCAGTTTGTGGATTTAGTTCAAGTTGAGTGTTAGTGTTTGCTCTAGTCTTACTGGAAGTTTTTGTTATGCCTAAATTGACACAGCTGCATTTTTTTTTTCAAACAACACCAGTGACAACAGTGAGAAAAAAGCTGTCAAGAATTATATCATTAAAGCAAGCCATTGCTGTTTTGTTGTGTGTGTCATGCGTTAGCCAAAAGCTCTAAAATGATGTCAGCAGCTGATGACAACACAATAATACAACTGGCAACATAACATTTAACAAATCATTCAAGTGTTCCTCCACGTATAGAGCTGCTCTTAGCATTTTTATTTACATCATTTACAATATATAAAAATACAATAGTATTGCTAGTAATATGCATCTTTTGTTGGTCTTGGACTTTAATACTTTTATGGCACTGACCAAATTGCTTCGGTACTATCCTCTTGAAAAATGCCTTGTCTTTCAGTAGCTAATTTCAATATCCAAGCTACATCCACACTAACATGTTTTCTTTTCAAACTCATAATTTGCTACGTTAACGCGAGTAAATCTCATCCTCGTCAGTCAGCCGCAGCGTTTACCATACGTAGCCTTTACTTAGGCGTCCCGCTCACGTAGAAGATATCCCTCCGTTTCAACCTGGTAAAACTAACGTTCGAATGCCTTACTTCACTCTTTTTGAAGTCATTTTTGATTTGCTTGCACTGCAGTAACTGAAGGCTTCTCTGTGCAGCTAGTGTCTGGCTCACTAATGTCTACCAATAGCATGTGGTGCGTTTAGTTAACGTTGGTCAAAAGAGCATCAAGCAGTAACTTGCACGTGAGGTGTTTAGAGGACATCTGTTATTTATAGCTACAAAGAACAACCTGGGTTACACTCTCCCCATCTGAACTGCATGAAAACTGAAGATTAGTACCTTAATATGTAATAATAATAAAAAAAAGTATCATTCAGGAACCGTTACTAAAGGCAAGGTATCAGAATTAGACATTTTTTTAACTATACCCGGCCCTACAAGGGCAAGGCACATTATTTTCATATAGAAAGACATTTTTGAATTATGTTTTGTCTGTTGTTGCTGTAGTCTGAAAAATATTTTTTTAAATCCTAGATCACGTCTGAAAGGAATCTTTTTTTGTTGTTGTTGTCTTTTCTGGAATGTTATCACCAAGCCCGTCCTTTCTGTCTCTTGACTGAGCCCACTGGCTGCTTTGAAACACTTGGGGATGTGTTCATTTGAAAGCTGTTCTGATAGTTTTGTGGGAATCTCAATGAAGCAAAGTGCAACATTATTGAACAACAATGTGATTAGATGCAGTGAAAGAAAAGAGATCATTAAAACATGGGATGTAAAAGGAAATAGGGTGTAGCAAAGTGGAATATCATAAAGAAGAGCAGCATGGTGAGCTCAACTGGTAAATTGTATGGCTGAAACGGGAGGCAGGATTGTTTGTGCTCCTAAAAATAGTCCTTAAATGTCTTCTGATGTGCCAGTGCTGAGAGAAACAAACTTTCAGCTCAATTTAAGTACAGAATAACAGCGGGCCATGCAATAAAAGAGCTCCAGAGAGAGAAGAACACTGAGTGGTATAATTTCACCTCGTCTTAATGTCACAAAGTGCTCTGCAATGTCTGTGTGCTGTCCAGTACAGGAGGAACTACTAATAACAAAAAGAGCTTGAGCCATTTGACTGTTTTTACATTTTCTTGCACACCACTTGACTTCAGTTCTATTTTTTTTGCTTATTGTCTTCACTCATTATTTCCTCCATGAAGGCAATATGGTGTCCTTTTTTATCTATAGCCTTCGTGTCAGTACTCTCATTTAAACAAGAGCTCAGATTTTCCACCAGAAACATCCTTTACGGGCAGAAAAAGATGGAAAGAAAGAGCAGGATAAAAAACAACAGGAAATTTGATACAGAAGAAACCCAGTGCATTAAGTGAATTGAAGCATGTAAGCACTTAAACTGAGGGATAAGCACATATAAAAAAAAAAAAAAAAAAAAAGACGTGCAGCTTTAGCTGCAAGGAACAGCTTCAATCACTTTGCTGAAATCCTCACGTTTGATCTAAATTGTTTAATCCTATTTTATTGTTTTTGTGTTTGCCTTATAGTTTAATTGTCTACGGCCTTGTATTGTAATGGCACAAGTGCGTGTGGGCTGATATGTGTGGGCATGATAACACCAGGAAAAAACCCTGAAAACATTGCTCGCTGAGTCATTTTGGGCTGTAATGGAGTCCTTTTAGACCATGACGCATTCTTATTTTCTAAACAGGCAAAGAAATCTGCCAGTGTGGTGGAGAGCATTTCCACTGTATGTTCTAAAATCAAGTCTTATTTTTCCCTTGTTTTAATGCAGCGATCTCAACTATTATGTCAAGGTTAAGACTCAAATACAGGCAGAAATTATGTAATAAATTGGAGATTTTGTTTTGGTTTCAGGTGTTTTTTTTTCTTAATTTTCCCTTCAGATTCATGCTGCCATTTCTCAGAAACCTCTTCTGCCTGCAGCAGGACAGATGGATCTTGAAAGAGATAAATATGGAGCAAAAATCCAAAGCAAAACACCTCTTTTTCTTTTCTCTCTCTCTCTCTCTCTCTCTCTCTCTCTCTCTCTCTCTCTCTCTCTCTCTCTCTCTCTCTCTCTCTCTCTCTCTTTTTCTCCCTCCCAGCAATTACAGCTCACTCTTTTTAAGGGCGAGCGCGCTGACCTGCTGTGTGGGCTGCCTTGCATGGCCTTCTCTGATATGGAACATGGCCGCTCTTGTGTGCGTCAGTGGGCTGGATGGTGGTTAGAAAAAGACAACAATGTACACATTAGAGAACTTAATCGAGCCTGTCTTTCTTTGACTTCTGGAGGTAGATATTTTGTCTTTTAATAAAAAGATGTGATAAATGGAAGTAGGGATGTTTTCTGTGAAGTATCTGCACACCTGACCTCCCAGAAATGTCAAACCTGCTTTCACACTCATTTGAGCATTGTGTGACCACAGCTTACTGCATTACAAAAAAAAACTCAACTCCAAGTTCATTTATGTATTTTCATTGAATGGAAACAAAACATTTCCGGCATTATCTGACAGTGAATAAAAGCGCAGCGTATGGGCAGCATTAGCTGATATTACAGAACAGCTGTGTCCTCCTCAATGCTAATTGATTCTTAAAGACCCTTTTGATAACCTCTTTTATTTGCTCTTGGAAAAGCATCCACTTCACATTTGTTAACTGGGTTTGAATGAAATAGGGTAGGAACATAATGGAAAGAAAAGACAAAGCATACCTCATCACACATGCAGGATCACGGTGGATTCAGTGTGTCTGCACCAAACGGCAACCAACAGTGATGTTACCCATTAGTTTGTGAGCGGCTGTTATGAAGCCTCGAGTTCGAATTTTGCCCGGCGCCATCTTGCTAGTTACGAGCGCTTTGGAGCTGGAATTGACCATATTTGGACGAGCTGAAGGGGAGCGAGCGGTGGATCTGACTCCATCTGATTGGAAACCCGCCGACACTACGCCTACCCATCGATAGCTGTGACCTGAAACAGACAACCCCCCTAAAACACAGCTTTTTGAACCTTATTTTATAATTAATGATGGGATTATTTTCAGATGGACCTCCAGAAAACTAAAAAGAAGGAGCGTCTAGCAAAACTGAAATAACTCGTGGAGAAATTTTGTTGACCGAGAATTTTATGAGACTGGTTGAATGGGAGTCTATGGAGGTGGAGGCTTTTTGGAGCCAACCTCTAGTGGCACTCGATGGTATTTCAGTTTAAGGCACTTCCGCATCTGCCTCCTTTTCAGTCCGATGCACTCTTGGACAGTTTTGACAGTGACTGGAGCCACGAGGTTTCTCATGTCACAGGAGCATATCTAAAAAAAAAAAAAAAAAAAAAAAAAGCACTTGTTGCCAAGCTCTGAACAGTTTGTACCGTGTGCAGTAATGACTCTGCGGTTACATAACAGTAAAAATCAGAAAGGCACCAAGGATAACAGAGAGTTAGCAGTGAGCAGCGGAGTTCGTAACACAGTGTGAGGATCTCTTGCTGTGCTATTGCATCTCTCTCTTTCCTCCCTATTCTTTGTTTCACTTAATTTATTACCGTCACTAAAGAGACAAAAAACACGACTGCAGGAGACTTGGATATGCGTCAGTGTGTGTCCCTCATGTGGATTGGAGTGCGGTGTGCTGGGCTGCTGTGCTTGTGAGCCTGAAAGCCGACGAAAAGCTTTTCATCTTTAATACACTTTAATAAAAACATAATTAACCGTTCGAAACAAACTCCTGTTGTTAAGAAGTCTCCAATCAGAAAGTTTAGTGTCAAAAATTACAGTTTCAAACATGAATCAATTTATTGGAGGATTTTGTCTAAAGTCAAGTTATCACAATGAGATTTTTAGTACTTTTCTGTTATCGAAAACAGATAATTATTTATCAGTAATAACTGTCTTGTCGTCAGTCTGACTTCATTTCAGTACATTTTTGACAGAGTTGTATTCACTGGACTCATTTCACTATAGTTTCCTTTTTGGTTAAAATGTTGTGTTTAGACCTAAACATTTAAAATTATTAACAGGTTACTTGGTGGACCACCAATTAACTTAATTAATAATTAGATAATAAGATTTTTCTTTTTTTTCTTAAACCCTCGAAATGGCTGGATTTTTTTTTTTTAATTGATTAGGTAAAGAAGACTGGAAATCTGAGTTGAAAAATTCAATATTTTGTTCTTTACCAAAAACATGTTAAACAGATAGTGAAGAGTCATAAATATGATAATGGCATTTGCCATCATACTTGACGGAGATGAATTTAACAAACGATAGGTGAGACAAATAGAAAATATATTGTTCGTGCCATCAAGTTGGGTTAGAGAGGAATCCTTTTGATGACATTATAGTTTATTGATTTCAAAGTTGAACAGTTGTTTGAACATTTCATTCTTTTAACTTTTGTCTGTTTTGCTTTTTCTTTGCAGGAAGTCCATGAAATTCTGAAAGAATACGAACTGAAATATTGCTTTGTGGACCGCAACAAAGGCACAGGTAAGACTCACATATGACCTGAAATGCAGGGACACTCACACAAAGACACCTGTCCTCCTATATTTGTGAGGACCCTATTTGATGTAATGCATTGTTTATCCCCTGATAAACTAACTAAGCTAAATAACTTCTCTCAACTCAGATCGTTAAAGTGCCCTTTGAAGAAGTGGCAACTAGCCAAAATGTACTGTGGCTGAAATGCCAGTTGGTGCTCACAAACATAGATGTACAAGAACACACACACACACACACACACACACACACACACACACACACACACACACACACACACACACACACACACACACACACACACACACACACACACACACACACACACACACACACACACACACACACACACACACACACACACACACACACACACACACAGCTCTGATCAAATGAGCCTGTAAACTAAACCCTAAACATACAGCAATAGCATAGTGATAAGTGATAAGGAAAGTAGTGCAGTAGTGACATTCTCAGTGTGGGTGGAGTTATGCAGGAGGAATGAATGTAATAGTTTAACATACCGTAGAAACAGTGTGAGACTCGTGGACACGTTTGTCTCAAGTGACCACAGTTTGTTTACTTTTTCATTCAGGGCAGTATATATATATTTTTTCAATTATATGCAAAGTATTATTGTAATACTGAATGTAACAGTGATGCTGTTTATATGACTGACTATACTACATGCAGGTTTAGGTCCACGCAAGGTATAAAAATCCACAACTGACTCAAATAAATGAAATCCAGAGAGTTACAAAGTGCACGACGCCCCATAGACTCCAGTGAGTTTCTTTTAATTAGTTTGTATTAATATTAGAAGTTATGATTTTTTTTAATTTTCTTTATACCATATCTTGCCTTTCACTCTGTCTGTCTTTAACTACACCTCCTGGAGTTCACGTTTAGAGTATAAATCACTACATAGCATAACCACTACATACCTAAATTAACCACATTTTAGACAAATTTGAATTATAGTTGTAACCCTGGAATATAGTCCAATCTATAAATTAATCGAGGAGAAAATGGTGTTGTATTGATTTTAGAAGGTTTTTCCACGTCCTCCTCACCTTCTGAGTACATTTGGTCGTTATAGGTCTGAAAATAAAAGAACACACACACACACACACACATACGTGACCCCCCCCCCTCCCCCCGCCCCTAGAGTGTGTCCCTTTCCAGGCAAATATTACATAGTGCCTATATTTAGTTGGGGCAGTCAGCCAAGCACCTGAAACATAACACTTTTAGAAAGTTGAGCAGAGCTGTAAACAGCTGAGATATCAAAGCACCAGCCCGTCCAAAAGGTTAATGGTGTTTCAGAGCAAATGAGAGCCTGATGAAACACGGGCCCTCACCGGACCAGCAGCCATGCTGCTCTGCTAATTAGGTCGCTGCTGTGGCGTCGGGCGTTGACGGACAGAGGTGGGTGGAGTGGGAAGAGAGTCGGACATCACGGACATCAGAGGCTGTTTAAGACAAAGTTACATTTTTCTTACCAAACTCGTAGTGATGCCTGCAGCAGAACCACGCCCTCCCTATTTTTCCCTTCTTTTTCTTTCCCATTTTCTCTCTCTCGCTGTCAGTCCCTCTCCGACGGCCACCCGTCCCTGCCAAGGTGTCTGTTGGTTCTCCGGTTAACTCACCACTTTCACCCTCTCTCCTATTTTTGTTTCTCCATTTCAATTTTTTTCTGTAAAGTACCGCACATTTTATTTTAAAGGACTTACTCCAGTAACTTGCCAACCTAACATGGTAACTTCTGGGTGTCTCCGTATTGGCGCTTTGAATTAAGATGGAGAACGTTTTCGGAGACATTGACATACATCTTCAAAGAGTTCTGTTGAGGGCCTCGGGTGAAAGCAAGATAAGTAGGTATATTTTACTTTAAAGTTACAGTATATTTCCAGGTAATAATGTCGTCACTAGCTTGTGTCATCCATCGGCACCGCTCTTTCTTCAACATTTTCTTCTTTACCACAGCCACAAAACCGTTTTGCCCCCTTCACCTTCATCATGTTGGCTTTCAAGTACTATGCTCGAACATTTTTTTTTGTCTAATTAAACATACTCGTCCATGAACTCATCCATTGAGTCATTAGTGGCGTCACTTTTAATGGCACATGGTTGGCCTGCTCGGCTGTAGATTGTTATGAGACATCCTCCCGACAACTCACGGGTTATCAACTTTATCCACCCGGCTGGAAAACAGTTCTTCAGTTTGTGCGAGCTTATGTTACTTATTTTACAACTTTAACACTAAGCTGAACCACCCTTAACCTTAAAACCATTGAACTTTTTTCGAGATCTGTTTATTTTTCCACCCGTGATGCTGTGCTGAGGCTGAGCTGCTGGCTTCGCGTTGTGCTTTCTTTTTGAGTCCAAGTGGCCAAGCTCCAACTTGGAACAGTAAGACTTAGTTATTCTGCTCATTAACGCTTTTATCTCGCTGAAAAAAAGTACAAATGGGATTGTTTTAGGTGGGATGCAGCCTCAGCAGGTGGGGTAGGTGGCGAGTGTATGCGAGTGTTTGTGCATGTGTGTTGGGAGATCCCCGAATGCTTCGGTTAGAGGTGTGGAAGATTGATTTCAAGCCTGTGTAGCTTTTCACATTGTGTGGAAATGTGTGTACGTGTGTCAACCCAATTTAGTTACCTCATTAGGACCTTTTCCGTTATCAACACCAACCTTGTCGGGACCAGTAGTTTTCTTGTGGCCCAGTCCTGATTAGCCCAAAGGGTATTTCTGAGGTCCTGGTCAGGGTTAGCGGATGGGTGTGAATTGGGATTAGAGTTAGGCATGTATTGGTTATGGTTAGGGTAAAGACTGTCCTTAATGAATGGAAGTCAATGCGATGCCCTCACAAGGATAGCTGTACAAACTGGTGTGTGTGTGTGTGTGTGTGCGCGCGCGAGTGCATGTGTATGTGTAATATTTGGCCTTCATCCAGTAGCTCTCTGGCTTTTCACCTCGTCACTTACCGTAAACACACACTCCCGTGAGACCTCAGCTCCTGTTGCTTTGTACTTGGTATATGTGAGTTCGTGCCGACAGTTTATACATGCGTATATGTTTTAAAACAAATTTATAGCTGTGTTTCTCTATTTTGTAACAGGGAAAAGTAGTGTCAGTCTAGCGTGTGTCTGTGTGCATGTTTTTGTGTGTTTGTGACTCGGACTTGCCAGCCATTGGATCAGTTTTCATGGCAGCTGGATAACATCACACCAACCAAGTGTTTATGGTCTGAGTCACCCTCTCCTTCCTCTCGCGCTCTCTTCTCTCTTTCACATTTTGTCTCTCCGGTGAAACAAATCACAATATTCTCTCTTTCTTTCACTCTCTGCCACCATGTAGTAGTTGAAGATTTGAATGTGAAGGGGCTAAGAAGTTAAAGCTCGAGTTTAGTCCTTCAGCGTTGTTGAGAATACGTAATAGTGTAAACTCTCTGGTGTTTACTGAAAGGAGAAGATGCCAACCTTGTATATTGTGTCTCAGAATGTTCTGTGCACAAACTGGCTGCATACTGGTTTGACAGTTTCCACTCGAGGGAGGATGGTAACTCAGCAGCAATTTAAATCTTGAGAAGCTGAAAAAATAGAATTGGAGCTGAAAGTTGAAATGAAAAGTCATTATTGTTGAGTGTCCTTTGTCATATTCTGTTAATTTCGACAAGTGTGAATGTGAGCGCATTCCTTCACTTCAATATTTTTGTTACTTTCATGTCTCAGAGGCCTGGTTGTGTCTCTCCCTCTGTGCTTCATAAAAGTAGAATCTTTGATCACAAAGGTTTATTTGTGCAAACCCTTTTTATTTTATTTTTTTGTAAGGTGCTCTCCACTGATGTATTTCCAAATAAAAATGGATGGAGGTCTGAAACTTCCGTCAGCTCGTCCCTGGGGATCCCAAGCTGCGCCTAAATCTTTCGGTGTAACCCAGAGTTCACGACCATCGGTGAGGCTAGGGATGTTGTTTGAATAGATAGGGCTTTAGTCTGTTACAGCCACCACGTTACTGCTACCGCTTCTCAGTATTTCATTTGAAGCCCTTCTTTTAAGTGAAATGCCCTCTCGCATTCTAGCACTCACAGTCCAGCCCAATGCTAGTTTCCGAGTTATTCTTCTTTCTATCGTAAAATGACAAGGTACATAGATTTAGCAGTTGAATAGTCGATTGACATTTACATTAAACGTGGGCATCAAACTCATCATGTTAAAACTTTTCAGGAGAAATAATGAATTTACAAAGAAACCTTGAACACGAGTGTTACAGAAGCGAGGCAGGACTTCGACGCACGACACAAGCAGGTGTTGAGTCTGAGGGACGGGGATGGACTGAGGGAACGTAATGTAATCAATCTTGCCTCATATTGTTGTGAGCTCTCAGCAGAGAATTAGCTTTAGCCTGGCGAGGTAATCTGTTCATCTGTTTTACAGGGACGTAGCGGGCTTTGGTGTAATGTGTTCAGCTTGAACAAGGGAGGTGAGCAACAAGTCAGAGGGTTCATTTGCCCCAAAGGTTAAACTGGGAAAATGTTTAATTTTTCATGATGTGGAATGATTTGCCTAGAAGTCATGTTGCACACTTGAAGAATTAAACAGATTCTTTTGTTAATAGAGAAAATATTGAGCCATGTTGCAGATTTTATAGCACAGTACTCGAAAGAAGCTGTGTGTTTTGTCATTATGATGCAGAACACAGCTGTTATCAGTCAAATTAGCCTAAAATAGGAAATTGGTTTTATATATCTTTCTGCTGTTGTTATCAGCCTCTGGGCTCTGTAATAAACTCACAATGAAATATTAATCATATGAAGGCAATGAAAGTTTCCTTTGTGAACTTTAAGGATTTTCACAAGAAGGTTTTAGTGTCATCAGATAAATACATCTTTAATGTCTCAAAGTTTATGGGATTACGTCTTTGGTAGAGAACATGTTACCCAACATAGAATAATAGTTTCACAGTGGCAGTCTTGTTTACACAGAAATATTCTCTGAGTTATTATTTGACAAAAACACCATTTATTATAAACAATGATTCACCAATATAGTACTTCTCATCCAGGAAATCTGAAGCAGAGATGATGTCTTCCCCCAAAGGTTTTGAGCCACATTCAGACCTCTAACATTAAGAAGCTGCTGCACAGACATTTATCCAACAGGTCATCCTCTGTCCACAGTCATTTTTCATTGTTATTTCCTAACATCAATTATGGTATTTAAGAAATCTTTGTGGGTCAGACACTGCTGTCAAGTAGGTATGGATAAAAAATGGCATCATTTCCTCCGGGTCCTTGGAAAATGGCAGTGTGGGTTTATGGGTGCAGAGATTTTTATATAATTGGTGTGAAATACAGACATACTGTACTCCCTGAGCTGAGTGCATCGCACATGCAGACACCAAAACATACTCAATGTCTAAGGCAGCCAAAATCCACTGACACCATAAAGTTGAGATCAGGCCTCTCTGGAGGTCGTACGATCCGCTGCGGGACTCCTCCGTTCTCCCTGTGCCTGAAAAAGGTTCTTTATGACTGTAATCTGGCTGTATGATCGTTGTCATGTCCCAGAATGACTTTCTGACTGATCAGACGCCTCGCTCATGTCACTGTATTTATAAGAATACAGTTATCTAAACGGACGACAGCTTTTGAATATATAGGGTTACATAGATTTGCATTAAGATTGTGACTCATGAATGAAAAATAAAGTTACATAAAATGGAACGTTGCATTTGATTTTCTCTAAGCAATTCCACTATACACCATTCTTTTAGTTGTACACATCATTTACTGCAATAACTAAAAAGCAACGGACTTGTCACAGACAACTTTACTGAGGTTGTATTTTGAATTGGTTTTGCCGTCATTCCTCATTCTCTGAGATCCTTGTCTGTTAGTTTTTTTAAATTTGTAACTGCTGGTTTTTGCTAGTTTTTTTTTTTATGCAGTCAGTATGTGATATACTGGATAACACTGGGTAACCAAATTTTTACTTTTATTTGTGGTCCCACAAACTAGAACAGGTGGACCTTATAGCACTTTTGATACTAAATTCGAAATGTGTCAATGTTTTTTAGGTAACAAACTACTTATTGTTTAATTAATTAAATATATTGAATTTGATCATTTTGTTTATTCAATTTTTATTTATTTATACATTTTAGTTTGTTTTCCTAATCATTTTACTCTGTTTGAGTATATTATTCAACCTTTAATCCAGCCTCTGGTGTTTCCTCATTACAGATTTGTGTGATCTATTACATTTCCTGAGATCCAGTTTTCCTGGTTTTTATTGAGTCTTTTATTTTGTACGCATTTCTTTTGCTTTGCTCGCGGATGGGACGAAGAGGGTACCCTCAATTAAGGTAAAAGGTGATGAGGAAGAGGAGCTTTGTTTGTTCACTTCTTGATAAGTTCTCATGAACCCACTCCGTAGCAGCGAAATGCTTCTAATTAGCAGACATCTTAACAAGATTCACCTTTTGTAGAAGTGTTTGCATCTTCCATTAAGGTACTTCAGTGTTAGAGTTTATTTTCCTCCAGCAGTTTCTCCTGGGATATGGGTGTTAATTACACTGAAGATAATTCTCTCTGGATCCATTAGTAATTGACCTCATGGTAATTTACTCACAGTGCACATCTTTCCCTTCTTTTGCTTTAATTGAATTTGTCCTGGTGTAACAACAGAGATGACCATGATAAACCAGTTGTCCTCTTGTGATTCTCTGAGGTGTTTTTCCTCACTGTTTGTGCGGTAGTCTCCGCTGGCTCCTCTCCCGACCTCTGCTCTAATTGAAATGTACTGCTCGGAACAGCTTTGGCATGCATCCGCACCTCATGACCATATCAATGGACTGAGCCAGCCTCTACCGTTGGACTTATTAGGTCATACAGATGGGAGTGTTTATGTTAGTGTGTCCTGCAGTGCACAGATCTGTGTTAATGTGTGTGTTTAAGCGTCTCCTGCTGTGTGTGTACATATCTTTGTGTCTCCATTTTGCGGCTTTGCGCCGGGCTGCTGCTTCAGCTCCTCGGCTAATGATTTTTCCTCTAACACCCACCATTCGACACGCACGCACATAAAACGAGGACAGCACCTGTAGCTCCACTGCTGACTCTTTGTCCTCCCTTTCATGCTCTCCCTATTTTTCCACTTCTTACCACCAAGATGTTCCCTAAAAAAAAGTCTCTAATCCTCTCCCATTCTTTGATCTTTGCCTCTTTCCTACATTGTCCTGCCTCCAGCCGCTCAGTCAGTCCTTCTTTTACTTGTTTCCTTCCTCAAATACTTTCCTCACCAGCAAATCGGAAGCCCTTTAGCAGCAGCTTGTTAACCAACCCATGGCCTGCATTCAAAAAGTGAAGCACATTCATCATTATCAGTCTCCATGCTTACATAAAAATTCGGCGGGATTGCCAGTGCTTGATTAAAATCTCATTATCAGAGCAGATTATGAGTTGGCTGCTAATTTGGTATCTTCAGCTCTGTTGGTGTTTAATTTAAAAAATTTGGGCTTCACATCCCAAACGCTTCAACTCACCTGTTGCCAGAGGCCTTTGATAAATGAAGAGTGTGCATGTAATTAAATTGGCCTGTGCATATTTAATTTTAATGTGTTAAATATCTTCCTTGCTGGGACAGAACAGGCCAAACAAAAGCCATGCAAATCCAAAGCCTAATGAGCTTTAATTATTTATTTCTCATTTTGTGATTCTATCTTGCATAATCTGCCAAGCATTTCTAACGCCTTGGGCAGTGATTTGTCTCATCAGTTTTAATCAACTTATTTGTATACAAAACTCATTTGAGATCACAGATATGCAGAAAAATAATTGTAGCCTCTCTGATGCTTCTTTCAAGAGAAAATATCAAATGAGATTTACATTTTCAGCTCCATGGACGAGGGTCTCTGTTGTTCACAGCTTGGTGGGTTTCGGTGCACACCATATTTCATATGGTGGTCAATGCTGATTGGTTAAAGGCTAACCTGAATATTAACCCCGAGGTCTGCGTCCAATATGAGATGCCACAACTGGCCACAAACCCAATGGAGTGTGGCCAGACACTATTTATGCAGTTTATTTGGGTTTGGTAATTCAATGCTAACTTTTTTCTTTTTTTTTAAACGAACATGAAAAAAGGTTTGAGACTCATTTTGGTTTTGGTATCATGTCTCTGCTGCTGAGACACAAATCAGCTCTGAATTGAAGCCTCTGCCAGATAGTCAGATTGGGAGACAGGCAGCTCGACAGGCACGCAGATGTAGACATTTACATACTCTGTGTACAGGCAGATAAAGCTGTCAGCCAGCCTGGTAGGAATCTGCAGGCATCTATCCGTCCATCCATCCATCCATCCATCCATCCATCCAACCAATCCACCAGTCAGTCAGCCAACCAGCCCTCCACAGTGAGCCCACTGCTCCCACATGACGCCACCAGTCCAGAGGTATGTGTACTAAATCGGCAGTGCTGCGGAACCAGGGATCTGGGAATACAATAGCGAGGGTTATCCTGGGAATCCCTGCCTTTCAATGGGGCCCTTTGTGCTTGTTGCTGCTCTGTCCAGTATTGAAGACAGCACATGCTGGCAAAAAGCTCATTGGCCTGTTGCTTTGTGTGTGTAAATGTGTTTGACGGCGTAGATGAAATACAAAAATACACAGGCCGAGGGACGAGCATGGACTCATTGACTTACCCTGCAGCAGTAACACCATCCATCACTTGGGCTGTTTTCATTGTGACCTTGCTATTAAAACACTCATTAAGCTTTTGTTTGTCCTTTTTCGAGTGCCGCCTTTTTTTTCTCCTGGTGATGTTTACATCGATAATCTATTCTGTTCCCTTTTATGTTTTTCACCACTCCATACAAAGATAAATATTTCTATCTTTGGGTTGCTGTTGCTTTGTGTTTTTCTCTGGTAATGATGTTGCTGAATGGAAAGTTGATTTCTTTGGCCGTTAAGTTGTTTCTGATGTCTGGAGGGACGCATTTACATGAGAAGGATTGATGGAGGTTGATGGTCAGAGAAATGGCTGTGGCTCACTGTCTGGGGTTTCTGCAAATGTCTGAAAAACATAAGCATCATTACAGACAGCACAGCGGTTCAGCGCTGGAACAGTTTGATTTTTTTTCATTTGTGTATGATCCCTTGAAACTGGGAATGGTTATTTTTGTCTACACAGGGAGCAGGTCCTCTTCCCTGAAGCGTGCCATGTTACACTGCCATGCATCTACAGTAGGCCAGAAGGGATAAAACCAACACCGGATTTAGAGAGGACCTTTCATGTTTTTTGCGAGTTTTGCGACCACCGTTGATTCTCCTACACGCTTGGAGGGGGGAGGGAGGGGGAGGGGTGTTTAATGGTTGCAATCCTCAACCTGACCTCTAGATGCCACTAAATCCTACATACTGCTCTTTTAAATATTTAAGAAATATGCTTCCTGATTCTGCTGATGAAGTCTTTGGAGTCCCTTCCTCTTCAGTGGGGAATTTTAGGCCCACTTCACTTCCTTGATCGTTGTACATGTTTCATGCAAGCACATATACACTGTAAACAATTTGTTGCAAAGCGGCAAAAACAATAGTGATATAGCAATATGTGTTCAGTTGACAACATGATTTGAAAGTATGTCTAACATATGTCGATACTTTTGCTGCAGTATAGCCGTTTGACTTTGTTTTATATCCCCAGCACTGTAAAATGGCGCCATTCTACTGAATAGCATCTGTATTTCTGAGCTCTTTGTGCTCAGAATACATCATTTATCTAAAATTGCTGTGCTTAGAGCCCCCAAAAAATATTGAACGCCCAAACATAGAGTAAGCTAACAATGATAATTTGACACATTTTCTTACATTTTTACTTTTCATCAAGATTTAAAGCAACAAAAAACACCCAAAAAAATTGCTTGTAGAATAAATTCGATAGGCTGTGTATACTTAAAGAATACAAAAAAATTAAGTAATTTTTTTATTTTTTTTATTGATGTTTCTAATGTACCCTTACGAAAAACTTCATAATAAACTACACTCTAACTTAAAACTTTATAAACATATTGCTACATGGTTATGTAAGTCATGTGTCAACATCCATAATTTTAGTTTATGATGGCGCTGAAGGTTTTATGTGACCGCGGACTTCTGAGGACATCCGAGTCTACTCGTATTACTGCTTCTGGTTTACTACAATTTAATTAAATTAAGATTCTAATTCAGATTAAGGCATTAGTGATTGGAGTTGAGCATTTGGGTCTTGTAAACAGCAAGACATGCACCATTGTGGGATTTACATTTAGGTTTTTTGCCTTTAATCAACAATGAAGTGAAGCGACAGGGAGACACGGCGTAGGACATGGAACCAGGGTCCGGGAATCAGACAGTGGACGTTGTAGCAATGTGGCCTGCACCTGATCTATTAGGCTACCAGGACTCCCTTTTTGTTGTTATTTGTGTGTGAATACTGTGTTCACTTAAGGTTGTTCTCGCAGAGCTGCACAACACAAGCTAACAGAGCCATTACGAGACTCGACCCCGACCCCTTTTTGTCTTCAGTGACTGCAGCCGAGTCCATCTAATTGCTTCCCTGGACAGCAGCTTATCACTGCTCTCTCTTCTTTCTCTCTCCGTCTCACTTCCTCCCCTCCCTGCCACACCCTTCCTCCTCCTCCTCTCTTCTTTTTCTCCCTCTCTGTCATCATCTGTCCATCTGTCTCCTTGTGAATCACTAAATGCAAATCAGCACGGGCCACGCAAATGTGATGCGCCTGTTATCTTTAATCACACACACACACACACTCGCTCTCTATATCTTACGCACACACCTGCAGCAACTGTGCCTTTTACCGCTTGCTGTCAGGCTGGCTAAATATGTCATCATGTTTGTCTGTGTACTTTTCCTTTTGTTTGTGTGTCAATTATTGTAAATTCTTTAGACTTTTATTAGGCCAAATGTGCTGGTTTATTAAGTTACCTCTCCCACACACGCCTCATCTTGTCAAAAAACCTTCTCATGTTTGTCACTTAGAGAGAACATGATGATGATGATGATTATGATTGTGATGGCTCTCTTTCCTTTACTGTTTCTCGCCAGTGCTGTTGGTCTCTTCCTTTTGTCATTACAAGGCAACTGTCAGTAACAGGGCACAAATGTGAGACCGTATAGATGCACATCCATAGTTAAACATTTTACTATATTTTCATTCATTATGTAGTAGCATTTTAGTCCTGTCGTTACCCTGTAGATTGACAAGTACAAGTATACATAGTTCACATGCATACACTTACATGCACATTGGCTTATAAAGAAGACGCAACAACCCTGATGCACAAAGTATGTATCTAAATTGACCTACAGGATATTTCACTTGGTCTGATGGATGAATAGATAGAGGAGTAGAAGTACTGTATTTATTTTTTGCAAACAAGTACAAAAAAATGAGTCAGTTTCAGATTTAGATATAATACTATATACTAAATACTGTAGCTTCACAAACCGTATGCACAAAAAAAAAGTAGTAGTTGTTGGGGCAACAAGTACTTTGGACAGATGCAATTTACCATTGACTTAATGTGCCATTTGACTATTCTCCTCAATTTACAGCTTTTATGCTGCTGAATATCCTGTTTCTTAGTGGTTTCAAACTAAAGGTACTGCCGTAAAAATGATGTAAAAAGCATTTTCACCCCCTCCTCTCCCCGTGACAATCAAGACGAGAAATTATGCTTTTGAAATCATACAGGCATCTCTAAATTATGGAGGAAAAATGCAGGTGTCTCATTAACTCATAAGCATTTTACCCCCAAGTTTCTATGTTCGGTGATGTTATCTGTATCTCACACCGATGCACATGAAAAATGTATAAATCATAAACACACATATGGACACACATGAGCTGTCGCTTACAGTGGAAAACTTCTGTACAAATCAAGAGTGCAAACACTCGAGCTACATACTGTTAAGGACTGATAGTCGTGGCCACAGTGTTATCAGAGCGCTCAACCTTGCTTTCTTGTTTATGGAGCCCACAAATGCACACAAAAGATAAAAAGAGCTCAGGATAACCACCTGACTGCAGAAACACACACACACACACACACACACACACACACACACACACACACACACACACACACACACACACACACACACACACACACACACACACACACACACACACACACACACACACACACACACACACACACAATCAGTTGGTCTTAAATGTTCTGTCTGCATCAAAAGAGGAAGTATGCCTCGTGTGCTTCTCTGAAGAATTGTCAGGATGTATTTTTGAATATTCATGTTTTCCTGTTTTTCCCAGTCTTGTTTTGTTGTTTGTTAGAAAAGGAGACTGAGTGAGAGACCAAATGAGTTATAATGGGATTATGGGATTGTTCTGTTGCATTTAAATGCTTTTAGTATAATTATTTAAATATCACAATGTTATCAGCTTCTCATTAGCAGAACCTTTTCATTCTTGCATTGATCCCTTATTGTTCAGTTGCAGCTTGTGATAAAACGGAGTCTGATCGTTTTACTTGTGAACACGGGAGTGTTTATTCAGTGAATAGTGTGACATTTTCACAGGTGCTTGTGCATTGTTTCACAGACACACACACACACACAAAAAAGCTGACCAATACCCAATACAAACAAAAGGGCTGCCGCCTGTATTGTCATTTGTGTCATTTCCGTTGATGCCTTGTTGTGTTTATTATGCATCACCTTGTAGCCTTGTTAAGAAAGATGCTATATGGAAAAGGTTATTATTATTATTTAGAGACAAGGTGGAAATCCTCACAATCGAGAAGTTGAAACCAGAGAATTTTGGTCTCTGTTGCTGGAAGTGATTTGAATTAATTGTTGCAACTCACATTGAATGTTATGTTGTTGTGTCCACTTGCACACAGTGACACACTGTATACTGCTTGCCACGTTTGTTCTAAGGTTAAATTTAAGGTATACGGTTCAATCCTGGTTGATTTGCAGTAACGTTTCTATTTTGAGACTAATATGGAAAGAGAGGAAAGGCAGAGCAGTACGTACGTCCAGAGCGAAGAGGAAGGAGAGGAGTGACGAACATATTTTGAGAGGTGGGGGGGAGGAAGAATGTGAAGGAACTGAATTGATGCATATCAGGGATGAAGGTTAGGATTGACTTGAAATGGCAGGTTGTGTGACTAATGACTAGAAGAAGAAGCGACGGAGGGGAGGGCATGACAGAGAAAATTTAAATAGATGGAGTGATTTCCTGCAAGGATCAATAAATGATGAATCGATGATGCAATGTCCGACAAGGAAGGGATTATTGCATATATGCACAATTTAAACTCATTTTAAAGTATTTGCAACTAGTGACAACGTTTTTTTTCTTCTAACTGCATGGGAGTGGCGGTGCTTTAATGTGATCATTGCTTAAATTCTGATTCATATTAGAATACCGAGACATCATTCTTTACATAATTCATGGCCATCTTTGTCTTTGAAAATGTCCTAATGTAAATTACAAAATGTTTGTGAATTATGTTAAAGAAGCATCCATTTTTAGAGTGAAATGTCTCAAAGAGGGACAGAGGAGCTGAGTGAACAATGAAGCTGTAGGCGGGAGAGTGGGCGGCTGGTTGAAGAGATGCAGTGTTAGATCCACTCAGTTCTGCCTCTTATGCATCTCATCCATCCATCCTTTCATTCCTCCACCTCTCTATCCATCGAACCATCAAACACCTCGTATATCCGGAAAACTATTACTATTACCATAAGTTCTTATTCATGTTAAATTCAAAGTGTCAGGACAGTTCTTTCTCCACACTTGTTGCGTTGTGATTCCCGCTGGTGTGTGATGTTTACTCCTGCAGAACTGAGTAGGACAACAGGCCCCGCAACAAAATCTGACAGTGAGGACATATGAAAGTTTGCGCTATTTCTTGAGAGAAAAAAATCTGACATTTCTGCTCAGGTTTAAACACACTGCAGCTTTTGGGTTAGGACCTAAAGTCTAATGATTACTGTGGAACATTGAGTAAGGGAGACCTTTGAATGATTGAGTTTATCAGAGTTATTGCTCTTTGAGGAGTTGGAGAACGTCTGAGGTGAATCGTCGTGGTTAACCTAGTGACACAAAGTACACGATACAACATGACATACTGTATGGAAATTTTATAATTTTTTTTTTACAAAAGCTGTGGTCAGGTCCACTTAAGTTGAGTACGAATCTGGTCCAAATCTGAGCTTAGTCTGAGTCCCAACCGAATCAAAAAAGAACAAAAAGAAGAAGAAAAAAACAACTTTGCCCTTTTTATATTTTTCATATGAAATCCTTCAACGCAATCTGTATTGGATTTTAACTGGGATAAATTTCCCAAAGTGTGCTGTATTTGCTAAAACTCAGTTTGCAACTAAAGGAAAGAATAAATATATCAAAATATATCTTTCTGCATATTTGATCATTACATTACATTAACTTGAGACAGAGGAACAAGACTGGACTTAAACTACAGCTACACATTACCCTGTAGTGTTCTGGTCTGCTTCATGCAATCTTTACAAACGTTTTACACAATCAGACATTTTCTAATTATTCAAATCCACTGACTCAACAAGTATTGAAGCCCTGAAGTCCCTTCGAGGACTGTGGCCATCAGCTGAAGGACTGTTGGGGGGGGGGGGGGGGACGGGGGAGGGCAACTAATGGATGGAAACGGTGAGAGAGGAGAGAGGAGGCAGAAGAGGTGGTGATGATGGAGGAGAAAGTGTGGGAGGGTCGGCATGTTGGAAGACAAAGGGCTCTGAGGATGAGAGGAGCGCTGGAGAGAGAGGAGGATGCAGCTCGTGTCGACACTGTAGCACAGAGATGCAAAGGAGGACGAGTGATTATTGGTGCTACAGAACAGTTTTTGTGCATCTTTATGTGTGTGGACATACTCAGTGATGGTGTTTTACCACAAGTAGTTGACGATATGTATTGTGTCAAAGGAGCCACTCCATTTTTCTCCAACATTTATTTGTGGAGTACCTTTTGTAAAGTGTTTGAGATAAAGCAAATGTCTGGAAAGCCTTTCAGATCGAAGTTGGGATGCCGTCAAAGATGGTGTTTGCTGCGATGTGAGGATTTATACATAGTCAGGAATATCATTTGTTGTTAAGATGGTTCACAGCAGAGTCTTAACGGTGTGTGCGTGTGTGTGTGCGTACGTGTGTGTGTGTGTGTGTGTGTGTGTGTGTGTGTGTGTGTGTGTGTGTGTGTGTGTGTGTGTGTGTGTGTGTGTGTGTGTGAGAGAGAGAGAGAGAGAGAGAGAGAGACAGAGAGAGAGTGTGAGACAGATCCAAAGAGAGCTCATCCTTGCTGGCCTGTCAGCCCTGACTCACACACAGATAATATAACCTTAGCTCAGGTTGAAATTGCAATAATGATGTAATTTCTAAACAGTGGGTTCAGCTCCCTGGTTTCCTCTCATCTGCTTTTTATCTCGAAAGCAAATTGAAATCTTTGACATTGTTAGTCAAGCAACGTCACACCTTTAGCAGAGGAGAGGATCAGTGAAATTGATAAAATTATAATTTAGCACATGACGGTTGTGTAAGGGAGGAAGGTTAAAAAAAAAAAAAGACTTCCACACTGGTTTGGGTGAAATTTCTCTTTTTATATTGTTCCAAAATGATGTCCTGGAATTCTTTCTTTTTGTTATTTTCAAGGTGAAAGCTTTCAGGCAAAATCCAAAAGAAAAACCCACTAAAATTAGAAATTGACTAGAGGCTAGTTCAATGGGTCAGTAAAAAACAAAAAAAAAAAAAAAAAAACCGATATATCAAAGAATGTGTATTTCAAAGTTCACATAGCTGAATTGTTTTATTGCCAACAGTCCAAAACCTGAAAATACAAATTTTATTGTCTTAGAAAATGAGCAAATATTCACAGTTAAGGAGCTGCAAACAGTGACTTTGATATTTAGCGGCAACCCACTGTGATGTCACCAATTGGTTTGTGAAATCCCATTTTTGAGTCCGGCATTTTGGCCATCACCTAGTCAGTGTCATTATTGTATGGAGTTATTACCCACATTATTACAGTTATGGATCTGAAATTTGAACAGTTATCAGACATTTTTGGAGCAATCCAACACATGTGGATGAAGCTTAGTCTGGAGCACTTTTCCCTGTCGGTCCACTCAATTGTTTATTATTGAGACTCCTTTCTCCACCTGAGACTTTCATCTTGGCCCCTGGGCCCAGATGAAACAGCAGGACCTCCTCGCACTCAGCATGATAACCGGCCCCTCGAGTTTCAGGGGTCCGCCGCGTCGTTCGTAACTCCCTTGTTTTTAATTAGCTTCTTCAACGGGGGTACGTGGCGACAGAATTGCAGCCTTCGAGGTGATTTCAATGGAAGATTTCTTTTCCTGTGCCCCTACGCACTCCTCACAGGAACACTGGGAATAATCGACATGTTCAGAAGCGGAGACCCATAATTAAGACGTTGTGCTTTTGGGCTTTTTTTTTTTTTTTTCTAAATGTTTTCTCTTCTATTTTTTTTTATTTGTCAAAGTTCACTTTGTAGCCCACTCAGTGATTGACAGGCTGTGAATTATACGATTCTGTAAGATATTTAAGAGTATTAGAGTTCTCCCTTTCACTGCTGGGGAAAGTATTGAGCAGGATTTGACGTCAGCCCCCGCTTGTCAGGCCGCACTGTATCATTAGAGGCAATAGAAAGAGAGAGAGCCTCAGCATAAAAGCAAAACCATATTCTCTCCGTCTTCTCGTAATGCCTAATGTTAGGTAGCATACTCAGCGGGTTAAAACCAGATTAGGCTCTCAGTTTAGTGTAAGAGATCCATTACAGACTGTGAGTGTATGTGTATGTGTAAGAGTATTAGATGGGGTATGAGGAAATTGATTTGGGGGGAGGCGGTATTCAGGCAAATGGAAATGGAGATACTGGTGGAGAAGAAGCGAGAAAGACCAAAAGATAGACAATAGATGTGAAGAAACGCAGTAGTCAGAGTGGAGCGAGGTGGGAAGAACAGACAAAAAAAAGACAATACTGAGAGATAGTTTGAGATACAGAGGCAGTTGTCAGGGGAGAAAGTTGAAAACTCAAAAAAACAGAGAGGTTGGGGATGGATTTGTGTCTGTGAGATTGATCCTGACCTTGTATTAGATCTGCCTACAGTCATGTTCTCTTAGAAAACTAAAAGTAGCCTGTGGAGCAGATGTCCCAAATGTTGCTCATTTCAACTTTTTTTTTTGGTCTAATATTTTCCATCCGTGACTCCATCGTCTACCCAACCAGCACATCGACTTCACCATAGACTTATGCGCATACATTTTTATAGCATTTATATTCTTTACCCAAAAAATGTGGACGCTGTCTGATCTATTTATGGCTCCCTCATTTTAGACGGATAGGCTCGCGTAGCTTTGATGTAAGATGAAAGACGTGGTCGTGAGCAGGTCAGTGGGGACGTCCTGCGTTACAGATGTTTTAACGCCACCTTCAGATCGCACTCTGCTTTGCACGTTTCACTGCTGAACATTTTAATCTGAGGCCCTACACCTGAGTAGAAAGGGGACATTCATATAGTGCCAACATTGAGGCAAAATACTGGTTATCCGTCCTGCTTTTCTTTGCTACATACTGTATGATTGCACAGTCTGAAGAAGAACATACAGCGAATTTAATATTTCTCTTTTCTATATTTTTTTCAATTTTGTATGGACTTAATCAAAGAAATCCAAAAATAACCAACAGAATATGTTGGGAGAATTTTTTTAAATTTGGTTTCATTAAGTTGCAAAACTTTCTGCTGTGCTTTCATTTCATTAAGGAGCATTTTCAAAAAAAAGTTAGATCCACTTTTTGATCCTCCAAAATTTATTTTCAAAGGACCAGCCCTCTAAATGGAGCGCTGAACCGACTTTCTTAAAATATGAACCAAGAGATGTAGTGAGCGTTAATCATTATTAGCATTGGATGTGATTGAAGCACCTTTTTTTTTTTTGCACCATAAATCACTTGTAATTGTGTTGTTTTTTTGTCAGAGTTGCTCCCTGTGATGAGTGGCAGAGAGACCAGCCGCCTGTGTTTTCATTTGAATAATTTAACAAACAATCACAGTGATTTGTGGGCCTGGTACCTAAACTCCAGCTTTCAACTTTCCATTTCCTGTGGAGCCAGACTACTTGATGTGCTCTCAGGATCAGACAGGGAACTTGTCATTATGTGCTGCTACTTTTGATGCTGAATTGTTTTGAAGGTGCCTTGTGGTGACTTACAGTAAGATCTAGAACAGCAGCCAGAGATCAGTCTGTCATGTTCTTACTTAAATTTTAATTTTAAATATCACAGAATAGAAGCAGATTGAAACAAATACAGTCAGTCAGAAAAGTTTGCTTTCAAAAATTAAGCCCTGCATAGTTTTAATTTATCAAATAAAGTCATGCGAAGTGCAGCAAACAGAATTTTTTTTAATTAAATCAATATGTTTGTCTTTCCACGATTCGTTGTTTCTGTTTCTTCATATAATCCCACACTGACCCCATGATGTCGAGATCAGGACCTTGTAGGGGCCATGCCATCTGTTGCGGGACTCCTTGTTCTTCTGACTGTGTGTTTGGGGTCGATGTCACACTGCAGAATTAATTTAGGACCAGTCAGACGCTGCCCTGCATGATTGATAAGAATGTAAACATCTAAAGTGCTTATAAATTTTGCACAGCCTGTACATCGAGGAGTGTAGGCTGTAAATGCCGTGTTGTTTGGAGCCATGTCCGGAGGAGCTTGAAAAGTATTTAGGTGTGCCTACTTAGGCTGTAGAAGCATACCTGTTTTTAAACTGATTAAAGGGTAAAATTGTGCCAGAGACCAGAGGGAGACTTTCATGCGGTTTAAGCCAAAAGCAAAGCATGCCAGTGATGCCAATTTTGGGCATAGCTCACCCTGTGTTTGATGCTTGGTTACAAGTAATATCTTAAAATATTCACAGTGACCTAGACAGTCTTTGGGTAACAAAATGTCGTCGCTTTGAAACTGTAAAGATGGTTTAATGGTTCTATCTCCTTATCAAAAATGATCAGAAATAGAGATTGCTTTAAATGTCCCCACATTTAGTTAACGTAGGACAGACCTTTATATCTCTGTATATACAGTACATAGTATCACATTGTCCAGAACTCCAAACACTGTCTTTCACTTAAAATACCAGCGGAGGTCTCGTAATATATGTTAATGAAGCCTCTTTGGTTTTGTCTACCTGAACACTGCTACATTTTAACACCAACTATGCTGGATGTGGCTTCTCTATTTTGTCACCAGTAATGGAAGACAAGAGCTACAAGTGATACTCCACTAATCCTCCGCATGACCAGCTGTCAGGCTTTCACTTTTACTTGAACATGCAGCATTATTATGGGAATTCGTAAAAAGGATACTTCAGGCACCAGCCATCATCAGGACCCTCGTCTGAGCTGTGTGCAAAAATACTCAGACCGCCTCTGCCTTTCATTCCTAGTCATTTTGAAATGACACATCAGAATAATGTGTATTAATATCAACGTATAATAGAGCTAACTGTTACATATAATTTTGACCATATAATCCAGATGAGCAGGCAGAGGAAACAGGGAGAGAACAGTTAAGAGTACAACACATTCGAAAATATTAGCTGTAATAGTTGTGTGTTAAGCAAAATCATGTCAGCACCATGTATTAAAGAGTGGTTTCCCCAGCAGGAGTCAGTTTAAACATGAAGGCATTGCACGATGTGCAATATGTTCTGAACAATATGTACTTGACTTTGGGATCAGGGTCACAGCAGGTGAGCTTGAAGCTTTGACAGAAGACATTGGGTTGTGAACTCGTACAGGGGCAGCTTTGCAAGAACAAAACAGATTGTCTTTCCTGAGGCACAATGATATTTTTCTTGAGGTCAAAAGCTCAGTAAACCGTAGTCGGCATTTTTTTCTTAACAAACGTTGACCAGCCCAACACGTAACCTCGGCTAAATCTGCACAGTCTCAGGCTCAGCATGAAAAGTTCTGATCATTTGTATTCTTCTTCTTCACACTGAGTGAACCGTGTGCTTTTCCACCGTACAGTAAATAAGTAATGCATTTAATCTTATTTCTTACGAGCACAAAGAGTGGTGCAATTCAAATCTGACCACTGGGGGTGTGAAAGATTGGTTATTAGAAAGCTTTTTAACTACATCACCATGGCGATATCGGACAGAAGTTGTTTCTCAGTATCAAATAGTGTTTTTATTTGTTTGTTTTGCCTTTACCCTTGCCTGTGTGCTCTTACTACAGTAGCAGGGTTAAATGTGTACGATTCACATGAATTCTGTTAGTCCTTTGACACTTCAGTCCTAGAAGTTGTTGTAGTTACAATATTTGTTTTTAATACAGCAGTGCGCACTGACTTAAACATGCAAACCAGAGAGCCGCACATTGCAGTTTCTGGTTTGGCCTCTCAGCAGGTGCAGTCAGGCGGCTGAAGCACGACACTTTTACTCAGTTGTATCTACATAAGTTGTTTGAAGAAGAGGTTGGAAGTCCTTACTTATCCATCCATAAGCTGAAAAGGCAGAAAGTCGCTGCTGTTTCCACCACATGCTGCATAATATGCGTTTAGAAGTTGCATTTGAATTTGAGGATAATTGTTGCTAATGTACACACCTCCTCAGCATTTTGTAAGCTTCAGTTTGAACAGAGTGTTATTCAGCAAATTGGCAGCGATCCCAGTTGTGTCTCCTGTTTGTGTTATGTAGTTTCATTTTGAGTATCCATTTGACTTTTGTCTCCTTCAGTGTGCTCATTGTTTTAAATCCTTGGAGCTTCTTGTTTTTATATTTTCTATATATAGTGTGGTTCTTGTTTTTCTTCTATATACAGTATAGTGTGATTTATGTACTCTATCTTGTGCAACACAAAACAACTGTTCTCTTAGCACACGTTTTATCTTTTACTTCTTTTTCTCTCACTCTCACACAAACATATAACGTATTAGTTACATTTATTCCCACCTCATTTCACAGCCCATGAATCTGTCCATGGCTGTTCTGATGTGGAGTCAAAGCTGTTTAACACCTTACAGACTATTTTAAAGTTCTCCGATGTTTGATACATTCACCCCTGTTCCTCCCTTCAGCCTACTAACACAGTGTACTTGTGTGTCTGGTTTTATTAATGGGCCCTCACACTGTTTTAAAAAAAAATAATTTTTTATGTTGAACAAGTTGTCAGTTTATAGGAAAGGAAATTATAACAAAGGGTCTAGACACAGTCTGATAGATATGAGAGATTGGAACTTAACATAAAATACCGCATCCTTCTTGAGGACGTATTGTAGGCTGTTCTCATTTTGTAGGTAAAAAAAACAAAAAAATTGTTTTTTACTTCATAGATATTATCGCTGTCATAAAAATGATGCTAGTATTTGTCGCATGGGAGGGCAACCAGTCGCTGTTCTCTCTCGACAACTCGGTTTGGGACAGTCGTCACCTCCTCCTGTCAGGCTGATGTAGCTGCAGCGCTGGCCTCTCTGCTGCATTTCTTTGCCCGTATCTAGCTTAAATATATACAGTACATCTGGTTATCCAAGTCAGTCAGCTGAGTCAAAATATATCCTTGTCCTTGCACTGATACTTTGGGATGCCATTTTCATGGTTGGAAAAGTAGCTCGTTGCAGAACAAGCAAAAAGAAGGTTATTTTTTGCGGCATCTAGAGCGCCCGCCGGCCACCCAGGCAACTCAATTAGCCCGTAGTCCTTCCGGCCACCAACGACATCACTGCACATGTCAAATGACCGAGCTGGTGCCGGAAGGACAACAGATTTTGCAGCTGCATCCAAGTGCCACAGAGAATTATCGAGGATTGTATTGACTGCATTTACCAGCAACGCTGACTGACATCCACATAAGAGGTGGCACATTTCCCATCGAGGTTTCACAATTAAATTGCCAGTAGTTTAATTACTAAAATGCTTCCTCTAGTGTTATATTCATTAGTGTTATTGTTTCTTTCCTTTATCAGTCAGATTGTTTATTAAATGCGATAAGGTGTGTATGTGTGTGTGTCACAGTGGATTCCCCCGACATAGTGGCTCCCTTTTGGCTTTCTAGCTAATGTGTTGTCTTTCTCTCTGTGTCTCTGTCTGTCTGTCTTTATGACTGTGTCTGTCATTTTGGTTTTTCTTGTCCAATTTCCCCCCTTTATTCCCTTTTGTTTTCCTTTTTGCCACGTTTGGCCTGTCATTTATTTCCTTTGCTTTTCATGTGAGTTATTTTGAGCATGTTCTTTGAATGTGTGTCTCCATCCTGCATCCTCCACAAACTGCTTTCTGCCTGTTTTTGAATGTCTGCTTTAAATGTATGTTTGTGTTTGTCTGTGTCTGCTCGTCTCTCCGTCCCTCTATGTCCGTGCATCTCTTTCTTTGTGTCTGTTCTCGTCTTCGTCTGTCTCCCCCCCCCCCCGTCGCTGTCTCCATAATGTCCCCTCCTCCAGCCTTTGTGACTTTGCTGAACGGGGACCAGGCTCAGGATGCCATCCGCTCCCTCCATCACAGCACTGTCCGCGGACGCTTGATCAACGTCACCCTGCAGCCCACCGACTCCCTGCTCTGCCTCACCAACCTGCCCCACACCTTCACCGCCCAGCAGTTTGAGGAGCTGGTGCGCTCCTACGGGAACATCGAGCGCTCCTTCCTGGTGTACAGTGAGCTGACGGGCCATTCCAAAGGATATGGGTTTGTTGAATACATGAAGAAGGACTCTGCTTCGCGTGCCCGCTCGGAGCTGCTGGGCCGGCCTCTGGTACGTTAGAGAACATATTAACCAAAATCTCCTACTGGAAAGAAGTAACTAAAGGATCTTAGAAAGAACTCTTTTAGATGAATACAAAGAATGTATTTTGGTTTCCTGAGCCACAGAGTATTCTCCCATTAGAAGCTGAAACAATTTTATTTTAAATTCAAGTGTAATAGGTTACTGATTTGGACCACTGACCAACAAAAAGCAGGCAGTATTTTTATAGTTTTATATAAATCAAACAAAACTGCTAGCAGCTTGTCTGATTGTATTCAAAGATAAAAGAAAGAAGGATGAGAAAACATTTATTTGAGTGTTTGGTCGAGTTGTTTACTTCCAGAAAACTTGGCTAAAACTTTTAATACTGGATTGATAAAACTGGCACTACAATGGAGAACAGATGATCAGTACAAATGGTTTCACAAGTTTGGTTTCAGTTTGTCACTTGAGTAAAAAGGGGTAAATACCAAAATTATGTGAGAAGAAATGTTGAAAACATCGTCGCCTTTTCTTCATTTTAGTGCACCAGAATCTTTTTTCTGGTTGTTTGAGCAGTGAGAGAATCTGCTCTGATGGAATTGGAGCTCAAGTGCATATGAGTCAGCACTTACAACAGAAAGTGACATAATATTTACACATTTTTTTATGGTGTCCTTGCTGTATTCAAAGAGTGCTCATGACAAAGTGTAGGAGATTGGAGCCAGTGTGAGGATCTTAACAATCCGTGTCACACTTCTGACTGTTTCAGGGGGATCGCTCACTGATGGTGCAGTGGATGGACGTCAACCAGCTGAGCCAGGAGGAGAACCTGCACTCCAAGTGTCTGTGTGTGGACCGACTGCCGCTTGACCTGTGTGACTCTGAAGAACTGACCCAGCTCTTCTCTGAAACGTATAAACCCGTCTTCTGCCAGGTGAGATTCTGAAGCTCTTTGCGTTATAATCGAATCACCCAGAAAGTTAATAATTCTCACAATTTCAGGAAATGTAAAATGTAGAAAAATCAAAGTATGGCAGGAAGTTTAGCAAGTTCACGAATTACCTGACAAAAACATGACATAGGCTGTAGTTTGACACCTTGTTAAAGCAAGATCACATTTGCATAGCAACAGTCACATCTTTTGAAATCTTATAATGTAGCGGAAGCTGTAAATAAAATGTTATTCATGGCTGATGTCACACAAACTCTACAAATGAGGACATATGAAAAGTTCCCTTTGAAATTAATCCCTCCTTCTGCAGGTGCTGATATACATTTCAGCAGTCAGCATCCCTACTGGCCAGCCTCGCAGTATCACTTAGCAACTGTTTCTATGGTGAGGTGTGGCTGGTGTCACAGCATCTCCACCCTTTGACTCCATCCCTCCCACTCTGCTCTCTTTCTGTTTTTTGTTTTGTTTTTGTTTTTTTTGCTCAATTCATCCTGCTCCATTACATCCACTCCTCCCCCACATGCCCATTTAGACATCACTCAATGGGTATCTGTCATCTACTGCAATTCCAGTTTTAGCTCCACCCTTCTGCTCCACTCCCACATAAAAATCAATACACCCACATCATCCTGGTCCCATGATGCTTTGTGGGTGTTTAGCTCATGTTGCTTCACTGTTGCAGAGCCAGCAGGCTTTGACCTATAGTTCAGCGTTTTCTTATGTACAGTACATTATGTGCTTGTGAGTGAGTGTATTATTGCATTTCAGAATGTATGCACTGCGGTACTGACGGCCCAAAGCTTATTAAACCTTGTATAGCATTGAACCCGATTTAGAGACTGCATATACAAGGATATAAAAACAGAAAAGGTGTTATTCAAAAGAGTTATCATAGTACTACTTTACAAACCTGCCTGTTCCAGTCATTGGTTTCCGAAATCCATGTTACAAACTAATTCTAGATTAAGACTGTTAAGATTATCATAGAATACTTTTTCAGCAGTCAGTATACAAAAAATGTGACCATACTTCCCTATATTTATCAACAAGAACTAATACAATATGTATAACATTGGATAAAAGTCAAACAGTCACTTGGAAAGCTACTAAAAATTAAACTTCAGGAATCCATTTGTTTAAAAAAAAAAAAAAAAAACATTTTTAGAGCCTTTCCACCACCACCCACAATTTCTTTTTTTTTTTTTTTCAGTTGTTACCTCATCCTCCACCTCCTTTATGTACTGTGTTGTGAGAGAGTAATGTGCATCTACAGATCTCTCAAAAACGGGTAATATTTAGTATGCACGCTGTGTGCTTTGATTAAACTTTTTTTTTTTTTTTTTTTAAATGTTTCTAGTGGGAAGACAGACCGTACTAAAACCTGCATACAATCAGTATGTTGTATGAATTTGGTGTAAGAGTCTACAGTCATACCGACAGTTCAGTGAGGCTGTACTTTACACACTGTAGTGCTTTTAGCTAAATGCTAAAAGTTAATATTCACACAGTGACATGCTAATGTTGAAGTCTGCATTCAGCTAAAGCTTGTTGGCTGATGTTGGTTTGCTGTAGCTTCTGCAGAAGACTGCTAAGTAGCTTGTCAATTGTGATACGACAGGGGGTACATTTAATTTCAGTGGAAATACAAATATGATGTGAAAAGTGTCACTCCCAGTGCTGTGGGGAAAATCCACTTTTTTCATTCATAGTCCATCATACAGATAAATACATACATTTCATAAATACATTTTCTGGTGGCCTTTTGGTGTTTTAAGATGCCAACGTCCTGGTTTGGTGATATGCAAACGCCGGTACATCTTTATATCTTTAATAATTGAAAAACAATAATGTAGTATCCCTGTTGGTCTTTTCTCATCACACAGGTCAGCGCTTAGCTACCAAGCAGAACAGCGTTTCTACAGCTGTTTCACCGATGGACACTAAAATAGTCCCGATACTTAGAAAACAGGTGATCATCCTTTGCTTGTTGCATATTCATTTGTTTTAAATCATCGCCTAAAGTCTTGCCAGCTCTACTTTGTCTTACATAAACCTTCCTCCTCCTCATCCTCCTCCTCTTCCCTGCATCAGGTAGAACTCAGCCCTCTTGTCACTTTTTCTTTGTTCAGAGTGCACTTAACCTGTGGCCTCGGCCCTCAGCGCTATAATTCTGCAACCCACAAAAGGACCCTCCAGGCAGCACTTTAGCTTGAGTCACCCAGGAGAGATGGAGTGAGGACAGGGTAAAGAATGTCAACCATATTAGAGGGAAGAACAGCAGGATGGTGAGGTAAGAAGGGACGGGAGGCAGGGGACGACGGAGCCGAGAATGCCAGACTTATTAGAGACAGGAAGGAGTGACGGAGGAGAGGGTTGACAGTCTCAGCCCTAATAGAGGGACGGAAGGAGCCGGGAGGAGATGGAGAGATGAGGTGAAGCGGTGAAGAGGCGTCAGTTAAAGTGAGAAGATAGGTAGCAAATACTGTGTGCGGCCATAAATGTAATAAAGATGGCTGCGAGCAAGTTGGAAGATCACATTAATACTCAGTTAGGAGACAAAAAAGAACAAATGTTATCAGTCATAAATATATATATGTCTGTAAAAGGATAAAAGTGTTGGTGCTTTGTGGAGAACCGTAAGGAGGGATGGATGACAGAAATGAGGCACAGATGAAGACAGGTTAGTAAAAAAAAATGTCAGCTTCCTCGCTTATCGTCAGACACATTCACAATCATCACTGCTGTCACAGTTAGTATTGTCACTTTGTACGTGTGTTGTAAGTTGTATACTAAAATCTCAATTAATTATTATCAAAAATATGTGTCAACTATTGGTATGAGCTAAGACTATTATTTGGCAAAGAGAATCTTTTGTGTGGGTTGCCCTACCGTTAATATAACGTAGGTCTCAAGTGGAAGACAAGGTAGTAAACATTTGGATTTAAGTGATGATGGATTTAAAATACTTTACAAAATAAGCTCAGTTAGTTTTGAGTGCAAACATAACTTTTGTTTGTTTACAAGAAAACTACAGAGGGCACCTTCAAGTTTTTGAAAATGAACCAAAGAGGACAGAAATAATGAAGCTCAGTTTTAACAAAAAGTATATTCCGCATAATCATTGTTGCAGAGCTAATCAAAGTCTCTCTGAGTACAATCTTGAGATTCTTGACATAGTTTTTGACCCCCTTCGGTGAAACTCAGTGTTTCAAAGTTTTATTCAAAGGAAGAGTATTTTTAAGACACACGTCATGTTGGATGAAGTCTTCTGCTGGACACAACTCTAATATAAATCTCTGCAAACACAGACTGTTTGATGAATTTCAAGGTTTGAAACTTTTTTCATGCGGGATCACGCGATCGTAAGACTAATGATTTCTTCATTATTTTATCCAGATTCTCCTACTTTTAAATGATCTTTTTTTTAACAATAGTCACACTTAGACCCATTCAGTCTTTCCCTCACTGTCATGTAAACATTCTCACCGTCTGCATCCCTCATAAAGATCTTTACACTTAAGACTTATCACTGTGATAGGTCACGTACCCCTTTCTTCACAGACAGCCGAGACAGAGCTGTCGTGACCTCATCACTCAGTTCAGACAACTGACGTGGCCATCTAAACTGTCTCTCTCTCTCTCACACACACACACACACACACACACACACACACACACACACACACACACACACACACACACACACACACACACACACACACACACACACACGCACACGCACGCCCGCCCATACGTACAAACTGACGGGTGTTCCTCCGGGTCATCCTGCCAGTGACGCAGTCAGCATGTCTTGGCCGGGGACTTGAAGTCAAGAGCTGTCGGACACACTGATTGCGAGCTGAGCATCTTTGGTTTCACCCCTTCACACACACACACTTTCATACACACACACACACTTAGAAATAACACATTTTAGGAGCAGACTGGCCAATTTTCATTTCCATTGTTTTTCAAGAGGCTTTGCAACACCGAGCTTTGAAATCAAAGTCCGACGTGCTCTTTCCTCCTTGGATCTTAACTTCCGCTGACTTTGTGTTTCTGGAAAAAAAATCAGCGTAACTCTCTGACTTGATTAAACAGCCCTCTGACCTTTGGAGAAACTTCCTCACTTTTATTTGTTTTATTGACCCAATTACACTTGCTTTAGGTAATTTCAAACATCCATTAATATGGTGTCCTTTGATGTAAAAATAACTCGAGTTAAACTCGACCAATCAAGTTATTGACATAGCTTTCCAGATTCCATAAACTGCATCAGTGACACATGCTATCTAAATACAACATCTGCATCCATCTTAATGCTTTTTATGATTTAGTTTGTTGGTAAGTTGTTGTTTATCATCTCGGTCAGTTCAGACTACACAATATTCGTGTCTGATAAGATGGTCATTGTGTCAGATTAGGAGAACATAGTCAAAACACTGCACGAATTTATGACCCTAAGACAGATGACAGACTGCATGTTGTCAGATCGTTGTGAAATGTCCCAAATGTTATAGTCAAACTTGATACACGACATGGGAAAAAAGTAATCAATTCTTGTGACAATTTTTGGTTCTGACACCTTTTGTCATTCAGGTCAGGCCATATTACAATGCAAATCAACGGTTGGGAATAACAGTCAACGTGTGTTTGTGATTTGATTTTCAGATTTATAAATGGCAAATCAGAAAGAAAAAAAAACAACACAAGAAGGCTTTGCATTGCAGACTTTTTATTTCAGGAAATTAGTTCCTCTGGTAAGCTGTCAACGTTAAAAAAAAAAAGGAAGTTGTCAACTGCTTTTACAGGAATTATGCAAAAATTCAGGTTCCCTTGAGTGGCACTTGACTTGAGTCATTTGGCAAAGATGATTGATCATGTTGTAAAATTCAGGGCCAGTATGTTTAAGTAGAAGTCAGGTGAGCTCAAAGTAAAATGTTTTTCCTACTCAGGCTGAATCAGAGACTGATTTGCTTTCTCATATTATGCAACAGATTGTTTTATATTTACTCTACATGGTATGCGTTTATCTTTTTTCCAGTGAACAGTATATATAACATAGTAGCTGGTATTCAGGAACAGTGAAGGCCTCACTACACTACTGTGGAGAATAGCAAAATCCATTAACACATCAATCGGATATGTTGAGTCTGAGTGCAGTAATTATAATGTCCATTGTATAAACAGTATAACATACAGTCACCATAAACATCAGTGGAATTTGAAGGGTTGATAATAAGAGTTTGACATATTAATAAATACTGCTCACTTTGGACAGAAACACCTGCTTTATTTCAAGCAGCAGGTTAGTTATTCCAGCATAACTACCTGTTGGCCAAAGCAGGAAGAAGACATGTTAATTAGACTTGACACAAGGAAGGCTAATTGCACATTGAAGAAGGCCAATCTGTTTTTCATTTACATCAAGAATAATTTAGTGGATGAAGTGCCAAATATGTTCAGGTAATTACTCTTACATTTTTCTGATGACACCCTGAGGATAAGGTAGAGCCATGTGACGATAACAACCAGACTCTAAAGGGCTTCCAGTAAAATGTCAAATGTTTTTAACTACCATTAACATTTCAAACACAGTGTTTGATGAATATCTTTTTTTTTAAAGAGAGCCCCTCAGTTTTACGAATATCTTTTGATTTGTGTTCTTTGTCCACTCTTAATGGGAACTAACTTTCCTTGTTTTAGTCGCTATACATTGCAACTCTCAAACTAATGTCCTGGAATTATTGCAGAAGCTAGTGTGTTTTTCTAGGTTTAAATTGAAAACAAAAGTGGTTCATTTATTTGTAGTTCTCTATGAGAATTCGAGAGAACTAAATAACAGCTGGCATTTACAAGGCTCAGACACAGTACACACATTCCTACTTTAAATTTACATAATTGGTTTGTGCAGATCTGAATAATGATTGAATATTATGTATAGTGTGAGTGCAGTTGGAAGAAAAATTTGTGTAGAGAGAAGCTCACTTAGTCTTCGCATCATTACTCACGCATGCACAAACACAGAAGTTGATAGTTTGAAAACCATTTTCACAGAATCCAATTTGAATCCAATATGATATATAATATATATTTCACAGTTTACCACTCCTCTCGTATTTGTTACATGCACCGAGAAATAACGTCAGCAAGTTTATTTGTTTTCCTCCTTGTCTTTTCTGGCTCACATCCTCCATCAGCGTCACTCCCTCCCTCACACTCTTCACTCGTCAGTCACTTAATCAATCAAAGATGTTTTCCTCCCTCACTCCTCTTCCTTTCTCCTCCTCCTCCTCGCATTTTCTCTCATAACCTCCTCACTCCCACTCTACCCTTCTTCCATCCACCCATCCACCCATCCATACATCCATCCATCCATCCATCCATCCACACACTTGTGTTCAGACCGACAGGAACAACAGACAAATGAGCACAGGGGGAGGAAGTGAAGGGCCTCTTGATTGAGCGCTAATGCTAATAGTGTTAAGGCTGAGAAAGTACAAATGCCTTTGTTTCTCGCTGATTCGTGGTCTATTCATTTTTTAAATAGCATTAGATGTTTTAATGCTTTTAGTACATATTCATGTTATTGTGTGGTAATCATTGAAATTGACATGGTTGGCTCACACACTTTAGTGCTAAGACTAGTCGACAGAAAATGAATCGGCAAAAAGGATTCATTCTTAAAGCACAAATCCCAAAGAAGCATCTCGCATATAAAAACTACAAATTCAAAATTTGATTTTGTAGACCAATCAGTTAATCACGTTAATAATCTGCAGAAAAAAAATCTTTGATGACAATGATTTTAGTTGTAGTCCTTGTATACAGCTACATGCTGTTGCTGGTTGATTTCTCCCTCCAGCTGCCTGGACTCCATCAGTCTGATTTCCTCTTAGCTATAAATGCCATGACATCTCTTTTGTGGTGGAATATGTGTACTCATATCTCTACAATACTGTTTTCTGCTACATTTTGTTCTGTATAACCCTTTTTCAAATCATTATTATTGCTCTCACTAAAGAAATCCTTCACTTGTTCTTGGCTTCATTGGCTGAGTACCTTCAAGAGCAGTACAAAAGGAGCCATTCATTTATAGAGATAGTCAACATGTGGCTGAGACTGCTATTACTATCACTGCAAAAATGTGAATGGAATGTAGATTCTTGGACTCAGTTGAAATTACATTAATTCTCAACAAGTCCTTCAGCCCATACCGTCGTATAGGTTGTTCGTTTCTGCCCTCAAATACGACCCACAGGAGTGTTTCCTAAACTAAGGCCCCCGGTTAAGTTTAGGCACAAAAAAAAAACCTTGGTTAAGGAAAGATGATAGTTTGGGTTAAAATGATGACTTAAACAGTGTTGTGCCTTAAACCTACTAATTTCCTTAAGTTATGCAACCTTTATCGTCATTGGAACAGTAAATGCAGTTTAAAAAAAATATCCCGACTTGTAACAAGATGCCATTTTCATTACTAGAGGTTCCACATCACGCTTGTGTGAGCTGCATGTTGGACCACGATGGGCTTCCAAAGTTTTAGTTTTGTCATAAAAATAATTTGTGTACACTTCCTGTGCAGTGATGGTCAAACATCCAAGTGAGATTTTAAATGGTCTTAAATAGTGGACACATCCTTTGAAAGCACTGCTTGTGCATTTCTTTTTTCAATATTTCAATTTAATTGAGCCACAACTAACAATAGGTCAAATGTGTTTTAACCAAAAGCCATTAGCTCTTAGCCATTGTCATTATCCTGTAGCAGGCATTAGCTTTAAGCTATTAGCCGGCCTGCATTATTTAGCTTCTCCTCAGACAATGGAGAAGTCAATCTTCTTTGAAAGTAATGTTACGGGTGAGCTGCACACTCAGGCCTTAAGATCCATTTATTGACCAGTGACCATAAAGATGTGATCAACATTTGTCCCATTATCTTTGTATGTTAGAAAAAGACGAGATTTTACAGAGCTGTCAATATTTAGGTTGCTTCTACACAGACTTGGAAACTTTTGATGGGTTGTGTGTGTGTGTGTGTGTGTGTGTGTGTGTGTGTGTGTGTGTGTGTGTGTGTGTGTGTGTGTGTGTGTGTGTGTGTGTGTGTGTGTGTGTGTGTGTGTGTGTGTGTGTGTGTGTGTGTGTGTGTGTGTGTGTGTGTGTGTGTGTGTGTGTGTGTCCCTGGAGCAGTGCAGAGTGAACAAGAGAATATATCTTTTACTTGATGTCATTTTTTTTGTATCTATCCTTTGTGACAGAAGGAGCTGAGACAAGCGCTTTTACCTCCACGACAGCACCGTGTTAACTGTCAGTTTACTGTCCGTCAGCCACAAAACACACACTGGAAGTCGAAGTGTATTGGTTCTCGTTCAGAGATACATTTCTTAGGCTAAAAGTCTCATAAAACATTTAGGGGATGAGAAGTCTTGTGCGGGTGACACCCTTTTAAGTCGAATGCGTCACCATGGTAACTTGGGCTGCAAAGACACCCTGCTTTGGAGAAGGTTGTGATTTTTCCATCGAAACCTAACATACAAAACACCCTACCAGTCAGCTATTTTGATACATGATATCGCTGTACCTAGATGTTGCCAGGAATTTGGTGCAAAATGGGTCCGACCTTGTTTGCGTGCCCTGATGATTTATGAAAAGATAGAACAAATGAAAGCAGAACTTTCAAAAATCTGGTGAGAAAAAGAAGGCTTCTATTAAGCAGCGGGCCGCTGATATTGGATGATAAGAAGTGAGTAGATTTCCTCTTGCATACTGAGGGAGAGACAAAAAAAAAAATCCACTTTAAAACGCATTCAGTTCATTAATATTCTTGATGATAACGCCTCTGGTGGTGGCGTTTTAGTTTTGTATTCGGGCAGATAACTGTTGAAGTCTGAAAGCAGAAAATGGGCAATTGACATCAGCTTTTGGTGTCAGTTAATCAGACGTTAGGTTGATTGAACAATCACATGACAAAACCATCTGTCATAGATGAGGCAGAAATCCATTTCACAGTTGTTCCAAAAGTTTGTTGTTGTTCTTCTCTTCACTGCTGACAACAACGGATAGCACTGACGGTGTAGCCATTTTTACCCACAGTAGTTTAATTGGGCCCATTTGCCCCCGAATGAAAGGCTCCACTGATGCACTTCAGATCATCCATCCGTTGTCTGTACTTGCTTATTATCTCAGGGTTTCACAGTACTGAATCCTCTCCAAACATGCTGTGTGAGGGGTGACGTACAGCCTGGACAGATTATTCTTGCTTGAGGAAACAAAAATCCAAGCTGTCTGTGAGAAGACAGTACGAACCTCTGATGGACACTTGTTCAAAATGATCAGGTAACATGTTGGTACGGCTGCCTGGAATGGCAAATCTGTTAGTTTGTTAAGTAGTTTTGGATATTTCCTGTGATCTAACAGGAACAAAAACCAAAGAGTGGAAGCCAGGAGGGTCCTCACATTTTAATCAGACACTTCAACAGCTGACGAAAGACATTAGCTTTTGTATATAGCCCTGATAAATGATCATAACCCTAGTAATAACTGGATTAGCTCAAAGAAGTTGTGCTCCAGTAACATATACAGTATAAAACAGATATTGCAAAGGTAACAGAATATGAAGCTGTGAAACAGTGAAGGCGTAATTAAACTTTTCTTGGAGGCAGGGCTGCTGCAGGACATAAATAATTGTATCATTACACTGACAGAAGAGATCTTTTTTTCCTGTTCACAGCACATCATGTGTATATAGAAGTAGCTGGAAAATACCAATTTTGTGATGTTGTCTCTTCACCAAAGGTGGAGAAAAACAATTTGGCAGCACTAGTTGTATAACTGGGAAAATCTTCTTTATTTCACCAAAAACCACATTCTTCTGAGTTGTTGTTTTGTCCCTTTTGACAGTAAAAAAAAAAAAAAAAAAAAAAAAAAGCAAATGAAAAAGCAGTCTTATTGATAGGAAAATCTGTTAAAGAATGGGACATAGTGACTTTTCTTTTGTTGAGAGGTTACTATAAGCTGTAGGCTTAATTAAAACGTCAGTTGTCATTTTTATTTTCTGTCTCCCAGCTTGCTCAGGACGAGGGCAGCCCGGTGCGAGGTTTTGGTGTGGTGGAATATGAGAGCGCAGAGCAGGCAGAGGCCGTGCTGATAGAGATGGACCGAACCCTGGTGGGAGGACAGGAGGTCCGTCTGTCACTCTGTACCCCCGGCACCTCAGGGAGAAGCACCTTGGCTGCACTCATTGCTGCCCAGGGTATGGTGAGTATATTACGAAAAAAAACACGAGACCAGCGTCACATCACAGGCACATAAAACAGTATACTGTACATACTGATTTGATGTTAACCTCTCTGTTCAGATGTCAAAAGAGAAATATTAGAACAATAATCACAATGGTTCACTGGCCACCTGAACTAAATGTAGCATGAGTGCAGATTGTTGCTGTAGCTCATATTTTGTCTCAAGTAATTCATTATTTGGTCGATACAACACCAATAAACAGTATACAATGTCCATTACAGTATCGCAGAGCCTGCAGTGTTATCAGTTGTTAGTCTAAAACTAAAGGGTATTATATTTACTGCCATGTAGGACAAAGACAAACATCAAAAATATTTTGTTTAAGCTGAAACCAACAAATTATAATTTTCTGTTCACTCAATCATTACAGCTCTAGTGTAGATATGTCACTGAGATTATCCACGCTATTCTTTTATTAAAGTTGATCTACAACCTTATCCAGAAGGATAATTAACCTACACTAAAGCGTGTAATACACCTGCATTGTGCAATTTAAAATAAATCTGGGTTGACTTGTTGTCTCCCAGGTGAAAGTCCTGTGTTTGTTCCTTCCAACCACCCCTGACCTCCCTACATTATCATTCTTTGTACTTTTTCCACATTTTTAGGCACTTGTCATGCTTCGGTGAGACAAAACACGACACTGACACAGTATTTGTCTCCTAAATAAGGACTCTTTGCCTGTGTTAATATCCTATCTATATGAATAAACTTCAGATAGCACATAATGTATGTACATGTGATCGCTGTAAACAGACTGAAACATTTCCTCTTATATTTTATGCCATAATTTGATTCTTTTTGCAAATCTTTTGTGGTTACTTACTTGGTGTTGACTCACAGCTAACTCACATGAAATGTGTCACATCCAAGCAGAATACTGTTTGTGACTTTATGGCAGTAAACTGGTCACAAGTTACAGCAAACTCAGTGCAGCTTTGACTTCCTTTCTGGGGAACTCAGAGTTAAGCAGCCAGTATTCTTCATCAGACCTATTTGTCAGATGATCGAGCAGCTAAAAAACAAAGACAAAGATGGAATAAAGATGCATAGAAACATCTTCTCCTAACTTTAAAAACATAATGCTGCATCACCAAAACATTGGACTTCCCAGACAAACAAGCAGACATTTTCACAGCTACATCTGATCGTGAAGCTGGTGCCCGGTAGTTATTGCATATCCAGTGTTGAGATATACCGAGGTTTGACATGGTGCACATGCACGGACACCCTCCGGCTGAACTAGTCTTTGTAGCTGTGATATCCCTCCTACACAGTGCTGTGGTAGCAGAGAGACACTGACATGATAATTATAGTTGTATAGACTGATTGGGCTCCTCCACTGTCTCCTGCTGCCTGAAATAAACCTAACTCGCGGCTCGCGACACAGAATGACACTCATACATGTACATATTCAAATATATGCACAGCAGTCTATCACACACTGAATGTAAATAGAAGTGAGTTTCAGTCAGTTGTTTCGTGGGTACATGGATTTATATAGAACTATATACTACTACTCAGGAGCAGTATTTGGGTACAGAAGTGGTCCCAATGCGTTCGTAATCAAATTCAACCACCAAGAGCACCAAGAGGTTTGTAGGTGTAAGGTAGCCAGAGGGACAGATGATGTGGAGCATGGCTAGTATTCATATTGATATTCAGGTCTTAAAATACCACTGTACAGGCTCAAAATATTGCATCCAAAAAGATGACATCTTGCATTAACAGATGAGCCCCAAATGTCGAGATGCATTCTCGGCTGGTTTCTTTAACTGCTTTCATTGAGTCTTTGTCTGTGAGTGTCTGTAGAGGAGAGTCGTTTACAACAGTGTCGCTAACAACGTTAATGCACTAAATATCTGCATTTAAAGTATTGTAAAAAGGTGCATACATTATAACATTATAACATACTGTATGTGCAGTCATAGTTTGAATATGACTCTCCATTGAGCCCAATTAACTCCAATAATCCAAAATTGACAATGGCATATAATTACAGTATTGTTAATCATTTGGGAAGTGTTTGGCACATTTCCTTGAGCGATCTATAAACTTTGGCACGAAGTTCAACAATGTTCTTCTTTTGAAATAATATTTTCATGTGAATTGCAGGTTTACAGTTGAGTATTATCCCCACGGGCCAGAGAAAACTTCTGCCGCCTCCTGTTTAAATATTGTAGCTTACATTATGTAGCTGATGGAGGGCTTCCATGAAGTCAGAGTTTGTTACCTGTAGCATTTCACTGTGACACTGCTAACCTACTTTCCTCCAATTTCTTCTACACACTGACCAACATTTATATTAGACCAACACAGATGCTATAAATGATTCCTTTTTAAATTCTAACAGCTACACTACCTCTCTGGATTTTTAAATAAAATTAATTTTAACAGCTATATTTTCTCTTGTAGCTGTTGCAGAGCGTGAATTATCAGAAGCAGGTAAATAGGTTGCATCTTTGAAGGATGTAGTGGAAATTATAGGTTGAAAAGCAAAGCAGGAACATGACAGAGTCTGTGTTGCAACAAAGAGGATAAAATGGCACTGAGAGAAAATGTGTTTCTGAATAAATTGGGAGAGGAAGATGGGGGAGATGTGAGGAGGAATGGAGACATAAACACAATGGAAGATAGGGAAGGGATGTAATTGAGAAAACAGCCAGAAGAGAGAAGGAGAAGGAACAGGTGGAGCGACAGAAAGCATGTGAACCTGTGACGACTGCCAGGTTAAAAAAGTATCCCGAGGTTCTTTCAGGATTACTGCAGTGAATGTGTACAGCCAGTAAAAGAAACACCAGACCTTCAGAAAGAGATCAAGACCTACCCCTGGCTACAGTTCTCTGAGGCAATTCTCTCATTTCTCCAGTTAGTGAATGTGAGTGTGAATGCCGAGGACCAGATGGCCTCCTCCTCCCTCCTCCTTTCTTCTCTCTCCATCCTTCTTATGCGATACTTCTCGCCTTCCCTTCTTCGCGGCTCCCTTACCTCCCTGGCATGAATGTGAGTGAGTGTGTGTGTGTGTGTGTGTGTGTGTGTGTGTGTGTGTGTGTGTGTGTGTGTGTGTGTGTGTGTGTGTGTGTGTGTGTGTGTGTGTGTGTGTGTGTGTGTGTGTGTGTGTGTGTGTGTGTGTGTGTGTGTGTGTGTGTGTGTGTGTGTGTGTGTGTGTGTGTGTGAGTGTGTGGGTGTGTGGCTGGATTTTGTGCCAGTAGCCAAACAGACTGATACATGCTGACATTTCCACCAGCAAAAAGATAAGAAATGAGAGAGCTCTCCTCCTCCCCCTCCACCTCCTCTTCCCCATCCTCGTCCTCCTCCGCCTCCTCCTCTTCCTCCTCCTCCTCCTCCTCCTCCTCTTCCTCTTCCTCTTCCCTTGAAAAACGCTGTTAGCTATGACTGGCCTTGTTCAACACCAGCACACACATGCACACTCACAAACGCCAGCTTTTCCTGCTATAACACACAAACACACATAGTGTATGCATCCACCAGACTCTCCTCATCCTCTCTCGCCGACAGGATGAAGTCAAACCCACTCCATCCCCCGTCAGTAATGCTCCCTCTTCCGGGATGTGACAGGGAGGAAACAAGGTTGACTTGAGCTGAAGTCAAGCCGTAGCCCCGGGGCAGACGAGGAGGAAATATCACCATCCTGCTAATGTTGTTTTAAATAGCCGTGTCTTTGGGCCAGCCAGCGAGTGCTGCCGCCACGCTGTCAGCGCTGAGGAGGATCTACCAGAGCCAGGGCTGCTCCATTCTGTTTAACGCAATCTAATTCAATAGGATTTCATTTGAGTCTGTTCAATTAAATTTCCTCGGCGTAATGAGTGATTGAATTCTTATTTGGGAATGTGCCTTACAGTATGTCTTTTGATTAGACACAAGTCAGCAGAGATCTGTTTAGTTCCAGGAAATTCAGCTCATGTCAAATTAGATAGAAGCTTTACTGGTAACAGGGGAATCACTCGCAGCGTAAGAAGCCTCTGATGGTGTTTCATGGGAGGGAAGAGCTGACATACAGCATTAAACAAAAGCATTCTGCAGACTGACAACTGAGCTGCAGCTCAAGGCTGAAAACAAGGCTGTAACCAGGGCGGCAGTGGAGGCTAAATCTATCTAACGTTCAGTAGAAATATGTAGGACATATTGAAGGGAACACCATAAACCAGGTAGGTAGTTATGTGCTGTTGAGTTGGCCTTAAGTCATGTTTACGCGATATTGTTTTAACCGTTCCATTTATCAGCTTTGTTGCTGCTTTATAGATTGAGTTTAAGCTTAACTTGTATTCCCACGATATTAAGTAAAACCACTACCTCTGTTAACATAATGCAAGTTTGAACAATGCTCGATGCTCTGCCGGATCCTTGAAAAGCAGGCTTTTTAATATTTGTTGGGCATAACGAGTGGATGAGGAGAGAGGAGACAGAAAAGAAGAAGCTCAGGAAGCAGCAGTGCAGACAGGAACACGGAGAAAGGAAGAAAGGTGCAAATGATTCAAGATTGAAGAGACTAAAAGAAACAAAACAATCAGCCTTGAAGTGAGGTGGCAATAGAGACTACAAACTCAGAGGGCAGAAGAATGGTTTGTTTTATTCATATTTTCAAGATATAATCAAAATCCAACCGAATTGAAAATACAAGATTGAAACCTTTGTTGCATCTCAAATGCCACCGTTTCTCCCCTTGATGTCCTTATTGAATGTCTTTCCACTCTCAGACGGTCAAGAAGGTTGAAAAATGCAACAATAACCATTTTAGACATTTTAAAGAAAAATGTCTTGTATTTCTACATAAGCCCAACACAAGCCACAAAATTAAATCTTAAAATGCTGCCCTTTGATCACATCCTTGAAGTGGTGTACATTTGTGTGAGTTTAAAAGACTCTCTCCCAAACTATGTGTGCTAAACTACTTTTGTAACAATAGAAATGAGTGCAAATGTAGTCTTTTTACACACACAATATGTGGCTTGCAAAATATGTCACAGTGTTCAGTCTACCACACACAACAAGATTTGACACCAAGTCTCGGAAGTTATATTTGCTTCTCTCTTCTCTCCCGAACAATATCATATGTAAGCTGGTCATAAGATTGTCTTGTGTTTATTTACTTGTAGTGTGGTTTCTCTTATTTATATCTTAGCCAGATTGCGACAGATTGGAAGAAATGGCTCCGTTTTTTCCAGACATGGTGCCAACTTGTAGAATTGGCAGAGAGCATACGTTGTGCATGTCTGAAAGGTGGCCTCTAGTTTTTGTCGAGTCTCATTTTCCTCCCAACTGTTCTTTCCCCCCATCCTCTGTTTCTCTAACAGCTCTGTCCTCTTTTTTTCTTTTGTCTCCCGGATCAGCTCCCCTCTGCTGACATCGCAGGCATATCCTGATGATGTAAACTAGTGTAACAATTACTGCAGCCATCAGGGGCTCCGAATGACAAGATCAAAACACATACTGTACTACACACACACACACACACACACACACACACACACACACACACACACACACACACACACACACACACACACACACACACACACACACACACACACATACATACATATTTTCCATCTTTTCATCCACCAACTTGTTTTGTGTGTGTTTGTGTGTCCTCTCCAGATTCTGAGTAACAGGAAAGGTTTACTACCAGAACCAAACCTGGCTCAGCTGTTGACCAGTATGACGAACCCTGCTGCCCTGCAGATCCTCATGAGACCGTACCACACCGGCAAAAGAGGAGGTAGGACTACACATTACGGTCACAAGTGCTGCTGCATGGAGCACCAATAACTGTTTGATTAAATTTCAAGTCATTAAAACTAAACGCAAGTTATAATTAATGCATGTTGAATTTGTAATATTCCAAATATTTTTGAATGCTTTCATTATATACATACATAGTCGACTGTACCACACATATTGAATTTCATGTACTATACAACACCTGGGGCTATTTCTTCATGTGTGAAGTTCAAGGGCAACAACTGAGCGTTGGCCGAGTGGTGATTTCATCACATGCTGAAGAAAGAACTGAAATGGATGGGAGTGTACGAGACACGGATGTTGATTCATATCACAACTGATGCGAACAGATGACATGTACAACACAAGGACAGCAGTGTGACTCTTAGAAAATAATAACAATAGGTACAGGGAGGGTCAGGCCTCAGCCAGTGTATCTACACACTGTCAAAATGATGATCAGTGACCTATAATAAACAATTATATCAAAATAGCAATGTTTTAAAATGAATGAATGTACAACAGGTGAAGAATAAAGACATTTAGACAAATATAGAACTGTGATGATGTTAAAGGATATAAATCTGTAACAGAACTGTGACAGAACAGTCAAACATGTCAAACAGACTTCCTGGTTGAAAACTCAAAAGTTCTGTGATGTGATGGCTCACAGATTCTGAATTTGAAGCCCCCACAAGCATTGTTGACATCTCAAAACATCTCTTTTTTGTGGGGGTGCGTAGATTTTGTCTGCAGCCAGTTCTTTTGTTAAAGTGCAACTTAAAACTTCAAGAAGTTCGTCAAATTTGCAATCGCACTGCACATTTTGAATCATCTTTAAAATCTGAAGTCCAATCAGTGTCCTAAACTCATCATTTGAACAATCTTTCCACTCCTACTGGGCTTGGCTGATAATCAGAGATACACTGTGCGAGTCGGTCCCGCTGCCAAACCCTCCTATATACAGTACTGCAATCACCTCCTCGACCACTTCATTATTTGATGAATGGCTAATCAGGTATTAAAATGAAATCGTGTGACATTAGCGGAACAAATGAGAACAGGAAGGAGAGACGATGGGAGGGGTGGGGGAGCTCTCTTAAAGAAGAGCACGCACAATTAAAGTCTAAAATTAGGACCTTGATTAAATGTTAAACTTTCCCTACCTATTCTGGAGGAAGCTACCATTAACATAGAAGCTTACATTTATTATGAGGAAGCCTTGCGAGTCGGCGGTAACACGCATGCACACAAAAGCCAAAGAAAGGGAGCGGACGTGACCAAATTATTGCTGATATGAATCCCAAAAAGAAAAAGTGAACAAAATCCTTTTGTATTTCTGCGATTTTCACACTTACTAAGTTGTATTACTTACAATCAGAAAATGTCAGTCACACCAACTTTTTGTTGACTACTCAACGACTCTTTTTCAACACTAGCTCAATTTAAATAATTCAGTACTACAAAGACGACGGCAGGTGTTGAAATAGTAAAAAATAGAGAAAAAAACTTCCTCTGCACTTCATCAAC